>NC_092265.1:18634317-18699037 GCF_036320965.1 Panulirus ornatus
AGTGAAAATATGGGAGATCTAGGAAAGAAAGGGGCAAGGGGTCAAGAGGAAGGTGGAAGAGGTGAAAAAAAGGGCAAAGAGACTTTGGGTGAGAGAGTATCATTGGGTTTTAGCGAGAATAAAAAGATGTTTTTAAAGGAGGTAAATAAAGTGCATAAGACGAGAACAAATGGGAACATCGGTGAAGGGGGCTAATGGGGAGGTGATAACAAGTGGTGGTGATGTGAGAAGTGGAGATGGATTTGATATTTTAAAGGGTTTTGTTGGGAATTGTTTAGATGATAGAGTGGCAGATATAGGGTGTTTTGAACGAGGTGGTGTGCAAAGTGAGAGGGTTAGGGAGAATGATTTGGTAAACAGAGAAGAGGTAGTAAAAGCTTTGCGGAAGATGAAAGTCGGCAAGGCAGCGGGTTGGATGGTACTTGCATGGAATTTATTAAAAAAGGGGATGACTGCATTGTTGACTGGTTGGTAAGGATATTTAATGTATGTATGACTCATGGTGAGGTGCCTGAGGATTGGCGGAATGCATGCATAGTGCCATTGTACAAAGGCCAAGGGGATAAAGGTGAATGCTCAAATTACAGAGGTATAAGTTTGTTGAGTATTCCTGGTAAATTATATGGGAGGGTATTGATTGAGAGGGTGAAGGCATGTACAGAGCATCAGATTGGGGAAGAGCAGTGTGGTTTCAGAATTGGTACAGGATGTATGGATCAGGTGTTTGCTTTGAAGAATGTGTGTGAGAAATACTTAGAAAAACAAATGGATTTGTATGTAGCATTTATAGATCTGGAGTTGATAGAGATGCTCTGTGGAAGGTATTAAGGATATATGGTGTGGGAGGCAAGTTGTTAGAAGCAGTAAAAAGTTGTTATCGAGGATGTAAGGTGTGTATGCGAGTGGGAAGAGAGCAAGTGATTGCTTTTCAGTGAATGTAGGTTTGCGGCAGGGGTGTGTGATGTCACCATGGTTGTTTAATTTGTTTTTACGGATGGCATGGTTAGGGAGATGAATGCAAGAGTTTTGGAGAGAAGGGGAAGTATGCAGTCTGTTTTGGAGGAAGATCTTGGGATGTGAGTCAGTTGTTGTTTGCTGATGATACAGCACTGGTGGCTGATTCGGGTGAGAAACTGCAGAAACTGGTGACTGAGTTTGGTAAAGTGTGTGAAAGAAGAAAGCTGAGAGTAAATATGAATAAGAGCAAGGTTATTAGGTACAGTAAGGTTGAGGGACAAGTCAACTGGGAGGTAAGTTTGAATGGAGAAAAAGTGGAGGAAGTGAAGTGTTTTAGATATCTGGGAGTGGATTTGGCAGCGGAAGTGAGTCACAGGGTGGGGGAGGGGGCGAAAGTTTTGGGGGTGTTGAAAAATGTGTGGAAGGTGAGAACATTATCTCGGAAAGCAAAAATGGGTTTGTTTGAAGGATTAGTGGTTCCAACAATGTTATATGGTTGCAAGGCGTGGGCTGTAGATTGAGTTGTGCGGAGGGGGATGGATGTGTTGGAAATGAGATGTTTGAGGACAGTATGAGGTGTGAGTTGGTTTGATTGAGTAAGTAATGAAAGGGTAAGAGAGATGTGTGGTAACAAAAAGAGTGTGGTTGAGAGAGCAGAAGAGGGTGTTTTGAAATAGTTTGGTCACATGGAGAGAATGAGTGAGGGAAGATTGACAAAGAGGATATAAGTGTCAGAGGTGGAGGGAACGAGAAACAAGAGACCAAATTGGATGTGGAAAGATGGAGTGAAAAAGATTTTGAGCGATTGTGGCCTGAGCATACAGGGGGATTAAAGGCGTGCAAGGAATAGAGTGAATTGGAACGATCTGGTACACCGGGTTCGACGTGCAGTCACTGGATTGAACCAGGGCATATGAAGCGTCTGGGATAAACCATGGAAAGTTTTGTGTTGCCTGGATGTGGAAAGGGAGCTGTGGTTACAGTGCATTATACATGACAGCTATAGACTGAGTGTGAATGAATGTGGCCTTTGTTATCTTTTCCTAGCCCTACCTCACACGCATGCTGGGGAAGCGGTTTGCCATTTCATGTGTGGCGGGGTGGCGACGGGAATGAATAAAGGGAGCAGTTATGAATTATATACATGTGCATCTATGTATATGTCTGTATATATATATATATATATATATATATATATATATATATATATATATATATATTCTTTCTTTTCTTTTAAACTATTCGCCATTTCCCGCGTTAGCGAGGTAGCATTAAGAACAGAGGACTGGGCCTTTTTTGGAATATCCTCACCTGGCCCCCTCTGTTCCTTCTTTTGGAAAAAAAAAAAAACGAGAGGGGAGGATATATATATATATATATATATATATATATATATATATATTTATATGTCATGTCTCCATGGTTGTTTAATTTGTTTATGGATGGGGTTGTTAGGGAGGTGAATGCAAGAGTTTTGGAAAGAGGGGCAAGTATGAAGTCTGTTGGGGATGAGAGAGCTTGGGAAGTGAGTCAGTTGTTGTTCGCTGATGATACAGTGCTGGTGGCTGATTCATGTGAGAAACTGCAGAAGCTGGTGACTGAGTTTGGTAAAGTGTGTGAAAGAAGAAAGTTAAGAATAAATGTGAATAAGAGCAAGGTAATTAGGTACAGTAGGGTTGAGGGTCAAGTCAATTGGGAGGTAAGTTTGAATGGAGAAAAACTGGAGGAAGTAAAGTGTTTTAGATATCTGGGAGTGGATCTGGCAGCGGATGGAACCATGGAAGCGGAAGTGGATCATAGGGTGGGGGAGGGGGCGAAAATCCTGGGAGCCTTGAAGAATGTGTGGAAGTCGAGAACATTATCTCGGAAAGCAAAAATGGGTATGTTTGAAGGAATAGTGGTTCCAGCAATGTTGTATGGTTGCGAGGCGTGGGCTATGGATAGAGTTGTGCGCAGGAGGATGGATGTGCTGGAAATGAGATGTTTGAGGACAATATGTGGTGTGAGGTGGTTTGATCGAGTAAGCAACGTAAGGGTAAGAGAGATGTGTGGAAATAAAAAGAGTGTGGTTGAGAGGGCAGAAGAGGGTGTTTTGAAATGGTTTGGGCACATGGAGAGAATGAGTGAGGAAAGATTGACCAAGAGGATATATGTGTCGGAGGTGGAGGGAACGAGGAGAAGTGGGAGACCAAATTGGAGGTGGAAAGATGGAGTGAAAAAGATTTGTGTGATCCGGGCCTGAACATGCAGGAGGGTGAAAGGAGGGCAAGGAATACAGTGAATGGGATTGATGTGGTATACCGGGGTTGACGTGCTGTCAGTGGATTGAATCAGGGCATGTGAAGCATCTGGGGTAAACCATGGAAAGCTGTGTAGGTATGTATATTTGCGTGTGTGGACGTGTATGTATATACACGTGTATGGGGGTGGGTTGGGCCATTTCTTTCGTCTGTTTCCTTGCGCTACCTTGCAAACGCGGGAGACAGCGACAAAGCAAAAATATATATATATATATATATATATATATATATGTATACGTTGAAATGTATAGGTATGTATATTTGTTTTTGTGGGCTTGTATGTTTATACATGTGTCATATGTATGTTGGTGGGTGAGTCAATTCTTTCGTGTTTCCTTGCGCTACCTTGCTGATGTGGGAGACAGCGACAAAGTATAATATATATAAATAGATAAATGCAGTTGAGGGGATAATTGATGTACTTGGGGTGTTTAGGAAATGGTGAAGAGCTAGTTGATTTGTGTGCTGAAAAAGGAGTGGTGATTGGGAATACCTGGTTTAAAAGAGAGATATACATAAGTATATGTAGGGAGATGAATGGAAAGAGGGGCAAGTATGAAGTCTGTTGTGGATGAGAGAGCTTGGGAAGTGAGTCAGTTTTTGTTCACTGATGATACAGCGCTGGTGGCTGATTCATGTGAGAAACTGCAGAAGCTGGTGACTGAGTTTGGTAAAGTGTGTGAAAGAAGAAAGTTAAGAGTAAATGTGAATAAGAGCAAGGTAATTAGGTACAGTAGGGTTAAGGGTCAAGTCAATTGGGAGGTAAGTTTGAATGGAGAAAAACTGGAGGAAGTAAAGTGTTTAAGATATCTGGGAGTGGATCTGGCAGCGGATGGAACCATGGAAGTGGAAGTGAATCATAGGGTGGGGGAGGGGGCGAAAATCCTGGGAGCCTTTAATAATGTGTGAAAGTCGAGAACATTATCTCGGAAAGCAAAAATGGGTATGTTTGAAGGAATAGTGGCTCCAACAATGTTGTATGGTTGCGAGGCGTGGGCTATGGATAGAGTTGTGTGCAGGAGGGTGGATGTGCTGGAAATGAGATGTTTGAGGACAGTGTGTGGTGTGAGGTGGTTTGATCGAGTAAGTAATGTAAGGGTAAGAGAGATGTGTGGAAATAAAAAGAGCGTGGTTGAGAGAGCAGAAGAGGGTGTTTTGAAATGGTTTGGGCACATGGAGAGAATGAGTGAGGAAAGATTGACCAAGAGGATATATGTGTCGGGGGTGGAGGGAACAAGAAGTAGGAGACCAAATTGGAGGTGGAAAGATGGAGTGAAAAAGATTTTGAGTGATCGGGGCCTGAACTTGCAGGAGGGTGAAAGGCGGGCAAGGAATAGAGTGAATTGGATCGATGTGGTATACCGGGGTTGAGGTGCTGTCAGTGGATTGAATCAGGGCATGTGAAGCGTCTGGGGTAACCCATGGAAAGTTGTGTGGGGCCTGGATGTGGAAAGGGAGCTGTGGTTTCGGGCATTATTGCATGACAGCTAGAGACTGGGGCCTTTGTTGTCTTTTCCTAGCGCTACCTCGCACACATGATGGGGGAGGGGGATGGTATTCCATGTGTGGCGAGGTGGCAATGGGAATGAATAAAGGCAGACAGTATGAATTGTGTGCATGGGTATATATGTATGTGTCTGTGTGTGTATATATATGTGTACATTGAGATGTATAGGTATGTATATTTGCGTGTGTGGATGTGTATGTATATACATGTGTATGGGGGTGGGTTGGGCCATTTCTTTCGTCTGTTTCCTTGCGCTACCTCGCAAACGCGGGAGACAGCGACAAAGCAAAATAAATAAATAAAAAAATGTATGTAAGTAGGAGAGATGGCCAGAGAGCTTTATTAGATTACGTGTTAATTGATAGTAGAGTGAAAGAGAGACTTGTGGATGTTAATGTGCTGAGAGGTGCAACTGGAGGGATTTCTGATCATTTTCTTGTAGAGGCAAAGGTGAAGATTTGTAGAGGTTTTTGAGAAAAGAGAAAATGTTGGGTGAAGAGAGTGGTGAGAGTAAGTGAACTTGAGTGGTGAGAGTAAGTGAACTTGGGAAGGAGACTTGTGTGAGGAAGTACCAGGAGAGACTGAGTGCAGAATGGAAAAAGGTGAGATTAAAGAACGCAAAGGGATTGGAGGAGTAATAGGATTTATTTAGGGAAGCAATGATGGCTTGCACAAAACATGCTTGTGGCATGAGAAGCTTGGGAGGATGGCAGATTAGAAAGGGTAGTGAGTGGTGGGATGAAGAAGTAAGATTATTAGTGAAAGAGAAGAGAGAGGCATTTGGACCATTTTTGCAAGGAAATAGTGCAAATGACTGGGAGATGTATTAAAGAAAGAGGCAAGAGGTCAAGAGAAAGGTGCAAGAGATGAAAAAGAGGGCAAATGAGAGTTAGGGTGAGTATCATTAAAAGTTAGGGTGAGAGTATCATTAGATTTTAGGGAGAATAAAAAGAAGTTTTGGAAGGAGGTAAATAAAGTTTGTAAGGCAGAAGAACAAATGGGAACATCGGTGAAGGGGGCTAATGGGGAGGTAATAACATAGTGGTGATGTGAGGAGATGAAGTGAGTATTTTGAGTGGCAGATATAGGGTGTTTTGGTCGAGGTGGTGTGCGAAGTGAGAGGGTCATGGAGAATGATTCGGCAAACAGAGAAGAGTTAGTGAAAGCTTTGCAGAAGATGAAAGCCAGCAAGGCTGTGGGTTTGGATGATATTGCAGTGGAATTTATTAAAAAGGGGGGTGACTGTGTTGTTGACTGGTTGGTGGGGGTATTTACTGTTTATTTATGGCTCATGGTGAATTGCCTGAGGATTGGCAGAATGCATGCATAGTGCCATTGTCCAGAGACAAAGGGGATAAAGGTGAGTGTTCAAATTACAGAGGTATAAGTTTATTGAGTATTCCTGGGAAATTATATAGGAGGGTATTGATAGAGAGGGTGAAGGCATGTACTGAGAATCAGATTGGGGAAGAGCAGTGTGGTTTCAGAAGTAGTGGAGGATGTGTGGATCAGGTGTTTGCTTTGACAAATGTATGTGAGAAATACTTAGAAAAGCAAATGGATTTGTATGTAGCATTTATGGATCTGGAGAAGGCATATGATAGAGTTGATAGAGATGCTCTGTGGAAGGTATTAAGAATATATGGTGTGGGAGGCAAGTTGCTAGAAGCAGTGTAAGTTTGTATCGAGGATGTAAGGCATGTGTACGAGTAGAAGAGAGGAAAGTGATTGGTTCTCAGTGAATGTCAGTTTGCGGCAGGGGTGTGTGATGTCTCCATGGTTGTTTTATTTGTTTGTCTATGTGGTTGTTAGGGAGGTGAATGCAAGTGTTTTGGAGTGGGGAAGGTATTCAGTCTGTCTGTTGATAGAGCGCTGGTGACTGATTCAGGTGAGAAACTGCAGAAGCTGGCGACTGAGTTTGGTAAAGTGTGTGAAAGAAGAAAGCTGAGAGAAAATGTGAATAAGATCAAGGTTATTAGGTGCAGTAGGGTTGAGGGACAAGTCAATTGGGAGGTAAGTTTGAATGGAGAAAAATTGGAGGAAGGAAAGTGTTTTAGATATCTGGGAGTGGATTTGGCAGCGGATGGAATCATGGAAGCAGAAGTGAGTCACAGGGTTGCGGAGCGGACGAAAGTTCTGGGAGTGTTAAAGAATGTGTGGAAGGTGAGAACATTATCTCATAAAGCAAAAATGGGTGTGTTTGAAGGAATAGTTGTTCTAACAGTGTTATATGGTTGCGAGGCGTGGGCTACAGATAGGGTTGTGTGCAGGAGGGTGGATGTGTTGGAAATGAGATGTTTGAGGACAATATGTGGTTTGAGTTGGTTTGATTGAGTAAGTGATGAAAGGGTAAGAGAGAGGTGTGGTAATAAAAAGAGTGTGGTTGAGAGAGCAGAAGAGGGTGTTTTGAAATGGTTTGGTCACATGGAGAGAATAAGTGAGGAAAGATTGACAAAGAGGATATATGTGTCAGAGGTGGAGGGAATGAGGAGAAGTGGGAGACCAAATTGGAGGTGGAAAGATGGAGTGAAAAAGATTTTGAGCAATCGGAGCCTGAACATGTAGAAGGGTGAAAGGCATGCAAGGATTAGAGCGAATTGGAACGACATGGTATACCTGGGTTGACGTGTTGTCAGTGGATTGAACCAGGGCACGTGAAGCATTTGGGGTAAGCCATGGGAAGTTTTGTGGGGCCTGGATGTGGAAAGGGAGCTGTGGTTTTGGTGCATTATACACGACAGCTAGAGTCAGAGTGTGAACAAATGTGGCTTTTGTTGTTTTTCCCTAGCGCTACCTCATGTGTGTGCAGGGGGAGGGGGATGTCATATCATATGTGGCGGGACGGCAATAGTAATGAATAAAGGGAGCAAGTATGAATTATGTACATGTGTATATATATATATATATGTGTGTGTGTGGACGTGTATGTATATACATGTGTATGTGGATGGGTTGGGCCATTCTTTGTTTCCTCGCGCCACCTCGCTAGTGTGGGAGACAGCGACAAAGTATAATAAGTAAATAGTATATATCTAAGTCCCATTCCCTCTGGGAACTCCCATCAAGGGATGGCCATGACAAAAGAGCCTCCACTTATCCCTGTTCTTACATTCCTCCTTTACGTGCATCATTCCATGGGTTCTACCTCTGTTTCTTTCCCTCTAGCATTTCTTCACCCTGTTTGCCCATGTCACTGGTGGTCTTCCACCAACACCAATTCCTTTGATTGTACTATCATACACTTTCCTTGCAAACCCCCAGTCTTGCATTCTTTCCACATGCCCAAACTACTTCAAAGTATTACACTTCACCCATTTTACCACTTCATAATTCATTCCCTTTTCATTCCTTGTCATACCAGGTCTCTCATGCGCCCTTTCATTTCTTTCTTTATTCTATCTAGTCACACCACATGCTCTTTTCAAATAGCTCATTTCCACAGCCAGGATTCTTGATCTCTGTGCCTCATTCCACATCCATGTTTTGGCTGCATAGGTTGGAAGGACTAAACTTTCCCTTAATCCTCTTTTCACTTTCATACTTACACCTCTACCCTTCATATTGTGTTAAGGGACTCACTGACTCTTCTACCCTGTACTGCTCTCTCCCTTTCTCTCTCTCTCTCTCTGTATCACCACACTTACCCAAGACAGCTCCCAGATACTTAAATACCCTCATTTCTTCCAGTCTTTTTCCCCCATATCTACAGCACAATTCAGTACACTTTCTTCTTTCACTCTATATGTTTATACAAAATCTATATTTTCACTCCTTTTCTTTTAAAACACCATTATTTTACTTTTACTTGCATTTACCTTCAATTTCCTCTGCTTATACACATAAAAAAAACACGTACAAACTTCGGCAACTCATGTTTTAAAAAGCCACAGTGACATCACACAGCCCTGCCTCACACCTACATTTATCCCAAAACTTTTCTCAGCTCTCTATCCATTCTTACACATGCATTTGTTCCTTCATAGAAGGCTTTTACACCATCCAACTTCATCCCCCTCTACCATAAATCCTTAACACATCCCACAAAGCATTCCACTCACCTTTGTCAAAGGCTTTCTCCAGATCCATAAAAGCTGCATACAACTTCTTACCTTTCACTTAATACTTTTCCACAGTCATCTTTACTGCAAAAAACTAATCCACACATCCCTTCCCTTTCTTAAAAACCCCTTGCTCTTCACTTATTCTGCATTTAGTCACTTCCGTCACTCTGGCAATTAATATTCTTGCATACACTTATCATGGTATACTTGACAGACTTATTCCAGTATAATTGCTACATACATCCTTTGCACCTTTTCCTTTGAATAAAGGAACAGTAATATCTTTCAACCAATCTTCAGGCACAACCTTCTGTTTCCATGCTAGATTACATATAAGATGCATCCACTCTGTCACACTTTCTCCTTCATATTTCAGCATTTCATCCATAATCCCATCGACTTCAGGTGCTTTTCCTACCTTCAGCCTCATTATTGTCCTTTTGATCTCTGTTTTTGCTATAGGCCCCTGTACTTCTATTCTTGTCTTTCCTTCATACCTGTGCATGTAATGACTGCTATCTCCCCTGTGGCCCACATTTATCAGTTCTTCAAAATAGTCTTTCAACTTCCTTTCACTTCCTCCTTTTGATTCATCAGTTCCTTTTCCTTACTTCTCACATCAACATTTCCATTCTTACATCCATCTCTTTCCTTTTTCATCCCCTCCAGTACAGTTTCTTATTATCCTGAAACTTTTCACTTAACTTTTTTCCAAAATCTTCATCTACTCTTTCTTTGCTTTTCTGTATCAGCTTTTTGTATTCTTCCTTCCATTGCTGAACTTCCATTAGTACATTCCTGTTGAGTGATGTACCATATGCCTTTTCCTTTTCTTCCACAGCATTTCTAATCTCTTCTGTCGACAATGCATTCCCATTTTTGTTCCTGTATCTCACAACTTTGTATCCAACTAATAATTCTACAGCCTTACCAGTATTTCTCTAAACATTTTAAACACATCATCCTGCATTCCCACTTTCACTGCACTTCCATCTAAGTTTTCAGTTACCTTCCTTTCATACTCCTCCCTATATTTTTACCAATTCATCTTCTCACTTGCCAACACTTTTACCTCTCCATTCTTCTTTACACCATACCTCCACTTCTCCCTGATCTTTATCCCCCACAAGAACAGTGAAATGGTCAGTCTCCAAAGAATCCTCTCATGACTAGCATCTAGCCCAGCTTTTCTCAGTCTTTCATCCAGTGCCATAGTCAGTCAAAACCTTTTGATCTTCTCTTCCATTATTTGTCATCCATGTATATCTGTGGATCATCTTGTGCTGAAAAAAGGTGTTTGCAAGGAATAAACCCCTCCATAATAATGTAGCTTCCATTGTCATTTACTCCAGGCACTCCCCATTTACCAGCTGTCTCACCAGTTCCATCTCATCCCACTTTTGCATTCGTATCACCCAATACAACCACGTTTCTCTTATTCTCAAGACCGTTTATACAGTCATTCAAATTCCTGGGGGAAAAGCTTGATTTCTTCCTTACCTTGAACATTACCTAGAACAGTGTTCATATTCACAGGTGCATATATGCTTATCCATTCATATTTCACAATCCCAGTCTTTCCTTTCACCCACATTATTCTTGATCCATTCTATCCATGCTCTGTAACACCCTCCCATACTCTTGGTGATTGCAGAATTGCACATCCTTCTTTCCTCTTCCCCAATGATTTTCAGTCATTCCCATCCATACCACACCTCCTTCCATGCCCTCCCATAACTTACGTTCATCATTTCCATTTTCACTCCACACACCCTGCCCTATAATATGGGTTTCTGCAATTCCTAGCACATCCATGCTACAACTTTTAAACCTCTCCACAATCTCCCTCCTTTTATTCTTCTCAGTCATCCCATACACATTCAGTGCCATCACCCTCAGTCATTCTTTCCTCTTAACCATCGGCACTCCTAGTAGACTCCAGTGCTGATTCTTAACCTTTTGTGCCTCACTCTTGATAGGACACTGGGAGAGAGCAACTCCAGCATAGTTTCCAGAGGTAGCGAGGCTCCAAAATTATCAAAACTAAAAGTAACAGTACACCTCAGGTGTTTGTCCAAACCTAAAACTATGTCCCTGATGTAATTGGGCAATACATACCCTTTTAGTTCTATCCCTAAGGTCACCACGAGAAGGCGGGATGAGACTTGGCTACTCCAGTAAAGCTAGAGTACACATAGTGCTGTAACTAATACTTTTCCTAATTCTGAGTTTCTTTACTTTCCACTGTAGCAGCACTTCCTAGCTCATTGGTTACAATACTGTATACATGCCACATACAAATCCATCTGCTTCTATAATTATTTTTCACACATTCCTTAAAGCACACACCTGATCCACACAAATTTCCAACCACTATTGAAACCATACTGCTCTTCCCCAATCTGATGCCCTGTACATGCCTTCACCCTCCCATACAATGTACCAGATATACTCATCAGACTTTTGCCTTTATACCCCTTGCCTTGTATGACTCATGGTGAGGTGCCTGAGGATTGGCGGAATGCATGCATAGTGCCATTGTACAAAGGCAAAGGGGATAAGAGTGAGTGCTCAAATTACAGAGGTATAAGTTTGTTGAGTATTCCTGGTAAATTATATGGGAGGGTATTGATTGAGAGGGTGAAGGCATGTACAGAGCATCAGATTGGGGAAGAGCAGTGTGGTTTCAGAAGTGGTAGAGGATGTGTGGATCAGGTGTTTGCTTTGAAGAATGTATGTGAGAAATACTTAGAAAAGCAAATGGATTTGTATGTAGCATTTATGGAGTAAACCATGGAAAGGTCTATCGGGCCTGGTTGTGGTTAGGGAGCTATGGTTTCAGTGCATTATGCATGGCAGAAAGTAGGGACCAAAGAAGGATCTGGAGAAAGGATATGATAGGGTTGATAGAGATGCTTTGTGGAAGGTTTAAGAGTATGTGGTGTGGGAGGTAAGTTGCAAGAAGCAGTAAAGGTTTTTACCAAGAATGTAAGGTATGTGTACAAATAGGAAGAGAGGAGAGTGATTGGTTCTCAGTGAATGTCGGACTGCGGAAGGGGTGTGTGGTGTCCCCATGGTTGTTTAATTTGTTTATGGGGTGGTTAGGGAGGTTAATGCAAGAGTTTCAGAGAGAGGGATGAGTATGCAGTCTGTTAGGGATGAGAGGGCCTGGAAAGTGAGTCATTTGTTCGCCGATGATATAGCTCTAGTGGCTGATTCGTGTGACAAACTGCAAAGGCTGGTGACCAAGTTTGGAAAAGTGTGGGAAAGGAGGAAGTTGAGATTAAATGTGAATAAGAGCAAGGTTATTAGATTCAGTAGGGTTGAGGGACAAGTTAATTGGGATGTAATTTTGAATGGAGAAAAATTGGAGGAAGTGAAGTGTTTTAGATATCTGGGAGTGGACTTAGCAGCGGATGACACCATGGAAGCAGAAGTGGGTCAAGGGGTTGGGAGGGGGCAAAGGTTCTGGAAGTGATGAAGAATGTGTGGAAGGAAAGAACATTATCTTGGAGAGCAAAAAATGGGTATGTTTGAAGGAATAGTGATTCCAACAATGAAATATGGTTGTGAGGCATGGGCTATTGATGTAATTGTATGGAGGAGGGTGGATGTGTTGGAAATGAAATTGTGTGAGGACGATATGTGGTGTGAGGTGGTTTGATCGAGTAAGTAATGTAAGGGTAAGAGAGATGTGTGGTAATAAAAAGAGTGTGGTTGAGAGAGCAGAAGAGGGTGTTTTGAAATGGTTTGGTCACATGGAGAGAATGAGTGAGGAAAGATTGACCAAGAGGATATATGTGTCAGAGGTGGAGGTAACGAGGAGAAGTGGGAGACCAAATTGGAGGTTGAAGGATGGAGTGAAAGAGATTTTGAGCGATCGGGGCCTGAACATACAGGAGGGTGAAAGGTGTGCAAGGAAAAGAGTGAATTGGAACGATGTGGTATATATATATATATATATATATATATATATATATATATATATATATATATATATATATATTATATTATCCCTGGGGATAGGGGAGAAAGAAAACTTCCCACGTATTCCCTGCGTGTCGTAGAAGGCGATTAAAAGGGGAGGGAGCGTGGGGCTGGAAATCCTCCCCTCGTTTTTTTTTTTTTTTTAATTTTCCAAAAGAAGGAACAGAGAAGGGGGCCAGGTGAGGATATTCCCTCAAAGGCCCAGTCCTCTGTTCTTAACGCTACCTCGCTAACGCGGGAAATGGCAATTAGTTTGAAAGAAAAGAAAAGATTTATGGATCTGGAGAAGGCATATGATAGAGTTGATAGAGATGCTCTGTGGAAGGTATTAAGAATATATGGTGTGGGAGGCAAGTTGTTGGAAGCAGTGAAAAGTTTTTATCGAGGATGTAAGGCATGTGTACGTGTAGGAAGAGAGGAAAGTGATTGGTTCTCAGTGAATGTAGGTTTGCGGCAGGGGTGTGTGATGTCTCCATGGTTGTTTAATTTGTTTATGGATGGGGTTGTTAGGGAGGTGAATGCAAGAGTTTTGGAAAGAGGGGCAAGTATGAAGTCTGTTGTGGATGAGAGAGCTTGGGAAGTGAGTCAGTGTTGTTCGCTGATGATACAGCGCTGGTGGCTGATTCATGTGAGAAACTGCAGAAGCTGGTGACTGAGTTTGGTAAAGTGTGTGGAAGAAGAAAGTTAAGAGTAAATGTGAATAAGAGCAAGGTTATTAGGTACAGTAGGGTTGAGGGTCAAGTCAATTGGGAGGTGAGTTTGAATGGAGAAAAACTGGAGGAAGTGCCAGATCCACTCCCAGATATCTAATCTGGGAGTGGATCTGGCAGCGGATGGAACCATGGAAGCGGAAGTGGATCATAGGGTGGGGGAGGGGGCGAAAATTCTGGGAGCCTTGAAGAATGTGTGGAAGTCGAGAACATTATCTCGGAAAGCAAAAATGGGTATGTTTGAAGGAATAGTGGTTCCAACAATGTTGTATGGTTGCGAGGCGTGGGCTATGGATAGAGTTGTGCGCAGGAGGATGGATGTGCTGGAAATGAGATGTTTGAGGACAATGTGTGGTGTGAGGTGGTTTGATCGAGTAAGTAACGTAAGGGTAAGAGAGATGTGTGGAAATAAAAAGAGCGTGGTTGAGAGAGCAGAAGAGGGTGTTTTGAAATGGTTTGGGCACATGGAGAGAATGAGTGAGGAAAGATTGACCAAGAGGATATATGTGTCGGAGGTGGAGGGAACGAGGAGAAGAGGGAGACCAAATTGGAGGTGGAAAGATGGAGTGAAAAAGATTTTGTGTGATTGGGGCCTGAACATGCAGGAGGGTGAAAGGAGGGCAAGGAATAGAGTGAATTGGAGCGATGTGGTATACCGGTGGTTGACGTGCTGTCAGTGGATTGAATCAAGGCATGTGAAGCGTCTGGGGTAAACCATGGAAAGCTGTGTAGGTATGTATATTTGCGTGTGTGGACGTATGTATATACATGTGTATGGGGGTGGGTTGGGCCATTTCTTTCGTCTGTTTCCTTGCGCTACCTCGCAAACGCGGGAGACCGGAAAAAAAAAAAAAAAAAAAAAAAAAAAAAAAAAAAAAAAACCTTGCCTTCATAGTTTGAATCCTGAGGCACCTCCCCACGATCCATATGTACATTGAAAATCCTTACCAACCAGTCAGCAATGCAATCACCCCCTGTCTTAATAAATTCATCTGCAGTACCATCCTCTCCAGCTTCCTTGCAACATTTCATCTTATGTAACATTTTCTCTTCATCTTCTTTCCTCACCAAACCACTCTCCATAACTCTTCTCACTCACCTTGCATACTACTGTGACCCAAACACTGTACATCTCCCACTCTGTCATCAAACACATTTAACAGTTCTTCAAAATACTCTCCATCTTCACCTCACTTTATCTCTACCTGTTATTGCATCCCCCTTTTACCCCCCCTCATCAATATATTCATTTGTTCCCTTGTTTTTTTGCATATTATTAACCTCATTCCAAAACATCTTATTCTCCCTAAAGTTTACTGGTTTTCACTCACCCTAACTCTTGTTTGCCCTCTTTTTCAAATCCTGCACCTTCCTCTTGACCTTCTGCTGCTTTCTCCTATACATTCCCCAATCATTTGCACTCCTTCCCTTATGTTCTGCCCAAATGCCTCTCTTTTCTCTTTCACTAGCAAACTTACTTTTTCTTTCCACCACTCTAACCTTTCTAAGTTGCCCATATCCCTCCTTTTGCATGTCACAGCAGGCATCTCTTGCACTTGCAAGGAATGCTTTCTGAAATACCTCCCATTTCTTAACCATTCCACTTGCTTTGTATACTCTCACCTTTTGCCGTTCTACATTCAATCTCTCTTGGTATTTCTTCTCACAAATCTCCTTACCAAGTTCACTTATTCTCACCGCTCTCTTCTCACTGACATTGTTTCCTCTTTTCCAAAAACCTCAGCACATCTTCAATCTTGCCTCCATAAATAATGATCAAACATACCACCAACTGCACCTCTCAGCATATTTACATCCAAAAGTCTCTCTTTTACATAATTTTCAGTTAATATGTATTCCAATAGTACCTGCTGACAAATCACATTTATATACTTGTATGCACTCCTCTTTTCTTAACCCAGATTTTCTTAAATTACCAGCCATTTTCCAGCACACAACTCTCATGTGCTGTATAACACTAGATACCCAATACCCCCCCACAATTATACCCTCAACTGCCACATGACTAACCCTCACATTTATATCACCCATCGCTAGTACCCAGTCTCTTACGTCAAAACCGCTGATACCCTCACTCATCTGCTTGCAAAACACTTGCCTCATGAATTTTCTTCTCATGCCCAAGTGTATAAGCACTAACAATCATCCATTGCTTGCCATCCACTTTCATTTTTACCCACATCAATCAAGAATTTATGTCCTTACTCTGTACACACAGTCCCACACCTCATGCCTCAGGAATAGTGCTACTCCTCCCATATCTCTTGTCCTCTCACTAACACTGACTTTACTCTTTAGACATTTCGAAACTTCTCTTCCCATTACTCTTGAGCTGTTTCACTCAGAGCCCGAACATCCAGGTTTCCTTCGTCAGACATACTACCTATATCCTTTGTTCTTGGCGACATCCACACACATTCTGACACCCCAATCAGAGCCTTTGAGGAGGATGAGCACTCCCTTCTTGGCTCCTTTTTCTGTTTCTTCTCTTAGAAATTGTGAAATACAAGAAGGGTGAGGTTTTCAGCCCTCTGCTCCTACTCCCTTCAGTTACCTTCTACGACAAGCATGTAATATTTTTTTTATTTCATTATACTTTGTCGCTGTCTTCCATGTTCATGAGGTAGCGCAAGGAAACAGACGAAAGAATGGCCCAACCCATCCACATACACATGTATATACATACACGTCCACACACAGCACATATACATACCTATACATCTCAACATATACATATATATACACACACAGACTTATACATATATACACATGTACATAATTCATATTGTCTGCCCTTATTCATTCCCGTCACCACCCTGCCACACATGAAATGACAAACCCCTCCCCCCTCCATGTGCGCAAGGTAGCACTAGGAAAAGACAACAAAGGCCATGTATAGTTGTTTTATTTTGATTCTTATGTTGTCAAAGGTTTCAGTATCATGTACCAGAAAAAGGCTGTCATGTATAATGCACTGAAACCACAGCTCCCTTTCCACATCCAGGCCCCACAAAACTTTCCATGGTTTACCCCAGACGCTTCACATGCCCTGATTCAATCCATTGACAGCACGTCGACCCTGGTATACCACATCATTCCAATTTATGCAATATGGAGATGAATTCTTTTACCTCTACCCAAGGGAAGCAAACACATGTGGAATGTAAACAGTATGAACAATGTTGTTTCAAAACAACTATAATTTTACTAACACTAATTACAAAAATTTGATAATGATTTGCCATTTATTGTAGAATATTGTTTACAAGAACAAATGACCACATTTCTAAAACAGTGATGATATATACATATATATCACATTGTTAAAAATACACACACTACTCAAGACTGAGTTTGTAGAAAACAAGTCTATTACAGTGACTAGGATAAGAGGATTTATACCATCCTCTTACAGATTTATATTACATCAGTAACTTGTGTACAAATACAAATCTAAGCTCTTTTGTTGTACACACACATTCATTTTCTCCTGAATAAGCATGAGTGGAAAACTAAAGTCTGACATGTACAGGCATTTGAGCAGCTTATTACAAAAATAGCAAGATAAAAGGATAGATACTTTGATACTGAGTCAGTATCAAAGTACATGACATTCACTATTAGGTCAGATAAAATCAGCCTCAAAACATCTTGTAGGTCAGCTAATGTTTGTATAAACAATGTCATGTTACTCATAGATGGCAGCACACATGATGGGGCAGGCTTTTCAAGCAAATACAGGGAATTTTGACCTGTAATGATAGAGGGAATCATTTTTATAAAGCCATGGGCTAAGTCCAATTCTTGTTAATGGGAATGAATGCGTAAGTAGATATGTTTGCTTGACACAGCTTAAGGGTTAAGGTTGATCTTTTGTCATTTATTATTTGAGACAATCATATGGCTAAGCCTTATGATTAATAAGAGCTTAAACTAGTGTTTGCATCTTTCAGAGGCCAGAGAACAAGTTCTAGCTAATTTAGCTAACTTTGCTTATGATCCCATTAACTATCAATGGCTACGCAGACTGAAAGTTATTGACATCTTCTTGCATCAACTGTCTGAAGGAACATCAACATTGCGCAGCTTCGCAGCATCTGGACTTTGCAATTTAGCTCTTGGTTAGTGGAACAGTATGCATATTTCAGTTTATACAGCAAGTTTATCCCCTTAACCCTTTATTAGAAAGAGGGTAGTGTTTATCATATAAGATTGGACTTCATTATATTTATTTATTTATTTATTTTATTTATTTTGCTTTGTCGCTGTCTCCTGCATTTGCAAGGTAGCGTAAGGAAACAGACGAAAGAAATGGCCCAACCCACCCCCATACACATGTATATACATACACGTCCACACACGCAAATATACATACCTATACATCTCAATGTACACATATATATACACACACACAGACACATACATATATGCCCATGCACACAATTCACACTGCCTTTATTCATTCCCATCGCCACCTCGCCACACATGGAATACCATCCCCCTCCCCCCTCATGTGTGTGAGGTAACGCTAGGAAAAGACAACAAAGGCCCCATTTGTTCACACTCAGTCTCTAGCTGTCATGCAATAATGCCCGAAACCACAGCTCCCTTTCCATATCCAGGCCCCACACAACTTTCCATGGTTTACCCCAGACGCTTCACATGCCCTGATTCAATCCACTGACAGCACATCAACCCCAGTATACCACATCGATCCAATTCACTCTATTCCTAGCCTGCCTTTCACCCTTCTGCATGTTCAGGCCCCTATCACTCGAAATCTTTTTCACTCCATCTTTCCACCTCCAATTTGGTCTCCCACTTCTCCTCGTTCCCTCCACCTCCGACACATATATCCTCTTGGTCAATCTTTCCTCACTCATTCTCTCCATGTGCCCAAACCATTTCAAAACACCCTCTTCTGCTCTCTCAACCACACTCTTTTTATTTCCACACATCTCTCTTACCCTTACATTACTTACTCGATCAAACCACCTCACACCACACATTGTCCTCAAACATCTCATTTTCAGCACATCCACCCTCCTGTGCACAATTCTATCCATAGCCCATGCTTCGCAACCATACAGCACTGTTGGAACCACTATTCCTTCAAACATACCCATTTTTGCTTTCCGAGATAATGTTCTCGACTTCCAAACATTCTTCAAGGCTCCCAGGATTTTCGCCCCCTCCCCCACCCTATGATTCATTTCCGCTTCCATGGTTCCATCCGCTGCCAGATCCACTCCCAGATATCTAAAACACTTTACTTCCTCCAGTTTTTCTCCATTCAAGCCTACCTCCCAATTGACTTGACCCTCAACCCTACTGTACCTAATAACCTTGCTCTTATTCACATATACTCTTAACTTTCTTCTTTCACACACTTTACCAAACTCAGTCACCAGCTTCTGCAGTTTTTCACATGAATCAGCCACCAGCGCTGTATCATCAGCGAACAACAACTGACTCACTTCCCAAGCTCTCTCATCCACAACAGACTTCATACTTGCCCTTCTTTCCAAAACTCTTGCATTCACCTCCCTAACAACCCCATCCATAAACAAATTAAACAACCATGGAGACATCACACACCCCTGCCACAAACCTACATTCACTGAGAACCAATCACTTTCCTCTCTTCCTACACGTACACATGCCTTACATCCTCTATAAAAACTTTTCACTGCTTTTAACAACTTTCCTCCCACACCATATATTCTTAATACCTTCCACAGAGCATCTCTATCAACTCTAGCATATGCCTTCTCCAGATCCATAAATGCTACATACAAATCCATTTGCTTTTCTAAGTATTTCTCACATACATTCTTCAAAGCAAACACCTGATCCACACATCCTCTACCACTTCTGAAACCACAGTGCTCTTCCCCAATCTGATGCTCTGTACATGCCTTCACCCTCTCAATCAATACCCTCCCATATAATTTACCAGGAATACTCAACAAACTTATACCTCTGTAATTTGAGCACTCACTCTTATCCCCTTTGCCTTTGTACAATGGCACTATGCAAGCATTCCGCCAATCCTCAGGCACCTCACCATGAGTCATACATACATTAAATAACCTTACCAACCAGTCAAAAATACAGTCACCCCCTTTTTTTATAGATTCCACTGCAATACCATCCAAACCTGTTGCCTTGCCGGCTTTTATATTCCGCAAAGCTTTTACTACCTCCTCTCTGTTTATCAAATCATTTTCCCTAACCCTCTCACTTTGCAATGTTTATTGCAATTCTTATTTACAGATCCAAAATCAGACCACAGTATCATGTATAGTGAAATGCTGGTATCTCATTATGAAAAGTAATGCACAACAGAAATTACTGTGCATGTGTGCCAAATGCAGGATGTTAGAGGGATTTTTAATCTCACTTTTTATGTTCTATGATTTTCATTGTTGTATATTCATCCGTGATTCAGTGATATTGATTTTAGTGTAATTCATATGAAATCACACAATTTATTTTACCTAGATTTTTATTATGCAGATTAAATTTTGTTGGATATATGTGAGCACTGATACATGAATATTTCACTTAGAATCAATATTTTAGGTGCAGGGATAATTTTAGTCCCCCATGCGTGGCATGAGGGGCTACATGCACAGTATGCGAGGGCAAGTGTTTGTTTATATTTGGCGGGAGACATGGTAAGGAAGGGGTTAAGTGAGCCTTTTATGTTGTTTGTAATGTTTGTCATATAAAAGATTTAGAAGGATAAAGTGCACTTTCTATGTTGCCCATGGTGGCCAAGTCTTTTAATGAAAGTCGGTATTACTTCATAATTGACGATTTTCATGTGTTTACATGTATAGTTGTTATACTTTGATTCTTATGTTTTCAAAGGTTTCAGTATCATGAACCAGAAAAAGCAATGTTGGGAATGTTAAGTTGACCAAGGTAAGATGCGCTAATATTGATTTAGCTTTTATATTTTCATATAGTGACTGACACTATGGCAGAACATTTCTTGGTCATGGATGTCTTGGGTAAAAGGAAAGTGGGGTTAGAAAAATATGAAAGAATTTATTAGAACTCCTTTGGTGTCTGTAGACGTAACCCATTCACTGTGGATATAGCTTACTAATAGTAATTTTTCCACTATCAATGTAAGTCAGCCTCAGTTTTAGGTAGATATTGGAAAAAATTTGTAATAAGAAAGTCGTTCTTTTATGCTCCCCTCCCTCCTCCCCTATTTTTGTAAAGTATTGCCACCTCAAAATAGAAGAAAGACAAGTTATTTATGGTACTAATTTTGCTGTATAAATCCTGTGACATTACATCATACCTAATCACAGTATTCAGTAGTACCATGCTAAATGTTATATCTCACTTCACCGTGAAGTGAGAGGGGTCAGGGAGATTGGTTTGGTAAACTGAGAAGAGGTAGTGAAAGCATTGTGGAAGGTGAAAGCTGGCAAGGCAGCGGGTTTGGATTGTATTGCAGTGGAATTTATTAAAAAAGGGGGTGACTGTGTTGTTGACTGGTTGGTAAGGATATTCATTGTATGTATGGTTCATGGTGTGGAACCTGAGGATTGGCAGAATGCATGCCTAGTGCCATTGTATAAAGGCAAAGGGGATAAGGGTGAATGTTCAAATTACAGAGGTATAAGTTTGTTGAGTATTCCTGTTGAATTATATTGAAGGGTATTGATTGAGATGGTAAAGGCATGTACAGAACATCAGATTCGGGAAGGGCAGTGTGGTTTCAGAAGTGGTAGAGAATGTATGGATCAGTTGTTTGCTTTGAAGAATGTATGTGAGAAATACTTAGAGAACAGGTGGATTTATGTAGCATTTATGTATCTGGAGAAGGCATATGGTAGAGTGGATAGAGATGCTTTGTGGAAGGTATTAAGGGTATATGGTGTGGGAGGCAAGTTGCAAGAAGCAGTGAAAAGTTTTTATCAAGGATGTAAGGCATGTGCACAAGTAGGAAGAGAGGAAAGTGATGGGTTCCCAGTGAATGTTGGTTTGCGGCAGGGATGCGTGATGTCTCTGTGACTGTGTAATTTGTTTATGGATAGGTTTGTTTGGGATATGAATGCTAGAGTTTTGGAGAGAAGAGCAAATATGCTCTCTGGAGGGCTTGGGAAGTGAGTCACTTGTTGTTTAGCTAATGATACAGCGCTGGTGGCTGATTCGGGTGAGAAACTGCAGAAGTTGGTGACTGAGTTTGGTAAAATATGTGAAAGAAGAAAGTTGAGAGTAAATGTGAACAAGAGCAAGGTTTTTAGGTTCAGTAGGGTTGAGGCACAAGTTGATTGGAACGTAAGTTTGAATGGAGAAAAACTGGAGGAAGTGAAGTGTTTTAGATATCTTGGAGTGGATTTAACAGTGGATGGGACCATGGAAGCAGAAGTGAGTCACTGGGTGAGGGAGGGGGCAAAGGTTCTGGGGGTGTTGAAAAATGTGTGGAAGGCGAGAACGTTATCTCAAAAAGCAAAAATGGATATGTTTGAAGGAATAGTGGTTCCAACAATGTTATATGGTTGCGAGGTGTGGGTTATAGATAGGTTTGTGCTGAGGAGGGTGGATGTGTTGGAAATGAAATGTTTGAGGACAATATGTGGTGTGAGGTGGTTTGATTAAGTAATGAAAGGGTAAGAGAGATGTGTGGTAATAAAAAGAGTTTGGTCGAGAGAGCAGAAGAGGGTGTATTGAAATGGTTTCGTCACATGGAGAGAATGAGTGAGGAAAGATTGACAAAAAGGAGATATGTGTCAGAGGAGAATTGGGAGACCAAATGGGAGATGGAAGGATGGAGTGAAAAAGATTTTGAGATGGGGCCTGAACATACAGGAGGGTGAAAGGCGTGCAAGGAATAGAGTGAATTGGAACGATGTGGTATACCGGGGTTGATGTACTGTCAATGGATTGAACCAGGGTATGTGAAGCGTCTGAGGTAAACCATGGAAAGTTTTGTGGGGCCTGGATGTTGAAAGGGAGCTGCGGTTTTGATGCATTACACATGAGGGTTAGAGACTGAGTGTGAATGAATGTGGCCTTTGTTGTCGTTTCTTAGCGCAACCTTATGCATGTGCTGGGGAGGGTTGATGCATTTTCATGTGTGGCAGGATGGCAATGGGAATGGATGAAGGCAGCAAGTATGGATGTGTACGTGTGTATATATGTATATGTCGGTATATGTATGTGTACGTTGAAATGTATAGGTATGTATATGTGCGTGTGTGGGTGTTTATGTATATACATGTGTAAGTGGGTGGTTTGGGCCATTCTTTCATCTGTTTCCTTGCACTCCCTCACTAGCGCAGGAGACAGCGACTAAGTATAATGACAGAATGATAAAGCTAACTTGATGGATGCTATCAGTTGTGAATCCATTCAAAGGTAGGATGACGTCACAACAGAAATGCAACCAACAGTGTTCCTAGATTAGAAACTGCATTCCTGCAAATTCTTCTCAAAAACCAGGCAAAGAGGATCTA
The DNA here is from genome assembly GCF_036320965.1 of Panulirus ornatus. Taxonomy (NCBI): domain Eukaryota; kingdom Metazoa; phylum Arthropoda; class Malacostraca; order Decapoda; family Palinuridae; genus Panulirus; species Panulirus ornatus. The sequence continues at coordinate 18,657,343 of NC_092265.1, forward strand.
GGTAGCATATTGCCTTTTCTTACTTTTTTTTTTTTTTTCTTTTTTGTCGGTCTCCCGCGTTTGCGAGGTAGCGCAAGGAAACAGACGAAAGAAATGGCCCAACCCACCCCCTTACACATGTATACACATACGTCCACACTCTTTCCACACTCATTCTCTCCATGTGCCCAAACCATTTCAAAACACCCTCTTCTGCTCTCTCAACCACGCTCTTTTTATTTCCACACATCTCTCTTACCCTTACGTTACTTACTCGATCAAACCACCTCACACCACACATTGTCCTCAAACATCTCATTTCCAGCACATCCATCCTCCTGCGCACAACTCTATCCATAGCCCATGCCTCGCAACCATACAACATTGTTGGAACCACTATTCCTTCAAACATACCCATTTTTGCTTTCCGAGATAATGTTCTCGACTTCCACACATTCTTCAAGGCTCCCAGAATTTTCGCCCCCTCCCCCACCCTATGATCCACTTCCGCTTCCATGGTTCCATCCGCTGCCAGATCCACTCCCAGATATCTAAAGCACTTCACTTCCTCCAGTTTTTCTCCATTCAAACTCACCTCCCAATTGACTTGACCCTCAACCCTACTGTACCTAATAACCTTGCTCTTATTCACATTTACTCTTAACTTTCGTCTTTCACACACTTTACCAAACTCAGTCACCAGCTTCTGCAGTTTCTCACATGAATCAGCCACCAGCGATGTATCATCAGCGAACAACAACTGACTCACTTCCCACGCTCTCTCATCCCTAACAGACTTCATACTTGCCCCTCTTTCCAAAACTCTTGCATTCACCTCCCTAACAACCCCATCCATAAACAAATTAAACAACCATGGAGACATCACACACCCCTGCCGCAAACCTACATTCACTGAGAACCAATCAATTTCCTCTCTTCCTACACGTACACATGCCTTACATCCTCGATAAAAACTTTTCACTGCTTCTGACAACTTGCCTCCCACATCATATATTCTTAATACCTTCCACAGAGCATCTCTATCAACTCTATCATATGCCTTCTCCAGATCCATAAATTTTTTTTTTTTTTTTTTTTTTTTTTTTTTTTTTTTTATACTTTGTCGCTGTCTCCCGCGTTTGCGAGGTAGCGCAAGGAAACAGACGAAAGAAATGGCCCAACCCCCCCCCCCATACACATGTACATACACACGTCCACACACGCAAATATACATACCTACACAGCTTTCCATGGTTTACCCCAGACGCTTCACATGCCTTGCTTCAATCCACTGACAGCACGTCAACCCCTGTATACCACATGACTCCAATTCACTCTATTTCTTGCCCTCCTTTCACCCTCCTGCATGTTCAGGCCCCGATCACACAAAATCCCTTTCACTCCATCTTTCCACCTCCAATTTGGTCTCCCTCTTCTCCTCGTTCCCTCCACCTCCGACACATATATCCTCTTGGTCAATCTCTCCTCACTCATTCTCTCCATGTGCCCAAACCATTTCAAAACACCCTCTTCTGCTCTCTCAACCACGCTCTTTTTATTTCCACACATCTCTCTTACCCTTACGTTAATTACTCGATCAAACCACCTCACACCACACATTGTCCTCAAACATCTCATTTCCAGCACATCCATCCTCCTGCGCACATCTCTATCCATAGCCCACGCCTCGCAACCATACAGCATTGTTGGAACCACTATTCCCTCAAACATACCCATTTTTGCTTTCCGAGATAATGTTCTCGACTTCCACACATTTTTCAAGGCTCCCAAAATTTTCGCCCCCTCCCCCACCCTATGATCCACTTCCGCTTCCATGGTTCCATCCGCTGACAGATCCACTCCCAGATATCTAAAACACTTCACTTCCTCCAGTTTTTCTCCATTCAAACTCACCTCCCAATTGACTTGACCCTCACCCCTACTGTACCTAATAACCTTGCTCTTATTCACATTTACTCTCAACTTTCTTCTTCCACACACTTTACCAAACTCAGTCACCAGCTTCTGCAGTTTCTCACATGAATCAGCCACCAGCGCTGTATCATCAGCGAACAACAACTGACTCACTTCCCAAGCTCTCTCATCCCCAACAGACTTCATACTTGCCCCTCTTTCCAGGACTCTTGCATTTACCTCCTTTACAACCCCATCCATAAACAAATTAAACAACCATGGAGACATCACACACCCCTGCCGCAAACCTACATTCACTGAGAACCAATCACTTTCCTCTCTTCCTACACGTACACATGCCTTACATCCTCGATAAAAACTTTTCACTGCTTCTAACAACTTGCCTCCCACACCATATATTCTTAATACCTTCCACAGAGCATCTCTATCAACTCTATCATATGCCTTCTCCAGATCCATAAATGCTACATACAAATCCATTTGCTTTTCTAAGTATTTCTCACATACATTCTTCAAAGCAAACACCTGATCCACACATCCTCTACCACTTCTGAAACCGCACTGCTCTTCCCCAATCTGATGCTCTGTACATGCCTTCACCCTCTCAATCAATACCCTCCCATATAATTTACCAGGAATACTCAACAAACTTATACCTCTGTAATTTGAGCACTCACTCTTATCCCCTTTGCCTTTGTACAATGGCACTATGCACGCATTCCGCCAATCCTCAGGCACCTCACCATGAGTCATACATACATTAAATAACCTTACCAACCAGTCAACAATACAGTCACCCCCTTTCTTAATAAATTCCACTGCAATACCATCCAAACCTGCTGCTACATACAAATCCATTTGCTTTTCTAAGTATTTCTCACATACATTCTTCAAAGCAAACACCTGATCCACACATCCTCTACCACTTCTGAAACCACACTGCTCTTCCCCAATCTGATGCTCTGTACATGCCTTCACCCTCTCAATCAATACCCTCCCATATAATTTACCAGGAATACTCAACAAACTTATACCTCTGTAATTTGAGCACTCACTCTTATCCCCTTTGCCTTTGTACAATGGCACTATGCACGCCTTCCGCCAATCCTCAGGCACCTCACCATGAGTCATACATACATTAAATAACCTTACCAACCAGTCAACAATACAGTCACCCCCTTTTTTAATAAATTCCACTGCAATACCATCCAAACCTGCTGCCTTGCCGGCTTTTATCTTCCGCAAAGCTTTTACTACCTCTTCTCTGTTTACCAAATCATTTTCCCTAACCCTCTCACTTTGCACACCACCTCGACCAAAACACCCTATATCTGCCACTCTATCATCAAACACATTCAACAAACCTTCAAAATACTCACTCCATCTCCTTCTCACATCACCACTACTTGTTATCACCTCCCCATTTGCGCCCTTCACTGAAGTTCCCATTTGCTCCCTTGTCTTACGCACTTTATTTACCTCCTTCCAGAACATCTTTTTTTTTTTTTTTTTTATATTATACTTTGTCGCTGTCTCCCGCGTTTGCGAGGTAGTGCAAGGAAACAGACGAAAGAAATGGCCCAACCCCCCCCCCCATACACATACGTCCACACACGCAAATATACATACCTACACAGCTTTCCATGGTTTACCCCAGACGCTTCACATGCCTTGATTCAATCCACTGACAGCACGTCAACCCCGGTATACCACATCGCTCCAATTCACTCTATTCCTTGCCCTCCTTTCACCCTCCTGCATGTTCAGGCCCCGATCACACAAAATCTTTTTCACTCCATCTATCCACCTCCAATTTGGTCTCCCTCTTCTCCTCGTTCCCTCCACCTCCGACACATATATCCTCTTGGTCAATCTTTCCTCACTCATTCTCTCCATGTGCCCAAACCACTTCAAAACACCCTCTTCTGCTCTCTCAACCATGCTCTTTTTATTTCCACACATCTCTCTTACCCTTACGTTACTCACTCGATCAAACCACCTCACACCACACATTGTCCTCAAACATCTTTTTATTCTCCCTAAAATTTAATGATACTCTCTCACCCCAACTCTCATTTGCCCCTTTTTTTCACCTCTTGCACCTTTCTCTTGACCTCCTGTCTCTTTCTTTTATACATCTCCCACTCAATTGCATTCCCTCCCTGCAAAAATTGTCCAAATGCCTCTCTCTTCTCTTTCACTAATACTCTTACTTCTTCATCCCACCACTCACTACCCTTTCTAATCAACCCACCTCCCACTCTTCTCATGCAACAAGCATCTTTTGCGCAATCCATCACTGATTCCCTAAATACATCCCATTCCTCCCCCACTCCCCTTACTTCCATTGTTCTCACCTTTTTCCATTCTGTACTCAGTCTCTCCTGGTACTTCCTCACACAAGTCTCCTTCCCAAGCTCACTTACTCTCACCACCCTCTTCACCTCAACATTCACTCTTCTTTTCTGAAAACCCATACAAATCTTCACCTTAGCCTCCACAAGATAATGATCAGACATCCCTCCAGTTGCACATCTCAGCACATTTACATCCAAAAGTCTCTCTTTCGCGCACCTTTCAATTAACACGTAATCCAATAACGCTCTCTGGCCATCTCTCCTACTTACATAAGTATACTTATGTATATCTCGCTTTTTAAACCAGGTATTCCCAATCATCAGTCCTTTTTCAGCACAAATCTACAAGCTCTTCACCATTTCCATTTACAACACTGAACACCCCATGTATACCAATTATTCCCTCAACTGCCGCATTACTCACCTTTGCATTCAAATCACCCATCACTATAACCCGGTCTCGTGCATCAAAACCACTAACACACTCATTCAGCTGCTCCCAAAACACTTGCCTCTCATGATCTTTCTTCTCATGCCCAGGTGCATATGCACCAATAATCACCCATCTCTCTCCATCAACTTTCAGTTTTACCCATATTAATCGAGAATTTACTTTCTTACATTCTATCACATACTTCCACAACTCCTGTTTCAGGAGTGCTGCTACTCCTTCCCTTGCTCTTGTCCTCTCACTAACCCCTGACTTTACTCCCAAGACATTCCCAAACCACTCTTCCCCTTTACCCTTGAGCTTCGTTTCACTCAGAGCCAAAACATCCAGGTTCCTTTCCTCAAACATACTACCTATCTCTCCTTTTTTCACATCTTGGTTACATCCACACACATTTAGGCACCCCAATCTGAGCCTTCGAGGAGGATGAGCACTCCCCTCGTGACTCCTTCTTTTGTTTCCCATTTTAGAAAATTAAAAAATACAAGGAGGGGAGGATTTCTGGCCCCCCGCTCCCGTCCCCTCTAGTCGCTTTCTACGACACGCGAGGAATACGTGGGAAGTATTCTTTCACCCCTATCCCCAGGGATAATATATATATATATATATATATATATATATATATATATATATATATATATATATATATATATATATATATATATATGTGGATATGTGTGTAGGAGCCATTTTTTCATCTGTTCCTTGCATACTTTGTTATTGCAGGAAATGGTCAATGTCCATGAACAAAATTTATGAAAAGAGAAAATTCTCATAGACTTTGAAAATATTTAGACAATTTTTTCCAGCTTGTTACAAGTTGAAGCACATTATCATAAGTCTGTGCATTATACTCCAATTCTAAAGTGCCATAAGGTCTTGAGGCCTTCAGATATTCAAATCTTGTTTAATTCCACAGTGCATTATGTATGTAAATATATAAGAAACTGATTTCCTTTTTTTACATTGATTTTTAGACTATTTTATTTTTAGACTATTTTATTTTCTCAAACTTCCTTATGGTATCTTATAAAAAAGAACTACTTTATATTTTTGGAATGTGTTACATCATATTCAAAATGGCATTTTATGCTAATTTCAACACATGATAGACTTTAAATGTTTCTCCCTCAAATCATATAAATAAATGATTTTTTCACTTGTAGTCGCACTTTTTTACATTTATCTTATTTCATATTTTACAGTTTTTTGCATATTACAGTTATCTGCTTTCTTGCCAAAGTGCAGTGGATCACAGTTCTCCAACTACAGTGGTCCTTTTCTTCTCAGACAACTCAGTCATCAGTGCCCAAATGTTACACAGCAATCATAAAAGTTTTCCTCAGTAATTTGATGAGAGGGAAATATATAGTGTCCTCCCCTTACATGCCATGCACATTGAAGTTAGGGTGAAAATAATTGTATCATTTTTTAAATGACATGAGAAGAGTTCCAGTATGGATTATTAGGTTTCGTAGATATTTTTTTTATTAAGGGAGCGGGGGGCTGGAAATCCTCCCCTCTCATTTTTTTTTTTTTTTTTTCCAAAAGAAGGAACAGCGAAGGGGGCCAGGTGAGGATATTCCCTCAAAGGCCCAGTCCTCTGTTCTTAACGCTACCTCGCTAATGCGGGAAATGGCGAATAGTATGAAAGAAAGAAAAATATATATATATATATATATATACACACACACACACCCATACACATACATACGCACACATACACACACACATACACACACACATACATATACATATGAATAATGCAAGAAACAATTTAGAAAACTGAAACTTCTAGCTTGAAATGAAATGAAATGAAATGAAATGAAATGAAAAAATGAATGTCACATAATGGTTCAACCTCTGGCTATGGAAACAGGAAATGCACAATTTACTTACACAAATGTCAGTAGTAGTTCTCATCAATTTAACCACTGTATCAATAAGCTTCAATGTCTAAGCTACATTTTTTCAATTTCACTATTTTCTTGTCAGAGCACCATGTATGAAAACTATCACTCCAGTAACACAACTATAAACATTTACTTCCCCTTTAAAAGAGTTTTGGGGAAGTCTGACTCGATACACTGCGGGACACTCTACCACCTGGTGAGGTTTGTGTTGCAATGGTTCTTGATTCACAAACGTAGTAGCATCACTGGTGGGCCAAGGTAGTTCCGTTGGCGAAGAGGAGCTCATGAAACATGTCGGAAAGCATGCTACTGCAGGCAGGAGTTGGGCCATTTCTTTTGTCTGTTTCCTTGCGCTACCTCGCAAATGCGGGAGACAGCGATAAAGCAAAAAAAAAAAAAAAAAAAAAAAAAGGAGAAAAAAAAAAAAATGGTAGAAAAGGCAATATGCTACATTTTTATACTCAGTTTTTCAAATTTGCAAATCCATCTCTGCAGCAATCATTCACATTATATACTATAAAAATAGGGGATAGGAGAGAAAAAATACTTCCCACGCATTCCTCATGTGTCGTAGAAGGCAACTAAAGGGGACGGGAGCGGGGGGGCTAGAAACCCTCCCCTCCTTGTATTTAAACTTTCTAAAAGGGAAAACAGAAGGAGTCACACGGGGAGTGCTCATCCTCCTCGAAGGCTCAGATTGAGGTGTCTAAATGTGTGTGGGTGTAACCAAGATGAGAAAAAAGGAGAGATAGGTAGTATGTTTGAGGAAAGGAACCTAGATGTTTTGGCTCTGAGTGAAACGAAGCTCAAGGGTAAAGGGGAAGAGTGGTTTGGGAATGTTTTGGGAATAAAGTTTGGGGTTGGTGAGAGGACAAGAGCAAGGGAAGGAGTAGCACTACTCCTGAAACAGGAGTGGTGGGAGTATGTGATAGAGTGTAAGAAAGTAAACTTTAGATTGATATGGGTAAAACTGAAAGTGGATGGAGAGAGATGGCTGATTATTGGTGCCTATGCACCTGGGCATGAGAAGAAAGATCATGAGAGGCAAGTGTTTTGGGAGCAGCTGAATGAGTGTGTTAGTAGTTTTGATGCACGAGACCGGGTTATAGTGATGGGTGATTTGAATGGAAAGGTGAGTAATGTGGCAGTTGAGGAAATAATTGGTGTACATGGGATGTTCAGTCTTGTAAATGGAAATGGTGAAGAGCCTGTAGATTTATGTGCTGAGAAAGGACTGGTGATTGAGAATACCTGGTTTAAAGAGAGAGATATACATAAGTATACGTATGTACATAGGAGAGATGGCCAGAGAGCATTATTGGATTATGTGTTGATTGATAGGCACATGAAAAAGAGATTTTTGGATGTTAATGTGCTGAGAGGTGCAACTGGAGGGATGTCTGATCTTGTGGAGGCGAAGGTGAAAATTTGTAGAGGTTTTCCGAAAAGAAGAGAGAATGTTGCTGGAGAAAAGAATGGTGAGAGTAAGTGAGCTTGGGAAGGAGACTTGTGTGAGGAAGTTCCAGGAGAGACTGAGTACAGAATGGAAAAAGGTGAGAGCAAAGGACATAAGGGGAGTGGGGGAAGAATGGGATGTATTTAAGGAAGCAGTGATGGCTTGCACAAAAGATGCTTGTGGCATGAGAAGCGTGGGAGGTGGGCAGATTAGAAAGGGTAGTGAGTGGTGGGATGAAGAAGTAAGGTTGTTAGTGAAAGAGAAGAGAGAGGCATTTGGACAATTTTTGCAGGGAAATAGTGCAAATGACTGGGAAATGTATAAAAGAAAGAGGCAGGAGGTCAAGAGAAAGGTGCAAGAGGTGAAAAAGAGGGCAAATAAGAGTTGGGGTGAGAGAGTATCATTAGATACTGGGGGGGACGGGAGCGGGGGGCCGGAAATCCTCCCCTCCTTGTATTTTTAACTTTCTAAAATGGGAAACAGAAGAAGGAGTCACGCGGGGAGTGCTCATCCTCCTCGAAGGCTCAGACTGGGGTGTCTAAATGTGTGTGGATGTAACCAAGATGTGAAAAAAGGAGAGATAGGTAGTATGTTTGAGGAAAGGAACCTGGATGTTTTGGCTCTGAGTGAAACGAAGCTCAAGGGTAAAGGGGAAGAGTGGTTTGGGAATGTCTTGGGAGTAAAGGCAGGGGTTAGTGAGAGGACAAGAGCAAGGGAAGGAGTAGCAGTACTCCTGAAACAGGAGTTGTGGGAGTATGTGATAGAATGTAAGAAAGTAAATTCTCAATTAATATGGGTAAAACTGAAAGTTGATGGAGAGAGATGGGTGATTATTTGTGCATATGCACCTGGGCATGAGAAGAAAGATCATGAGAGGCAAGTGTTTTGGGAGCAGCTGAATGAGTGTGTTAGTGGTTTTGATGCACGAGACCGGGTTATAGTGATGGGTGATTTGAATGCAAAGGTGAGTAATGTGGCAGTTGAGGGAATAATTGGTATACATGGGATGTTCAGTGTTGTAAATGGAAATGGTGAAGAGCTTGTAGATTTCTGTGCTGCAAAAGGAATGGTGATTGGGAATACCTGGTTTAAAAAGCGAGATATACATAAGTATACGTATGTAAGTAGGAGAGATGGCCAGAGAGCATTATTGGATTACGTGTTAATTGACAGGCGCGCGAAAGAGAGACTCTTGGATGTTAATGTGCTGAGAGGTGCAACTGGAGGGATGTCTGATCATTATCTTGTGGAGGCTAAGGTGAAGATTTGTATGGGTTTTCAGAAAAGAAGAGTGAATGTTGGGTGAAGAGGGTGGTGAGAGTAAGTGAGCTTGAGAAGGAGACTTGTGTGAGGAAGTACCAGGAGAGACTGAGTACAGAATGGAAAAAGGTGAGAACAATGGAAGTAAGGGGAGTGGGGGAGGAATGGGATGTATTTAGGGAATCAGTGATGGATTGCGCAAAAGATGCTTGTGGCATGAGAAAAGTGGGAGGTGGGTTGATTAGAAAGGGTAGTGAGTGGTGGGATGAAGAAGTAAGATTATTAGTGAAAGAGAAGAGAGAGGCATTTGGACGATTTTTGCAGGGAGGGAATGCAATTGAGTGGGAGATGTATAAAAGAAAGAGACAGGAGGTCAAGAGAAAGGTGCAAGAGGTGAAAAAGAGGGCAAATGAGAGTTGGGGTGAGAGTGTAACATTAAATTTTAGGGAGAATAAAAAGATGTTCTGGAAGGGGGTAAATAAAGTGCGTAAGACAAGGGAGCAAATGGGAACTTCAGTGAAGGGCGCAAATGGGGAGGTGATAACAAGTAGTGGTGATGTGAGAAGAGATGGAGTGAGTATTTTGAAGGTTTGTTGAATGTGTTTGATGATGGAGTGGCAGATATAGGGTGTTTTGGTCGAGGTGGTGTGCAAAGTGAGAGGGTTAGGGAAAATGATTTGGTAAACAGAGAAGAGGTAGTGAAAGCTTTGCGGAAGATGAAAGCCGGCAAGGCAGAAGGTTTGGATGGTATTGCAGTGGAATTTATTAAAAAAGGGGGTGACTGTATTGTTGACTGGTTGGTAAGGTTATTTAATGTTTGTATGACTCATGGTGAGGTGCCTGAGGATTGGCGGAATGTGTGCATAGTGCCATTGTACAAAGGCAAAGGGGGTAAAAGTGAGTGCTCAAATTACAGAGGTATAAGTTTGTTGAGTATTCCTGGTAAATTATATGGGAGGGTATTGATTGAGAGGGTGAAGGCATGTACAGAGCATCAGATTGGGGAAGAGCAGTGTGGTTTCAGAAGTGGTAGAGGATGTGTGGATCAGGTGTTTGCTTTGAAGAATGTATGTGAGAAATACTTAGAAAAGCAAATGGATTTGTATGTAGCATTTATGGATCTGGAGAAGGCATATGATAGAGTTGATAGAGATGCTCTGTGGAAGGTATTAAGAATATATGGTGTGGGAGGAAAGTTGTTAGAAGCAGTGAAAAGTTTTTATCGAGGATGTAAGGCATGTGTACGTGTAGGAAGAGAGGAAAGTGATTGGTTCTCAGTGAATGTAGGTTTGCGGCAGGGGTGTGTGATGTCTCCATGGTTGTTTAATTTGTTTATGGATGGGGTTGTTAGGGAGGTAAATGCAAGAGTTTTGGAAAGAGGGGCAAGTATGAAGTCTGTTGGGGATGAGAGAGCTTGGGAAGTGAGTCAGTTGTTGTTCGCTGATGATACAGCGCTGGTGGCTGATTCATGTGAGAAACTGCAGAAGCTGGTGACTGAGTTTGGTAAAGTGTGTGGAAGAAGAAAGTTAAGAGTAAATGTGAATAAGAGCAAGGTTATTAGGTACAGTAGGGTTGAGGGTCGGGTCAATTGGGAGGTGAGTTTGAATGGAGAAAAACTGGAGGAAGTGAAGTGTTTTAGATATCTGGGAGTGGATCTGGCAGCGGATGGAACCATGGAAGCGGAAGTGGATCATAGGGTGGGGGAGGGGGCGAAAATCCTGGGGGCCTTGAAGAATGTGTGGAAGTCGAGAACATTATCTCGGAAAGCAAAAATGGGTATGTTTGAAGGAATAGTGGTTCCAACAATGTTGTATGGTTGCGAGGCGTGGGCTATGGATAGAGTTGTGCGCAGGAGGATGGATGTGCTGGAAATGAGATGTTTGAGGACAATGTGTGGTGTGAGGTGGTTTGATCGAGTGAGTAATGTAAGGGTAAGAGAGATGTGTGGAAATAAAAAGAGCGTGGTTGAGAGAGCAGAAGAGGGTGTTTTGAAGTGGTTTGGGCACATGGAGAGGATGAGTGAGGAAAGATTGACCAAGAGGATATATGTGTCGGAGGTGGAGGGAACAAGGAGAAGAGGGAGACCAAATTGGAGGTGGAAAGATGGAGTGAAAAAGATTTTGTGTGATCGGGGCCTGAACATGCAGGAGGGTGAAAGGAGGGCAAGGAATAGAGTGAATTGGAGCGATGTGGTATACCGGGGTTGACGTGCTGTCAGTGGATTGAGGCAGGGCATGTGAAGCGTTTGGGGTAAACCATGGAAAGCTGTGTAGGTATGTATATTTGCGTGTGTGGACGTATGTATATACATGTGTATGGGGGGGGGTTGGGCCATTTCTTTCGTCTGTTTCCTTGCGCTACCTCGCAAACGCGGGAGACAGCGACAAAGTATAATAAAAATAAGTAAAAATGATTCATGGTGAGGTGCCTGAGGATTGGCGGAATGCGTGCATAGTGCCATTGTACAAAGGCAAAGGGGATAAGAGTGAGTGCTCAAATTACAGAGGTATAAGTTTGTTGAGTATTCCTGGTAAATTATATGGGAGGGTATTGATTGAGAGGGTGAAGGCATGTACAGAGCATCAGATTGGGGAAGAGCTGTTTGGTTTCAGAAGTGGTAGAGGATATGTGGATCAGGTGTTTGCTTTGAAGAATGTATGTGAGAAATACTTAGAAAAGCAAATGGATTTGTATGTAGCATTTATGGATCTGGAGAAGGCATATGATAGAGTTGATAGAGATGCTCTGTGGAAGGTATTAAGAATATATGGTGTGGGAGGCAAGTTGTTAGAAGCAGTGAAAAGTTTTTATCAAGGATGTAAGGCATGTGTACGTGTAGGAAGAGAGGAAAGTGATTGGTTCTCAGTGAATGTAGGTTTGTGGCAGGGGTGTGTGATGTCTCCATGGTTGTTTAATTTGTTTATGGATGGGGTTGTTAGGGAGGTGAATGCAAGAGTTTTGGAAAGAGGGGCAAGTATGAAGTCTGTTGGGGATGAGAGAGCTTGGGAAGTGAGTCAGTTGTTGTTCGCTGTTGATACAGCGCTAGTGGCTGATTCATGTGAGAAACTGCAGAAGCTGGTGACTGAGTTTGGTAAAGTGTGTGAAAGAAGAAAGTTAAGAGTGAATGTGAATAAGAGCAAGGTTATCAGGTACAGTAGGGTTGAGGGTCAAGTCAATTGGGAGGTACGTTTGAATGGAGAAAAACTGGAGGAAGTAAAGTGTTTTAGATATCTGGGAGTGGATCTGGCAGCGGATGGAACCATGGAAGCGGAAATGAATCATAGGGTGGGGGAGGGGGCGAAAATCCTGGGAGCCTTGAAGAATGTGTGGAAGTCGAGAACATTATCTCTGAAAGCAAAAATGGGTATGTTTGAAGGAATAGTGGTTCCAACAATGTTGTATGGTTGCGAAGCGTGGGCTATGGATAGAGTTGTGTGCAGGAGGGTGGATGTGCTGGAAATGAGATGTTTGAGGACAATGTGTGGTGTGAGGTGGTTTGATCGAGTAAGTAATGTAAGGGTAAGAGAGATGTGTGGAAATAAAAGGGTGTGGTTGAGAGGGGAGAAGAGGGTGTTTTGAAATGGTTTGGGCACATGGAGAGAATGAGTGAGGAAAGATTAGCAAAGAGGATATATGTGTCGGAGGTGGAGGGAACGAGGAGAAGTGGGAGACCAAATTGGAGGTGGAAAGATGGAGTGAAAAAGATTTTGTGTGATCGTTGCCTGAACATGCAGGAGGGTGAAAGGAGGGCAAGGAATAGAGTGAATTGGATCGATGTGGTATACCGGGGTTGACGTGTTGTCAGTGGATTGAATCAGGGCATGTGAAGTGTCTGGGGTAAACCATGGAAAGTTGTGTGGGGCCTGGATGTGGAAAGGGAGCTGTGGTTTCGGGCATTATTGCGTGGCAGCTAGAGACTGAGTGTGAGCGAATGGGGCCTTTGTTGTCTTTTCCTAGAGCTACCTCGCACACATAAGGGGGGAGGGGGATGGTATTCCATGTGTGGCGAGGTGGCGATGGGAGTGAATGGGGGCAGACAGTGTGAATTGTGTGCATGGGTATATATGTATGTGTCTGTGTATGTATATATATGTGTACATTGAGATGTATAGTTATGTATATTTGCGTGTGTGGACATGTTTGTCTGTATACAATGTGTATGGGGTGGGTTGGGCCATTTCTTTCGTCTGTTTCCTTGTGCTACCTCGCAAACGCGGGAGACAGTGACAAAGCAAAATAAATAAAGAGAAAAAAAAAGTTTTGGAAGGAGGTAAATAAAGTGTGTAAGACAAGGGAACAAATGGGAACATCGGTGAAGGGGGCTAATGGAGAGGTGTTAACAAGTAGTGGTGATGTGAGAAGGAGATGGAATGAGTATTTTGAAGGTTTGTTGAATTTGTTAGATTATAGAGTGGCAGATATAGGGTGTTTTGGTTGAGGTGGTGTGCGAAATGAGAGGGTTAGGGAGAATGATTTGGTAAACAGAGAAGAGGTAGTAAAAGCCCTGTGGAAGATGGAAGCCAGCAAAGAAGTGGGTTTGGATGGTATTGCCGTGGAATTTATTGAGAAAGAGGGTGATTGTGTCGTTGACTCATTGGTAAGGATATTTAATGTATGTATATATGAGGATGTAAGGCATGTGTATGTGTAGGAAGAGAGGAAAGTGATTGGTTCTCAGTGAATGTAGGTTTGCGGCAGGCCTGTGTGATGTCTCCATGGTTGTTTAATTTGTTTTTGGATGGGGTTGTTAGGGAGGTGAATGCAAGAGTTTTTGAAAGAGGGGTAAGTATGCAGTCTGTTGTGGATGAGAGAGCCTGGGAAGTGAGTCAGTTGTTGTTCGCTGATGACACAGTGCTGGTGGCTGAGTGTGGTAAAGTGTGTGAAAGAAGAAAGTTGAGAGTAAATGTGAATAAGAGAAAGGTTATTAGGTACAAAAGGGGTGAGGGTCAAGTCAATTGGGAGGTAAGTTTGAATGGACAAAAACTGGAAGTGAAGTGTTTTAGATATCTGGGAGTGGATTTGGCAGTGGATGGCACCATGGAAGCGTAAGTGAATCATAGGGTGGGGGAGGGGGCGAAAATTCTGGGAGCCTTGAAGAATGTGTGGAAGTTGAGAACATTATCTCAGAAAGCAAAAATGGGTATGTTTAAAGGAATAGTGGTTCCAACAATGTTGTACGGTTGCGAGGCGTGGGCTATGGATAGAGTTGTGCGGAGGAGGGTGGATGTGCTGGAAATGAGATGTTTGAGGACAATATGTGGTGTGAGGTGGTTTGATTGAGTAAGTAATAATAGGGTTAGAGAGATGTGTGGTAATAAAATGAGTGCAGTTGAGAGAGCTGAAGAGGTTGTTTTGAAATGGTTTGGTCACATGGAGAGAACGAGTGAGGAAAGATTGACCAAGAGGATATATGTGTCGGAGGTGGAGGGAACTAGGAGAAGTGGGAGACCAAATTGGAGGTGGAAAGATGGAGTGAAAAAGATTTTGAGTGATCGGGGCCTGAACATGCAGGAGGTGAAAGGGGTGCAGGGAATAGAGTGAATTAGAACGATGTGGTATACCGGGGTCGACGTACTGTCAATGGATTGAACCAGGGCATGTGAAGCGTCTGGGGTAAACCATGGAAAGTTGTGTGGGGCCTGGATGTGGAAAGGGAGGTGTGGTTTCGGTGCATTATTATATGACAGCTAGAGAATGAGTGTGAACGAATGTGGCCTTTGTTGTCTTTTCCTAGCGCTACCTCGCACACATGAGGGGGGAGGGGGATGTTATTCCATGTGTGGCAAGGTGGCGATGGGAATGAATAAAGGCAGGCAGTATGAATTATGTACATGTGTATATATGTATATGTCTGTGTGTGTATATATATGTATACATTGGGATGTGTAGGTATGTATATTTGCGTGTGTGGACATGTATGTATATACATGTGTTTGAGGGTGGGTTGGGCCATTCTTTCGTCTGTTTCCTTGCACTACCTTGCTAACGTGGGAGACAGCGACAAAGCAAAATAAATGAAAATAAAATGACTCATGGTATGTATTACTCATGGTGAGGTGCCTGAGGATTGGTGGAATGCTTGCATAGTGCCATTGTACATAGGCAAAGGGGATAAAAGTGAGTACTCAGAGTACAAAGGTATAAGTTTGTCGAGTATTCCTGGGAAATTATATGGGAGGGTATTGATTGCGAGGGTGAAGGCATGTACAAAGCATTAGATTAGGGATGAGCAGTGTGGTTTCAGAAGTGGTAGAGTATGTGTGGATCAGGTGTTTGCTTTGAAGAATGTATGTGAGAAATACTTAGAAAAGCAAATGGATTTATATGTAGCATTAATGGATCTGGAGAAAGCATCTGATGAAGTTGATAGAGATGCTCTGTTGAAGGTATTAAGAATATATGGTGTGGGGGGCAAGTTGTTAGAAGCAGTGAAAAGTTTTGATCGAGGGTGTAAGTCATGTGTACAAGTAGGAAGAGAGGAAAGTGATTGGTTCTCAGTGAATGTTGGTTTGCGGCAGGGGTGCGTGATGTCTCCAAGGTTGTTTAATTTGTTTATGGATGGGGTTGTTAGGGAGGTGAATGCAAGAGTTTTTGAAAGATGGGCAAGTATGCAGTCTGTTGTGGATGAGAGAGCTTGGGAAGTGAGTTAGTTATTGTTTGCTGATGGTACAGCGCTGGTGGCTGATTCAGGTGAGAAACTGCAGAAGCTGGTGACTGAGTTTGGTAAAGTGTGTGAAAGAAGAAAGCTGAAAGTAAATGTGAATAAGGGCAAGGTTATAGTAGGGTTAAGGGACAAGTCAAGTGGGAGATAAGTTTGAACGGAGAAAAACTGGAGGAAGTGAAGTGCTTTAGATATCTGAGAGTGGATTTGGCAACGGATGGAACCATGGAGGCGGAAGTGAGTCGCAGGGTGGGGGAGGGGGGCGAAAGTTCTAGTCTCCCTCTTCTCCTCGTTTCCTCCACCTCTGACACATATATCCTCTTTGTCAATCTTTCCTCTCTCATTCTCTCCATGCAACCAAACCATTTCAAAACACCCTCTTCTCCTCTCTCAACCACACTTTTTATTACTACACATCTCTCCTACCCTTTCATTACTTACTCGATGAAACCACCTCTTACCACATATTGTCCTCAAACATCTCATTTCCAGCACATCCACCCTCCTCCGCACAACTCTATCTATAGCCCACGCCTCGCAACCATATAACATTGTTGGAACCACTATTCCTTCAAACATATCCATTTTTGCTTTCCAAGATAGCGTTCTTGACTTCCACACATTCTTCAACACCCCAGAACTTTCGCCCCCTCCCCCACCCTATGATTCACTTCTGCTTCCATCGTTCCATCTGCTTCCAAATCCACTCCCAGATATCTAAAACACTTCACTTCCTCCAGTTTTTCTCCATTCAAACTTACCTCCCAATTGACTTGTCCCTCTGTCCTACTGTACCTAATAACCTTGTTCTTATCCACATTTGCTCTCAGCTTTCTTCTTTCACACACTTTACCAAACTCAGTCACCAGCTTCTGCAGTTTCTCACCCGAATCAGCCACCAGCGCTGTATCATCAGCGAACAACAACTGACTCACTTCCCAAACTCTCTCATCCACAACAGTCTGCATACTTGACCCTCTTTCCAAAACTCTTGCATTCACCTCTCTAACAACCCCATCCATAAACAAATTAAACAACCATGGAGACATC
This sequence comes from Panulirus ornatus, assembly GCF_036320965.1. Taxonomy (NCBI): domain Eukaryota; kingdom Metazoa; phylum Arthropoda; class Malacostraca; order Decapoda; family Palinuridae; genus Panulirus; species Panulirus ornatus. The sequence goes on from NC_092265.1 coordinate 18,674,405, forward strand.
ACGCACCCCTGCCGCAAACCAACATTCACTGAGAACCAATCACTTTCCTCTCTTCCTACACGTACACATGCCTTACATCCTTGATAAAAACTTTTCACTGCTTCTAACAACTTGCCTCCCACACTATATATTCTTAATGCCTTCCACAGAGCATCTATATCAATGCTATCATATGCCTTCTTCAGATCCATAAATGCTACATACAAATCCATTTGCTTTTCTAAGTATTTCTCACATACATTCTTCAAAGCAAACACCTGATCCACACATCCTCTACCACTTCTGAAACCACACTGCTCTTCCCCAGTCTGATGCTCTGTACATGCCTTCACCCTCTCTATCAATACCCTCCCATATAATTCCCCAGGAATACTCACCAAACTTATACTTTTGTACTCTGAGTACTCGCTTTTATCCCCTTTGCCTTTGTACAATGGCACTATGCAAGCATTCCACCAATCCTCAGGCACCTCACCATGAGTCATACATACATTGAATAATATTACCAACCAGCCAACAATACAGTCACCCCCTTTTTTAATAAATTCCACTGCAATACCATTCAAACCCGCTGCCTTGTCGGCTTTCATTTTCCGCAAAGCTTTTACTACCTCTTCTCTGTTTGCCAAATCATTCTCCCAAACCCTCACACTTTGCACACCACCTCGACCCTGTATAATGATAATAATAGAATAATTCTCTGGTACTATGCTCTGTATTATATGGTATAAAGCTATTTGACATGACCATGCTTTGTATTATATGGTATGAAGCTATTTGACATGAGAGAAATTGTCATGTATGAGGTGGTTGCCATCACTAGAATTGTTACTTACATTGATGGCAGGTTGGAAATTACGTACCCTCATACCAGCCAAAAAGGAGCCAAACAACATTTTGCTTTTGCGTCTGTATGGTTCCTTGTAGCGATAGGGAAACACGTGGGGGAGATTGGTCTTTACTGTGAGGGCTCCCTGTACACTTGTCTGCCTGATCATCTGGTGCTGGCAAACCTAATGTTGCCTCACCGGAAAACAGTTGTACCTACCCATGTATAATGGTACCTGTGCACCTCTCAAGATTTGAACTGTGAAACAAGTGCAAATGTGATTAAACATAAAGTCCAAACTAAACGAAATCCTTGAGTCATCCTGGATGCCAGTTCTCCCCTCTTGGGTGTGGCTGAGTGTCCCCTTCAGGTGGTACTCAGGTATCGAGTGGACTGGGCAGCTGGCTGTTGCATTGTACGTGGACTGCCCTGTCTCACTGCTCACAGGTGTCTCGTGTTTCTAAATTACAACCTGCTTCTTCTATCCAAACTGATTGCATACTGACAGTGCAGGCATTCCTCAACCGCCAAGCTGGTCCTGTCCCAGTACCTTGATGTCTGACCCTGGATCCTGACTGGCTGCCCGAGTCCTCTTGTCTGGAAGCCCAGTGTAGTTCTCTTTGACAAAACGTGGCCTTCTAGTGTTGATCAAGTTTGTAGTACAGGCATGCGGTAGGTATGCTATCTTGCAGCTTCCTGCCTGTGGCCATCTGTGCTGGAGACTTGCCCTCCCCATGCAGTGGGGTGTTGAGGTACTGCAGGAGCGCTTTTGCCACCCTGTCCTTGTTCAAGCTTCCTGTGCCAATGTTGCCACATTGTAGTCTCTTTGTGGCCTTTACTGCTGCCTCTGCCTGTCCAATTGATTGTAGATAGTGGACCAAAGACACATGCACCGTTATTACCCACTTTTGGAAGAAGTCTGCCATCTCCTCACTACCGGGATTGGTGCAGCCATCCTTGGACACCTCTGAAGCCCCCCACTGAGTGAAGTACTCCCTTAGCTTAGGGATAATCTGTCCTGAGCTAGTGCCATTAGGGAAGTTGGTGGCATAAGGGTTAGAGGTTCTGGGTGCTGAGATGGGGCATGAGTCTTGCAGGTGAGGCACAATGCTCTGTGCTGCTGCAGGTCACCATCCATTCTGGGCCAATAGACTGTCTCCCTGGCCCTCTGCAGCATGGAGTCCAGGCCCTGGTGGCTTGAATGTAGGTTGGCGGTTACCCTATTCCACAGTGCCTCTGGTATGACCAGCCTTACATTGCCTTCTTCGAACATGTGGGTGACTTGTCCCAGTGATGTTGCCAGTTGGTCCCTTACTATATAGTGGGGATGAAGGCACACGATCTCCTGAGCTTGCTGGACTGCCCAGTCGTTGGCCAACACCCTAGCCAGAAGCAGCTGATAGCTTGGGTCCTCCACTACAGCACAGTGGACAGTTTCTTGATCCATGGTGATGCTCTCCTTACTGACTGTGGCAACAACAGCAGATTCCATATCTATGTCCTCTGGTCTGGGAGAGCAGCATGATCAGGATAGCAGGACATTGTGTTGGCTGCATAGTTCCTCCTGCTGTGTAAGTACTTGACCTGGAAGTGATATTGCAGTGTCTTCTCCTTCAACTAGAAAAGTTGAGGGTTAGCGATGTCCTTAGGGGCCCTTCTCCAAACAGACCCACGAGAGGATGGTGGTATGTCACCAATATGAGGTTTGAGGCAACCCAAAAGGAAGAATTGGGCCTTCTTGAGGCATCACACCACTGCCAGTGCCTCCCCTTTCACTGCCAAATATCTGGCCTCTCTGGTTGAGAGGTGTCAGCTCCTGCAGAGTGCCAGCCACCTCCTGCTCCGACAGCAGAAAGGTGTGTATGCGGACACAAAGGAGCTGTGCTGTTGGAGAATGATGAACCCAAACACCTCCCAGCTCCACTTGGTCAGTGCTGCCGTGGGTCTTGTTTGGTCGCAGTACACCAGCTGGTTGCTCAGCAGCTGGCAAATGCTGTCCTTGGCTGCTTCAAACTTCTGCTGCAACTGGTGGTTCCAGTATATTTCCTTACCATCTGGATGTTTCAGTAGCTTCCTGAAGGGCTCCATGACTGGGGCTGTGGCCATGAACAGTACCAGTTGATTCACCAGTCCATGCCATGAGCGGATGTCAGTGAGGGTGGTTTGTGACAGCATGGGGAAGCTCTTAATGGCTGCCAGTCTGTTTTTCATGGGCTTGTATATTTTCCAACCCAGAGAGAAATCCACAAACTCCATGTCTCTTTGGGCAAACTTAAACTTCTCTGGTTGTAGCATGATTCTCTTTTGTGTGCACGCCTCTAGGAATTCATATACATGCCAGAATGCTTGTTCCACAATATTGTCATACAGCAGTGTCATCGACACACTTAAACTTTTGCTGGGTACCCACGATCGTTTTGTTGAAGCTTTTGGTGTAGGCATCTGTACCGCCCTCAGGGCATGATGAACATGATGAGGTGGTTGCTGGTTTGTCTAGTTTCTCTTGGTGAAACACCCCAGAACGTGTCTGTCCGGTTTCACCGAGTGAAACCCCCAGAATGCGTCTGTCCAGTTTCACTTGGTGAAACCCCCAGAACGCGTCTGCTATGGTCTTATGGGATTGGACTGGGATGCTGGCACTTGGTGTCGTGGGTCTCCTGTGTGCAGCTGGCATTCAGGTATTGATAGTCCACCGTCCTCTGAGGGTGGCCTGAGTTCTTCCACCGCTACCATCCTTGCACACCATTCAAATGCCTCTCCCACAGGGATGGGCACTAGCACTCCTCTCCTCACATCCTCATCTAACTGCTCCTTAACCTTGTGCTGCCATTGCTAGGGCACCTGTGCTGCTGTGTGACAAGCAAAAGGACGTGCATCTGGGTTAAAATGGATGTGGTGTGGAGGACCTGCCATTATTGGAAGTGGTGACCTCTCTGTGTTGAATGTCATTGATGAAAAGTGTTGCTGAAATGCTGAAGTGTCAAGGAGAAAGTGTAATAGAGTGGGTGCATCTGATATGTTATTTAGCATGGAAACGGAAGGTTGTGCCTGAGGCTTAGGGGAAATCTGTAGTTGTTATTTTATTCAAGGGAAAAGTTGCTAAGGATGTATGTAGCAGTTATAGGGGAATAAGTCTGTTATTTATACCAGGAAAAGTGTATGCAGGAGTTATGAAAGTAACTGAATGTAGAGTAAGTGAAGAGGAAGGAGGTTTTTTTTGAAAAGTAGGGGATGTGTGGCTCAGATTTTTGTGGTAAAGATGACCGTGGAAATGTATTTGGAAAAGGTAAGATGTTGTATGCAGCTTTTATGGATCTGGAGAAAGCATATGACAGAGGAGCAAATGCATGAGTAAGGGTGGATGGTGAGTTTAGTGAAAGGTAGGTTTGAGGCAGGGCTGTCTGATATTACTGTGGCTTTTTGATATATATATGGATGGAGTGATGAGAGAGATGAAAACAAAACTATGGAAAAGGGTTGTGGTGGAAAGATATGGTGGCTAGTGGCAGGCTTCTGGCAAGCAAGTCTCTCTGCAGATGATACTGTGTTGTTTACTGAGAGTGAAGAGGAGTTTCAGAAAATTGTAAATGTGTTTATGATATGTGTAAGCTTAGGGGATTGTAGGTAAATGTCAATGAAAGTAAAGTGATGATGGTTGAAGGAAAGATTGAAAGTATAGATTTTGTAAAACCATGTAGAGGGAAAGGAGAGAGTGTACCAAATTGTGCTTTGGATTAGGGGGAGAAAGACTGGAAGAGGTGAGAGAATTTAGGAGCCATTTTAGGTAAGTTTGGTAATAGGGGAGGAAGGATAAGGGAGAGAACAGTCCAGGGTAGAAAAGTCACTGGGTCCTTAATAGAATATTGATATTGAAGGGTAGAGGTGTAAGTATGGAAGTGAAGAGAGAATTAAGGGTCAGCATAATCCTCCCATTCCTGACCTATGCAGGCGAAACATGGACTTGGAATGAGTTAAAGAGGTCAAGAATCCAGGCTTTGAAAATGAGCATGTCGTGTGACTAGATGGAATGAAGAAAGAAATGTAGGGGCATTTGAGAAATGTGTTATGGCTGGAAATGCAAAGGGAATGAATTGTGGAGTGTTAAAATGGGTGAAACATGATCCTTTGAGGTGGTTTGGGCATGTGGAAAGAATGCAAGACTGGGAGTTTACAAGGAGAGCATATGTAACAATTAAAGAGGTTGATGTGAGAGGAAGACCACCTGTGACATGGGGAAATAGGGTGGAAGAATACCAGAGAGAGAAATGGTTGAAGAATGCCTGGAATGGTGTATGCATGGGAGGCATGTAAAGAAAGGGATAAGTGGACACTCTTTTGGCATGAAATAAAGGCTGTGTGGGATTCAAGGGAAGTGAGGTGTTTCATTGCCCGGTAAACTCCATCCCCTCTGTAAATGGCTTCAGAGCAGGAGTAAACAACCCATGATATAGGGAAGAAAGATCTGGTACACAGTGAGCACAGCTGGAGTTATCTTGGTGAGTGACGCTGTACATATCCCAAGGTAATTCAGTAAAGTGGCCGCAAAGATATGAACTCTAATAAGCTCCCCAAAGTGCCAGAGTTGGCTATTGGAGTTAGGGTGTCCTTAGTTGGAAGTGATGGAGATCAGATTGTGGTCAAAGGACACTAAGAGGGTAGAAATAATGTTTGAATATTGAGAGGGTACAGAGTAGAGATCAGTTGTGTTGGGAGAGTGGTTGTGGTGGTCAGTAACTTATATGTTGGTTTTTTATTATTTGTTCCAGATCTTTATGTAGGGGAAGAGAAGGGGACTCTGCATCACCAGTTTCATACCAAATCAGTCTTTGTGGTGTACATTGAAATCTCCTGCTTAAAGAACATAGTTATACAGAAGTGTTGCAATATAGTGTGCAATATATCAAACATATAACGATTTTTTGTAGTGTAGGCTCCTATGTAAATTACAAATTTTTTCAGCATAACAGGTCTTAACCCCTTATTTACCTGGAAATAGATGACAGTATAGCTCGATTGGTTAATGTATGAACTTTTTTGGTACTCATCTTTTGCTATATTGTGACCCTTCTGTACACAGTTGGAGGAATTGGGAAGTATACAAAGCAGAAGATATGTATAGCAGGGTTGTATGGAAGCAATCATGCTAGATTTTGAGTATTATGATTCAAAACTGGTAGATTTAAGATCCTTGAGTGAGTAATAGATGTAATTGTAAGCACAAACATCACCATTAGAGTTGAAACGATGATAGAGTTTGTAGCTGAAAATTTGATGGTATAACCAGTGTTCCTGCTTTAATATTTGGAGTGCTAGATTATGGTTGGACTATGTATGTAGCATTTATGGATCTGGAGAAGGCATATGATAGAGTTGATAGAGATGCTCTGTGGAAGGTACTAAGAATATATGGTGTGGGAGGCAGTTGTTAGAAGCAGTGAAAAGTTTTTATTGAGGATGTAAGGCATGTGTACGAGTAGGAAGAGAGGAAAGTGATTGGTTCTCAGTGAATGTAGGTTTGCAGCAGGGGTGTGTGATGTCTCCATGGTTGTTTAATTTGTTAATGGATGGGGTTGTTAGGGAGGTGAATGCAAGAGTTATGGAAAGTGGGTCAAGTATGCAGTCTGTTGTGGATGAGAGAGCTTGGGAAGTGAGTCAGTTGTTGTTTGCTGATGATACAGCGCTGGTGGCTGATTCATGTAAGAAACTGCAGAAGCTGGTGACTGAGTTTGGTAAAGTGTGTGAAAGAAGAAAGTTAAGAGTAAATGTGAATAAGAGCAAGGTTATTAGGTACTGTAGGGTTGAGGGACAAGTAAATTGGGAGGTAAGTTTGAATAGAGAAAAACTGGAGGAAGTAAAGTGTTTTAGATATCTGGGAGTGGATCAGGCAGTGGATGGACCCATGGAAGCAGAAGTGAATCTTAGGGTCGGGGAGGGGGCAAAAATCCTGGGAGCCTTGAAGAATGTGTGGAAGTCGAGAACATTATCTCGGAAAGCAAAAATGGGTATGTTTGAAGGAATAGTGGTTCCAACAATGTTGTATGGTTGTGAGGCGTGGGCTATGGATAGAGTTGTGCACAGGAGGGTGGATGTGCTGGAAATGAGATGTTTGAGGACAATATGTGGTGTGAGGTGGTTTGATCGAGTAAGTAATGTAAGGGTAAGAGAGATGTGTGGAAATAAAAAGAGTGTGGTTGAGAGAGCAGAAGAGGGTGTTTTGAAATGGTTTGGTCACATGGAGAGAATGAGTGAGGAAAGATTGACCAAGAGGATATAAGTGTCGGAGGTGGAGGGAACGAGGATATGTGGGAGACCAAATTGGAAATGGAAAGATGGAGTGAAAAAGATTTTGAGTGATCGGGGCCTGAATGTGCTAGAGAGTGAAAGGCGTGCAAGGAATAGAGTGAATTGGATCGATGTGGTATACTGGGGTCGACATACTGTCAATGGATTGAATCAGGGCATGTGAAGTGTCTGGGGTAAACCATGGAAAGTTCTGTGGGGCCTGGATGTGGAAAAGGAGCTGTGGTTTTGGGCATTATTACATGACAGCTAGAGACTGAGTGTGAATGAATGGGGCCTTTGTTGTCTTTTCCTAGCGCTACCTCGCACACACGAGGGGGGAGGGGGATGTTATTCCATGTGTGGCGAGGTGGCGATGGGAATAAATAAAGGCAGACAGTATGAATTATGTACATGTGTATATATGTATATGTCTGTGTGTGTATATATATGTGTACATTGAGATTTTTTTTTTTTTTTTTTTTTTTTTTTTTTTTTTTTATATACTTTGTCGCTGTCTCCCGCGTTTGCGAGGTAGCGCAAGGAAACAGACGAAAGAAATGGCCCAACCCCCCCCCCATACACATGTACATACACACGTCCACACACGCAAATATACATACCTACACAGCTTTCCATGGTTTACCCCAGACGCTTCACATGCCTTGATTCACTCCACTGACAGCACGTCAACCCCTGTATACCACATCGCTCCAATTCACTCTATTCCTTGCCCTCCTTTCACCCTCCTGCATGTTCAGGCCCCGATCACACAAAATCTTTTTCACTCCATCTTTCCACCTCCAATTTGGTCTCCCTCTTCTCCTCGTTCCCTCCACCTCCGACACATATATCCTCTTGGTCAATCTTTCCTCACTCATTCTCTCCATGTGCCCAAACCATTTCAAAACACCCTCTTCTGCTCTCTCAACCACGCTCTTTTTATTTCCACACATCTCTCTTACCCTTACGTTACTTACTCGATCAAACCACCTCACACCACACATTGTCCTCAAACATCTCATTTCCAGCACATCCATCCTCCTGCGCACAACTCTATCCATAGCCCACGCCTCGCAACCATACAACATTGTTGGAACCACTATTCCTTCAAACATACCCATTTTTGCTTTCCGAGATAATGTTCTCGACTTCCACACATTTTTCAAGGCTCCCAAAATTTTCGCCCCCTCCCCCACCCTATGATCCACTTCCGCTTCCATGGTTCCATCCGCTGCCAGATCCACTCCCAGATATCTAAAACACTTCACTTCCTCCAGTTTTTCTCCATTCAAACTCACCTCCCAATTGACTTGACCCTCAACCCTACTGTACCTAATAACCTTGCTCTTATTCACATTTACTCTTAACTTTCTTCTTCCACACACTTTACCAAACTCAGTCACCAGCTTCTGCAGTTTCTCACATGAATCAGCCACCAGCGCTGTATCATCAGCGAACAACAACTGACTCACTTCCCAAGCTCTCTCATCCCCAACAGACTTCATACTTGCCCCTCTTTCCAGGACTCTTGCATTTACCTCCCTAACAACCCCATCCATAAACAAATTAAACAACCATGGAGACATCACACACCCCTGCCGCAAACCTACATTCACTGAGAACCAATCACTTTCCTCTCTTCCTACACGTACACATGCCTTACATCCTCGATAAAAACTTTTCACTGCTTCTAACAACTTGCCTCCCACACCATATATTCTTAATACCTTCCACAGAGCATCTCTATCAACTCTATCATATGCCTTCTCCAGATCCATGAATGCTACATACAAATCCATTTGCTTTTCTAAGTATTTCTCACATACATTCTTTAAAGCAAACACCTGATCCACACATCCTCTACCACTTCTGAAACCGCACTGCTCTTCCCCAATCTGATGCTCTGTACATGCCTTCACCCTCTCAATCAATACCCTCCCATATAATTTACCAGGAATACTCAACAAACTTATACCTCTGTAATTTGAGCACTCACTCTTATCCCCTTTGCCTTTGTACAATGGCACTATGCACGCATTCCGCCAATCCTCAGGCACCTCACCATGAGTCATACATACATTAAATAACCTTACCAACCAGTCAACAATACAGTCACCCCCTTTTTTAATAAATTCCACTGCAATACCATCCAAACCTGCTGCCTTGCCGGCTTTCATCTTCCGCAAAGCTTTTACTACCTCTTCTCTGTTTACCAAATCATTTTCCCTAACCCTCTCACTTTGCACACCACCTCGACCAAAACACCCTATATCTGCCACTCTGTCATCAGACACATTCAACAAACCTTCAAAATACTCATTCCATCTCCTTCTCACATCACCACTACTTGTTATCACCTCCCCATTTACGCCCTTCACTGAAGTTCCCATTTGCTCCCTTGTCTTATGCACCCTATTTACCTCCTTCCAGAACATCTTTTTATTCTCCCTAAAATTTACTGATAGTCTCTCACCCCAACTCTCATTTGCCCTTTTTTTCACCTCTTGCACCTTTCTCTTGACCTCCTGTCTCTTTCTTTTATACTTCTCCCACTCAATTGCATTTTTTCCCTGCAAAAATCGTCCAAATGCCTCTCTCTTCTCTTTCACTAATACTTTTACTTCTTCATCCCACCACTCACTACCCTTTCTAAACAGCCCACCTCCCACTCTTCTCATGCCACAAGCATCTTTTGCGCAATCCATCACTGATTCCCTAAATACATCCCATTCCTCCCCCACTCCCCTTACTTCCATTGTTCTCACTTTTTTCCATTCTGTACACAGTCTCTCCTGGTACTTCCCCACACAGGTCTCCTTCCCAAGCTCACTTACTCTCACCACCTTCTTCACCCCAACATTCACTCCTCTTTTCTGAAAACCCATACTAATCTTCACCTTAGCCTCCACAAGATAATGATCAGACATCCCTCCAGTTGCACCTCTCAGCACATTAACATCCAAAAGTCTCTCTTTCGCACGCCTGTCAATTAACACGTAATCCAATAACGCTCTCTGGCCATCTCTCCTACTTACATAAGTATACTTATGTATATCTCGCTTTTTAAACCAGGTATTCCCAATCATCAGTCCTTTTTCAGCACATAAATCTACAAGCTCTTCACCATTTCCATTTACAACACTGAACACCCCATGCATACCAATTATTCCCTCAACTGCCACATTACTCACCTTTGCATTCAAATCACCCATCACTATAACCCGGTCTCGTGCATCAAAACCGCTAACACACTCATTCAGCTGCTCCCAAAACACTTGCCTCTCATGATCTTTCTTCTCATGCCCAGGTGCATATGTACCAATAATCACCCACCTCTCTCCATCAACTTTCAATTTTACCCATATTAATCGAGAATTTACTTTCTTACATTCTATCACATACTCCCACAACTCCTGTTTCAGGAGTATTGCTACTCCTTCCCTTGCTCTTGTCCTCTCACTAACCCCTGACTTCACTCCCCAGACATTTCCAAACCACTCTTCCCCTTTACCCTTGAGCTTCGTTTCACTCAGAGCCAAAACATCCAGGTTCCTTTCCTCAAACATACTACCTATCTCTCCTTTTTTCACATCTTGGTTACATCCACACACATTTAGGCACCCCACTCTGAGCCTTCGAGGAGGATGATCACTCCCCGCGTGACTCCTTCTTCTGTTTCCCATTTTAGAAAGTTAATACAAGGAGGGGAGGATTTCCGGCCCCCCGCTCCCGTCCCCTCTAGTCGCTTTCTACGACACGCGAGGAATACGTGGGAAGTATTCTTTCACCCCTATCCCCAGGGATAATATACATATATATATACATATACACACACACACACATACACACACATACGCACATACACACACACACACACACACATACATATATATACATATGAAAATGTAAGAAACAATTTAGAAAACAAACTTTTAGCTTGAAATGAATGAAAATTGAGATGTATAGGTATGTATATTTGTGTGTGGATGTGTATGTATATACATGTGTATGGGGGTGGGTTGGGCCATTTCTTTCGTCTGTTTCCTTGCGCTACCTCGCAAACGCGGGAGACAGTGACAAAGCAAAATAAGACATAATATAGATAAAATATTATGTGTTAATTGATAGACGCATGAAAGAGAGACTTTTGGATGTTAATGTGCCGAGAGGTGCAACTGGAGGGATGTCTGATCATTATCTTGTGGAAGGGAAGGTGAAGATTTGTGGGGGTTTTCAGAAAAGAAGAGAGAATGTTGGGGTGAAAAGAGTGGTGAGAGTAAGTGAGCTTGGGAAGGAGACTTATGTGAGGAAGTACCAGGAGAGACTGAGTACAGAATGGAAAAAGGTGAGAACAAAGGAGGTAAGGGGAGTGGGGGAGGAATGGGATGTATTTAGGGAAGCAGTGATGGCTTGCGCAAAAGATGCTTGAGGCATGAGAAGCGTGGGAGGTGGGTTGATTAGAAAAGGTAGTGAGTGGTGGGATGAAGAAGTAAGATTATTAGTGAAAGAGATGAGAGAGGCATTTGAACGATTTTTGCAGGGAAAAAATGCAAATGAGTGGGAGAGGTATAAAAGAACGAGGCAGGAGGTCAAGAGAAAGGTGCAAGAGGTGAAAAAGAGGGCAAATGAGAGTTGGGGTGAGAGAGTATCATTAAATTTTAGGGAGAATAAAAATATGTTTTGGAATGAGGTAAATAAAGTGCGTAAGACAAGGGAGCAAATGGGAAATTCAGTGATGGGGGCTAATGGGGAGGTGATAACAAGTAGTGGTGATGTGAGAGGGAGATGGAGTGAGTATTTTGAAGGTTTGTTGAATGTGTTTGATGATAGAGTGGCAGATGTGGGGTGTCTTGGTTGAGGTGGTGTGCAAAGTGAGAGGGTTAGGGAAAATGATTTGGTAAATAGAGAAGAGGTAGTAAAAGCTTTATGGAAGATGAAAGCCGGCAAAGCAGCAGGTTTGGATGGTATTGCAGTGGAATTTATTAAAAAAGGGGGTGACTGTATTGTTGACTGGTTGGTAAGGTTATTTAATGTATGTATGACTCATGGTGAGGTGCCTGAGGATTGGCGTAATGCTTGCATAGTGCCATTGTACGAAGGCAAAGGGGATAAGAGTGAGTGCTCAAATTACAGAGGTATAAGTTTGTTGAGTAATCCTAGTAAATTATATGGGAGGGTATTGATTGAGAGGGTGAAGGCATGTACAGAGCATCAGATTGGGGAAGAGCAGTGTGGTTTCAGAAGTGGTAGAGGATGTGTGGATCAGGTGTTTGCTTTAAAGAATGTATGCGAGAAATACTTAGAAAAGCAAATGGATTTGTATGTAGCATTTATGGATCTGGAGAAGGCATATGATAAAGTTGATAGAGATGCTCTGTGGAAGGTTTTAAGAATATATGGTGTGGGAGGCAAGTTGTTAGAAGCAATGAAAAGTTTTTATCGAGGATGTAAGGCATGTGCACGTGTAGGAAGAGAGGAAAGTGACTGGTTCTCAGTGAATGTAGGTTTGCGGCAGGGGTGTGTGATGTCTCCATGGTTGTTTAATTTGTTTATGGATGGGGTTGTTAGGGAGGTGAGTGCAAGAGTTTTGGAAAGAGGGGCAAGTATGCAGTCTGTTGTGGATGAGAGAGCTTGGGAAGTGAGTCAGTTGTTGTTCGCTGATGATACAGCGCTGGTGGCTGATTCATGTGAGAAACTGCAGAAGCTGGTGACTGAGTTTGGTAAAGTGTGTGAAAGAAGAAAGTTAAGAGTAAATGTGAATAAGAGCAAGGTCATTAGGTACAGTAGGGTTGTCAAGTCAATTGGGAGGTAAGTTTGAATGGAGAAAAGCTGGAGGAAGTGAAGTGTTTTAGATATCTGGGAGTGGATCTGGCAGCGGATGGAACCATGGAAGCGGAAGTGAATCATAAGGTGGGGGAGGGGGCGAAAATCCTGGGAGCCTTGAAGAATGTTTGGAAGTCGAGAACATTATCTCAGAAAGCAAAAATGGGTATGTTTGAAGGAATAGTGGTTCCAACAGTGCTGTATGGTTGCGAGGCGTGAGCTATGGATAGAGTTGTGCGCAGGAGGGTGGATGTGCTGGAAATGAGATGTTTGAGGACAATATGTGGTGTGAGGTGGTTTGATCGAGTAAGTAATGTAAGGGTGAGAGAGATGTGTGGAAATAAAAAGAGTGTGGTTGAGAGAGCAGAATAGGGTGTTTTGAAATGGTTTGGTCACATGGAGAGAATGAGTGGGGAAAGATTGACCAAGAGGATATATGTGTCAGAGGTGGATAGAACGAAGAGAAGTGGGAGACCAAATTGGAGGTGGAAAGATGGAGTGAAAAAGATTTTGAGTGATCGGGGCCTGAACATGCAGGAGGGTGAAAGGCGGGCAAGGAATAGAGTGAATTGGAACGATGTGGAATACCGGGGTTGACGTGCTGTCAGTGGATTGAACCAGGGCATGTGAAGTGTCTGGGGTAAACCATGGAAAGTGTGTGGGGCCTGGATGTGGAAAGGGAGCTGTGGTTTCGGTGCATTATTACATGACAGCTAGTGACTGAGTGTGAACGAATGGGGCCTTTGTTGTCTTTTCCTAGCGCTACCTCGCACACATGAGAGGGAGGGGGTTGTTATTCCATTTGTGGCGTGGTGGCGATGGGAACAAATAAAGGCAGACTATGAATTATGTACATGTGTATATATGTATATGTCAGTGTATATATATATATGTGTACATTGAGATGTATAGGTATGTATGTGCGTGTGTGGACATGTATGTATATACATGTGTATGTGGGCGGGTTGGGCCATTCTTTCGTCTGTTTCCTTGCGCCACCTCGCTAACGCGGGAGACAGCGACAAAGCAAAATAAATAAATGAATGAATTATCTTTTCTCATGTGATTGTATTTTCATTATTCTAAGATTTTGAAATAGGAAAAAAATTGAAGGAGTCTCTTGAGATTTCTTTCTTTTTCAGATTTAGAAAACAAGTCTTATATTATTCAAAATAATGGTGTGCCACTTCTCTGCGGATGCCTATCATTGGAAGAGGAATCCATTACAATTTCTGTTATCACAACGCTTATGTTCCTTGTAACACCTCAGTCCAAGCCAGGTGAGTTTCAAGTAATACATTTATAAGTTTTCTGTTCGTAGCTTTTTAACTTTGCCTGAGGCTTAAAGTAAACTCATTTTTATAGCCACCATCCAATGACTATTAGAATGTTCCTTTTTTGATTTCGTGTCAAGAACAAAAACATAGGAAGCTAGATATATTTCTTTTTGTTTATATGTTTGTCTTTGTCATCACTTAACTATAGTCTCAGTTGTATGGAGTCTATGAATGGTTTTGAGAATGAGAGAAATGTTGTACTGGATGATATGAATGCGAAAGTGGTATGTGATGAAATTGGTGATAGTTGGTAAATGGGGAGTGCCTGTAGTAAATGAGAATGGAAGTTATCTTGTGGATATTTGTGCTGAGAGGAGTTCATTGCTTGCAAACACCTTTTTTCAGCACAAGATGATTCACAGATGTACATGGATGATGAATGATGGACGAGAAGAGCAAAAACATGGATGAAAGATTGAGAAACGCTGTGCTAGATGCTAGAGTTGTCAGAGGATTTTTTGGAGACACAGACCATTTTACTGTTCTTGTTGGGATGAGGATCAGGGAGAAGTGGAGGTTTGGTGTATGGAAGAATGGAGAGGTAAAAGTGTTGACAAGTGAGAAGATGAATTGGGAAAAATACAGGGAGGATTAAGAAAGGAAGGTAACTGAAAGCTTAGATGGAAGTGCAGTAAGTGTGGGAATGCAGTCATGTGTGAATGAGATGTTTGAAATGTTTAGAAAAATACTAGTAAAGTTTGTAGAATCAGTAGTTTGATACATGTTAGTTAGGTACAGGAATAAAAAAGCTAGTGCATGGTGGACAGAAGAGATTAGAAATGCTGTGGAAGAGAAGAAAAAGGCACATGGTACATTGCTCAATAGGACTGTATCATCGGAAATTCAGTAAAGGAGGAGGGAAGAATGCAAGATATGTAAGCAGAATGTTAAGAAGCTGATAGAGAAAAGAACAGGAAGAGTAGATGAAGATTTTGGAAGGAAGTTTAGTGAAAAATTTCAGGACAATAAGAAACTATTCTGGAAGGGGTTGGAAAAGGAAAGAGGTGGATGTAAGAGTGAATGTTGATGTGATAAGCAAGGAATGGGAGTTGCTGAATCAAAAGGAGGAAGTGAAAGGATGATGGAGAGTATTTTGAAGAACTGATGAATGTAGGAAAAGAGGAGGCAGTAATTGTTGCATGCATGAGTATGTAGGAGGGAAGGATGAGGATACAAGTGCAAAAAGGGAGGTAAGAAGGGCAAATATGAGGCTGAAGGTAGGAAACGCACCTGGAATAGATGGGATTATGGCTGAAAGGCTGAAGTATGGAGGAGAAAGTGTGAGAGAATGGTTGCATCTTATATGTAATTTAGCATGGAAAAAAGGCTGTGCCTGAGGATTTGGTGAAAGCTATTATCTATCCTTTATTCAAAGGTAAAGGTCCTAAGGATTTATTTAGCAATTTCCGGGTTCAACATGTTGTCAGTGGACTGAACCAAGGCATGTGAAGCGTCTGGGATAAACCCTGGATAGGTCTTTGGGGGCAGGATGAGGATATGGAGTTGTGGTTTCGGTGCATTACACATGACAGCTATGGACTGAGTGTGAACGAATGTGGCCTTTTTCATCTCTTTTCCTGGCACTATCTCGCTGAAGTGGGGGTAGCAATGCTGTTTCCTATGGGGTGGGGTAGCAACAGGAATAGATGAAGGCAAGCATGAATATTTATTTATTTATTTTGCTTTGTCGCTATATCCCGTGTTAGCGAGGTAGCGCAAGGAAACACACAAAAGAATGGCCCAACCCACCCACATACACATGTATATACATACACGTCCACACACGCAAATATACATACCTATACATCTCAACGTATACGTATATATACACACACAGACATATACGTATATACTCATGTACATATTTCATACTGTCTGCCACATATAAAATAACAACCCCCTCCCCCCGCATGTGTGCGAGGTTACACTAGGAAAAGACAACAAAGGCCACATTCGTTCACACTCAGTCTATAGCTATCATGTATAATGCACTGAAACCACAGCTCCCTTTCCACATCCAGGCCCCACAAAACTTTCCATGGTTTACCCCAGACGCTTCACATGCCCTGGTTCAATCCATTGACAGCATGTCAACCCCGGTATACCACATCGTTCCAATTCGCTCTATTCCTTGCACGCCTTTCACCCTCGTGCATGTTCAGGCTCCGATCACTCAAAATCTTTTTCACTCCACCTTTTCACGTCCAGTTTGGTCTCTCACTTCTCGTTCCCTCCACCTCTGACACATATATCCTCTTGGTCAATCTTTCCTCACTCATTCTCTCCATGTGACCAAACTATTTCAAAACACCCTCTTCTGCTCTCTCAACCACACTCTTTTTATTACCACACATCTCTCTTACCCTATTATTACTTACTCAACAAAACCACCTCACACCACATATTGTCCTCAAACATCTCATTTCCAACACATCCATCCTCCTGCGCACAACTCTATCTATAGGCCATGTCTCGCAACCATATAACATTGTTGGAACCACTATTCCTTCAAACATACCCAATTTTGCTTTCCAAGATAATGTTCTCAACTTCAACACATTCTTCAATGCTCCCAGAACTTTCGCCCCCTCCCCCACACTATGATTCACTTCCTCTTCCATGGTTCCATCCACTGCCAAATCATCTCCCAGATATCTAAAACACTTCACTTCCTCCAGTTTTTCTCCATTCAAACTTACCTCCCAATTGACTTGTCCCTCAACCCTACTGTACCTAATAACCTTGCTCTTATTAACATTTACTCTCAGCTTTCTTCTTTCACACACTTTACTAAACTCAGTCGCCAGCTTCTGCAGTTTCTCAAACGAATCAGCCACCAGTGCTGTATCATCAGCGAACAACAACTGACTCACTTCCCAAGTGCTCTCATCCACAAGAGACTGCATAATTGCCCCTCTTTCCAAAACTCTTGCATTCACCTCCCTAACAACCCCATCCATAAACAAATTAAACAACTATGGAGACATCACACACCCCTACACAAACCTACATTCACTGAGAACCAGTCACTTTCCTCTCTTCCTACATGTACACATGCCTTGCATCCTCAATAATAACTTTTCACTGATTCTATCAACTTGCCTCCCACACCATATATTCTTAGTACCTTCCACAGAGCATCTCTATCAACTTTATCATATACCTTCTCCAGATCCATAAATACTACATACAAATCCATTTGTTTTTCTAAGTATTTCTCACATACATTCTTCAAAGGAAACACCACATCCACACATCCTGTACCACTTCTGAAACCACACTGTTCTTCCCCAATCTGATGCTCTGTACATGCCTTCACCCTCTCAATCAATACCCTCCCATATAATTAACCAGGAATACTCAACATTTTCACTCCATCTTTCCACCTCCAATTTGGTCTCCCTCTTCTCCTCGTTCCCTTCACCTCCGACACATATATCCTCTTGGTCAATCTTTCCTCACTCATTCTCTCCATGTGCCCAAACCATTTCAAAACACCCTCTTCTGCTCTCTCAACCACGCTCTTTTTATTTCCACACATCTCTCTTACCCTTACGTTACTTACTCGATCAAACCACCTCACACCACACATTGTCCTCAAACATCTCATTTCCAGCACATCCATCCTCCTGCGCACAACTCTATCCATAGCCCACGCCTCGCAACCATACAACATTGTTGGAACTACTATTCCTTCAAACATACCCATTTTTGCTTTCCGGGATAATGTTCTCGACTTCCACACATTTTTCAAGGCTCCCAAAATTTTCGCTCCCTCCCCCACCCTATGATCCACTTCCGCTTCCATGGTTCCATCCGCTGACAGATCCACTCCCAGATATCTAAAACACTTCACTTCCTCCAGTTTTTCTCCATTCAAACTCACCTCACAAACTTATACCTCTGTAATTTGAGCACTCACTCTTATCCCCATTGCCTTTGTACAATGGCACTATGCAAGCATCCTGCCAATCCTCATGCGCCTCACCGTAAATCATACATACATTTAATAACCTTACCAACCAGTCAGCAATACAGTCACCCCCTTTTTTGATAAATTCCACTGCAATACCATCCAAACCTGCTGCCTTGCCGGCTTTCATCTTCCGCAAAGCTTTTACTACCTCTTCTCTGTTTACCAAATCATTTTCCCTAACCCTCTCACTTTGCACACCACCTCGACCAAAACACCCTATATCTGCCACTCTATCATGAAACACACTCAACAAACCTTCAAAATACTCACTCCATCTCCCTCTCACATCATCACTACTTGTTATCACCTCCCCATTAGCCCCTTTACTGAAGTTTCCATTTGCTCCCTTGTCTTACGCACTTTATTTACCTCCTTCCAAAACATCTTTTTATTTTCCCTAAAATTTGATCATACTCTCTCAGCCCAACTCTCATTTGCCCTCTTTTTCACCTCTTGCACCTTTCTCTTGATCTCCTGCCTCTTTCTTTTATACATCTCCCACTCATTTGCATTTTTTCCCTGCAAAAATCGTCCAAATGCCTCTCTCTTCTCTTTCACTAATAATCTTACTTCTTCATCCCACCACTCACTACCCTTTCTAATCAACCCACCTCTGACGCTTCTCATGCCACAAGCATCTTTTGCGCAAGCCATCACTGCTTCCCTAAATACATCCCATTTCTCCCCCACTCCCGTTACCTCCTTTGTTCTCACCTTTTACCATTCTGTACTCAGTCTCTCCCGGTACTTCCTCTCACAAGTCTCCTTCCCAAGCTCGCTTACTCTCACCACTCTCTTCACCCCAACATTCACTCTTCTTTTCTGAAAACCTCTACAAATCTTCACCTTCGCCTCCACAAGATAATGATCAGACATCCCTCCAGTTGCACCTCTCAGCACATTAACATCCAAAAGTCTCTCTTTGGCGCGCCTATCAATTAACACGTAATCCAATAACTCCCTCTGGCCATCTCTCCTACTAACATGGGTATACTTATGTATATCCCTGGAGATAGGGGAGAAAGAATACTTCCCACGCATTCCTCACGTGTCGTAGAAGGTGACTAAAGGGGACGGGAGCGGGGGCAAGAAACCCTTTCCTCCTTGTATTTTAACTTTTTAAAAGGGGAAACAGAAGAAGGAGTCATGCAGGGAGTGCTCATCCTCCTCGAAGGCTCAGATTGGGGTGTCTAAGTGTGTGTGGATGTAACCAAGATGAGAAAAAAGGAGAGATAGGTAGTATGTTTGAGGAAAGGAACCTGGATGTTTTGGCTCTGAGTGAAACGAAGCTCAAGGGTAAAGGGGAAGAGTGGTTTGGGAATGTCTTGGGAGTAAAGTCAGGGGTTAGTGAGAGGACAAGAGCAAGGGAAGGAGTAGCACTACTCCTGAAACAAGGGTTGTAGGAGTATGTGACAGAGTGTAAGAAAGTAAATTCTCGATTGATATGGGTAAAACTGAAAGTTGATGGAGAGAGATGGCTGATTATTGGTGCATATGCACCTGGGCATGAGAAGAAAGATCATGGGAGGCAAGTGCTTTAGGAGCAACTGAATGAGTGTGTTAGTGGTTTTGATGCACAAGACTGGGTTATAGTTATGGGTGATTTGAATGCAAAGGTGAGTAATGTTGCAGTTGAGGGAATAATTGGTATACATGGGGTGATCAGTGTTGTAAATGGAAATGGTGAAGAGCTTGTAGATTTATGTGCTGAAAAAGGACTGGTGATTGGAATACCTGGTTTAAAAAGCAAGATATACATAAGTATACGAATATATATATATATACATATATATATATATATATATATATATATATATATATTATCCCTGGGGATAGGGGAGAAAGAATACTTCCCACGTATTCCCTGCGTGTCGTAGAAGGCGACTAAAAGGGGAGGGAGCGGGTGGCTGGAAATCCTCCCCTCTCGTTTTTTTTTAATTTTCCAAAAGAAGGAACAGAGAAGGGGGTCAGGTGAGGATATTCCCTCTAAGGCCCAGTCCTCTGTTCTTAACGCTACCTCGCTAATGCGGGAAATGGCGAATAGTATGAAAGAAAAGAAAAAGATATATATATATATATATATATATATATATATATATATATATTTTCTTTTTTTTCTTTTAAACTATTCGCCATTTCCCGCATTAGCGAGGTAGCGTTAAGAACAGAGGACTGGGCCTTTTTTGGAATATCCTCACCTGGCCCCCTCTGTTCCTTCTTTTGGAAAATTAAAAAAAAAAAGAAAACGAGAGGGGAGGAATTCCAGCCCCCCGCTCCCTCCCCTTTTAGTCGCCTTCTACGACACGCAGGGAATACGTGGGAAGTATTCTTAATCCCCTATCCCCAGGGATAGCATGTAGGAAGATACAGTACTGTTTTCTTCAAACTTATGTCTTATTCTTTGAGTGTTTCCCTTCCCTCCTTTACAGTATATCCCAAGCTTCTTTGTCCTCCCATCCCTGAGTCATCTTAGCACCTATAGTCTCCACTACGTCAATGATTCATGATTATCCTGTTTGAGTGCGGTCCTTCCTAGATTCATCATGTTCTTATATATTTATATATATATATATATATATATATATATATATATATATATATATATATATATATATATATTTCTTTCTTTCTTTTAAACTATTCGCCATTTCCCGCGTTAGCGAGGTAGCATTAAGAACAGAGGACTGGACCTTTGAGGGAATACCCTCACCTGGCCCAATTCTCTGTCCCTTCTTTTGGAAAATTAAAAAAAAAAAAAAAAATGAGAGGGGAGGATTTCCAGCCCCCCCGCTCCCTCCCCTTTTAGTCGCCTTCTACGACACGCAGGGAATACGTGGGAAGTATTCTTAATCCACTATCCCCAGGGATAATATATATATATATATATATATATATATATATATATATATATATATATATATATATGTATATATATATATATTTTTTTCCGCTGTCTCCCGCATTTGCGAGGTAGCGCAAGGAAACAGACGAAAGAAATGGCCCAACCCACCCCCATACACATGCCTTGATTCAATCCACTGACAGCACGTCAACCCCGGTATACCACATCGCTCCAATTCACTCTGTTCTTTGCCCTTCTTTCACCCTCCTGCATGTTCAGGCCCCGATCACACAAAATCTTTTTCACTTCATCTTTCCACCTCCAATTTGGTCTCCCACTTCTCCTCGTTCCCTCCACCTCCGACACATATATCCTCTTGGTCAATCTTTCCTCACTCATTCTCTCCATGTGACCAAACCATTTCAAAACACCCTCTTCTCCTCTCTCAACCACGCTCTTTTTATTTCCACACCCTTACGTTACTTACTCGATCAAACCACCTCACACCACACATTGTCCCCAAACATCTCATTTCCAGCACATCCATCCTCCTGCGCACAACTCTATCCATAGTCCACGCCTCGCAACCATACAACATTGTTGGAACCACTATTCCTTCAAACATATATATATATATATATATTTTTTTTTTTGCTTTGTCGCCGTCTCCCGCGTTTGCGAGTTAGCGCAAGGAAACAGACGAAAGAAATGGCCCAACCCACCCCATACACATGTATATACATATGTCCACACACGCAAATATACATACCTACACAGCTTTCCATGGTTTACCCCAGACGCTTCACATGCCCTGATTCAATCCACTGACAGCACGTCAACCTCAGTATACCACATCGAGCCAATTCACTCTATTCCTTGCCCTCCTTTCACCCTCCTGCATGTTCAGGCCCCGATCACACAAAATCTTTTTCACTCCATCTTTCCATTTTTTTTTTTTTTTTGCTATGTCGCTGTCTCCCGCGTTTGCGAGGTAGTCAAGGAAACAGACGAAAGAAATGGCCCAACCCACCCCCATACACATGTATACACATACGTCCACAGACGCAAATATACATACCTACACAGCTTTTCATGGTTTACCCCAGACGCTTCACATGCCCTGATTCAATCCACTGACAGCACGTCAACCCCGGTATACCACATCGATCCAATTCACTCTAATCCTTGCCCGCCTTTCACCCTCCTGCATGTTCAGGCCCCGATCACTCAAAATCTTTTTCACTCCATCTTTCCACCTCCAATTTGGTCTCCCACTTCTCCTCGTTCCCTCCACCTCCGACACATATATCCGCTTGGTCAATCTTTCCTCACTCATTCTCTCCATGTGCCCAAACCATTTCAAAACACCCTCTTCTGCTCTCTCAACCATGCTCTTTTTATTTCCACACATCTCTCTTACCCTTACATTACTTACTCGATCAAACCACCTCACACCACATATTGTCCTCAAACATCTCATTTCCAGCACATCCACCCTCCTGCGTACAACTCTATCCATAGCTCACGCCTCGCAACCATACAGCACTGTTGGAACCACTATTCCTTCAAACATACCCATTTTTGCTTTCTGAGATAATGTGCTCGACTTCCAAACATTCTTCAAGGCTCCCAGGATTTTCGCCCCCTCCCCCACCTTATGATTCACTTCCGCTTCCATGGTTCCATCCGCTGCCAGATCCACTCCCAGATATCTAAAACACTTTACTTCCTCCAGTTTTTCTCACACGAATCAGCCACCAGCACTGTATCATCAGCGAACAACAACTGACTCACTTCCCAAGCTCTCTCATCCACAACAGACTGCATACTTGCCCCTCTTTCCAAATCTCTTGTATTCACCTCCCTAACAACCCCATCCATAAACAAATTAAACAACCATGGAGACATCACACACCCCTGCCGCAAACCTACATTCACTGAGAACCAATCACTTTCCTCTCTTCCTACACGTACACATGCCTTACATCCTCGATAAAAACTTTTCACTGCTTCTAACAACTTGCCTCCCACACCATATATTCTTAACACCTTCCACCGAGCATCTCTATCAACTCTTATCATATGCCTTCTCCAGATCCATGAATGCTACATACAAATCCATTTGCTTTTTTAAGTATTTCTCACATACATTCTTCAAAGCAAACACCTGATTCACACATCCTGTACCATTTCTGAAACCACACTGCTCTTCCCCAATTTGATGCTCTGTACATGCCTTCACCCTCTCAGTCAATACCCTCCCATATGGTTTCCCAGGAATACTTAATAAACTTATGCCTCTGTAATATGAGCATTTACTTTTATTCCCTTTGTCTTTGTACAATGGCACTACGCAAGTATTCCGCCAATCCTTAGGCACCTCACCATGAGACATACATACATTAAATAACCTTACCAACTAGTGAACAATACAGTCACCCCCGTTTTAACAAATTCTACTGCAGTACCATCCAAACCCGCTGCCTTGCCGGCTTTCATCTTCCACAAAGCTTTTAGTACCTCTTCTCTGTTTACCAAATCATTTTCCCTAACCTTCTCACTTTGCCCACCACCTCGACCAAAGCACCGTATATCTGCCACTGTATCATCAAACACATTCAACAAACCTTCAAAATACTCACTCCATCTCCTTCTCACATCTTACTAGTTGTTATCACCTCCCCATTAGCTCCCTTCACTGAAGTTTCCATTTGTTCCTTTGTCTTACGCACTTTATTTACCTACTTCCAAAACATCTTTTTATTTTCCCTAAGATTTAATGATACTCTCACCCCAACTCTCATTTGCCCTCTTTTTCACCTCTTGCACCCTTTCTCTTGACCTCCTGCCACTTTCTTTCATACATCTCCAAGTCATTTGCATTATTTCTTTGCAAAAATCGTCCAAATGCCTCTCTCTTCTCTTTCACCAATAATTTTACTTCTTCATCCCACCACTCACTACCCTTTCTAATCTTCCCACTTCCCACGCTTCTCATGCCACAAGCATCTTTTATGCAAGCCGTCACTGCTTCCGTAAATACATCGCATTCCTCCCCGACTTCCCTTACATCCTTTGTTCTCACCTTTTTCCATTCTGTACTCAGTCTCTCCTGTTACTTCCTCACACAAGTCTCCTTCCCAAGTTCACTTACTCTCACCACTTCTTCACCCCCAAATTGTTCTTTTTTTCTGAAAAACCCTTTCAAAACTTACCCTTATCCCCCACAAGTAATGATCAGACTTTTTGTAGTTTTCTTTCCCGCACATTAAATCCCAAAAAACTATGTTTGCGCGCTTATCAATTAATGTAATTCAATAACGCTCTCTGGGCCCTCTCTCCTCTTACTCGTAACTTATGATTCTCCGCTTTTTAAACAGGTATTTTTAATCACCAGTCCTTTTTTTAGCACATAAAATTAACAAGCTTTTCACCATTTCCATTTTAAACACTGAAACCCCCTGTATACCCTTATTCCCTCAACTGCACGTTACTCACCTTTGCATTTAAAAACCCAACATAACCCGGTCTTGTGCATCAAAAC
>NC_092265.1:18699137-18746790 GCF_036320965.1 Panulirus ornatus
GTGAAGAATGGAGCCTTTGTTGTCTTTTCCTAGCGCTACCTCGCGCACATGAGGGGGGAGGGGGATGGTATTCCATGTGTGGCGAGGTGGCAATGGGAATGAATAAAGGCAGAGTGTGAATTGTGTGCATGAGTATATATGTATGTGTCTGTGTGTGTATATATATATATATATGTGTACATTGAGATGTATAGGTAGGTATATTTGTGTGTGTGGATGTCTATGTATATACATGTGTATGGGGGTGGGTTGGGCCATTTCTTTCGTCTGTTTCATTGCGCTACCTCGCAAACGCGGGAGACAGCGACAAAGGAAAATAATAATAATTATAATAATAATAATATTTATTTATTTATTTTGCCTAGTCGCTGTCTCCCGCATTAGCGAGGTAGCGCAAGGAACCAGATGAAAAAATGGGCCAACCCACCCACACACACATGTATGTACATACACGTCCACACACGCAAATATACATACCTATACATCTCAATGTATACATATATATACACACACACATATACATATATACACATGCACATAATTCATACTATCTACCTTTATTCATTCCCTTCTCCACCCGGCCACATATGAAATAACAATCCCCTCCCCCCTTATGTGTGCGAGGTAGCAATAGGAAAAGACAACAAAGGCCACATTCATTCACCCTCAGTCTCTAGGTGTCATGTATAATGCATTGAAACCACAGCACACTTTCCACATCCACGCCCCACAGAACTTTCCGTGGTTTACCCCAGACGCTTCACATTCCCTGGTTCAGTCCATTGACTGCACGTCTGATATACCAGGTCGCTCCAGTTCATTCTATTTCTTGCACTCCTTTCACCCTGATGCATGTTCAGGCCCTGATCACTCAAAATCTTTTTCACTCCATCTTTCCACCTCCAGTTTGGTCTCCCACTTCTCCTCGTTCCCTTCACCTCTGACACATATATCCTCTTTGTCAATCTTTCCTCACTCATTCTCTCCATGTGATGAAACCATTTCAAAACACTCTCTTCTGCTCTCTCAACCACACTCTTTTTATTACCATACATCTCTCTTACCCTTTCATTACTTACTAGATCAAACTACCTCTCACCACATTGTCCTCAGCCATCTCATTTTCAGCACATCCACCCTCCTCTGCACATCTCTATCTATAGCTCACACCTCACAACCATATAACATTGTCGGAACCACTATTCCTTCAAACATACCCATTTTTGTTTTCTGAGATAATGTTCGCAATTTCCACACATTCTTCAGCGCTCCCAGAACTTTTGCCCCCTCCCCCAACGTATGATTCACTTCCGCTTCCATGGTTCCTTCCACTGCCAAATCCACTCCCAGATATCTAAAACACTTCACTTCCTCCAGTTTCTCTCCATTCAAACTTACCCCCCAATTGATTCACTTCCGCTTCCATGGTTCCTTCCACTGCCAAATCCACTCCCAGATATCTAAAACACTTCACTTCCTCCAGTTTCTCTCCATTCAAACTTACCCCCCAGTTGACTTGACCCTCAACCCTACTGTACCAAATACCCTTGCTCTTATTCAAATTTACTCCCAGCTTTCTTCTTTCACACACTTAACCAAACTTAGTCACCAGCTTCTGCAGTTTCTCACCCGAATCAGCCACCAGCGGTGTATCATTAGCGAACAACAACTGACTAACTTCCCAAGCTCTTCCATCTGTTTGTACAGTGGCACTATGGAAGCATTCCTCAAATCCTCAGGCACCTCACCATGGGTCATACATATATTAAATAACCTTACCAACCAGTCAACAGTACAGTTACCCCTTTTTTAATAAATTCCACTGCAAAACCATCCAAACCTGCTGCCTTGCCGCCTTTCATCTTCCACAAAGCTTTTCCTACCTCTTCTTTGTTTACCAAATCATTCTCCCTAACCCTCTCACTTTGCACACCACCTCGACCAAAACACCCTATATCTGCCATGCTGTCATCAAACATTCAACAAACCTTCAAAATAAACACTCCATCTTCTCACATCACCACTACTTATCACCTCCCCATTATCCCCCTTCACTGAAGTTCCCATTTGTTCCCTTGTCTTATGCAGTTTATTTACCTCCTTCCAAACCATCTTTTTATTCTCCCTAAAATTTATACTCTCACCCCAACTCTCACTTGTCCTCTTTTTCACCTCTTGCACCTTTCTCTTGACCTCCTGCCTCTTTCTTTTATACATCTCCCAGTCATTTGCATTACTTCCCTGCAAAAATCATCCAAATGCCTCTCTCTTCTCTTTCACTAATAATCGTACTTCTTCATCCCACCACTCGCTCGCTTTTCTAATCTGCCCACCTTCCACTCTTCTCATGCCACAAGCATCTTTTGTGCAAGCCATCACTGCTTCCCCAAATACCTCCCATTCCTCCCCCACTCCCCTTACGTCCTTTGTTCTCACCTTTTTCCATTCTGTACTCAGTCTCTTCTGGTACTTCCTCACACAAGTCTCCTTCCCAAGCTCACTTACTCTCACCACTCTCTTCATCCCAGCATTCTCTCTTCTTTTCTGAAAACCTGTACAAATCTTCACCTTTGCCTCCACAAGATAATGATCAGACATCCCTCCAGTTGCACCTCTCAGCACATTAACATCCAAAAGTCTCTTTCGCGCGCCTATCAATTAACACATAATCCTCTAATGCTCTTTGGCCATCTCTCATACTTACATACGTATACTTATGTATATCTCTCTTTTTAAACCAGGTATTCCCAGTCACCAGTCCTTTTTCAGCACATAAATCTACAAGCTCTTCACCATTTCCATTTACAATACTGAACATCCCATGTACACCAATTATTCCCTCAACTTCCACATTACTTACCTTTGCATTCAAATCACCCATCACTATAACCTGGTCTCGTGCATCAAAACTACTAACACACACACTCAGCTGCTCCCAAAACACTTGCCTCTCATGATCTTTCTTCTCATGCCCAGGTGCATATGCACCCATCTCTCTCCATCCAATCTCAGTTTTACCCATATCAATCTAGAGTTTACTTTCTTACACTATCACATACTCCCACCACTCCTGTTTCAGGAGTAGTGCTACTCCTTCCCTTGCTCTTGTCCTCTCACTAACCCCTGACTTCACTCCCAAGACATTCCCAAACCACTCATCCCCTTTACCCTTGAGGTTTGTTTCACTCTGAGCCAAAACATCCAGGTTCCTTTCCTCAAACATACTACCTATCTCTCCTTTTTTCTCATCTTGGTTACATCCCCACATATTTAGACACCCCAATGTGAGCTTTCGAGGAGGATGAGCACTCCGCGCGTGACTCCTGTTTCCCCTTTTAGAAAGTGATAATACAAGGAGAGGAGTCTTTCCAGCTCCCCGCTCCCGTCCCCTTTAGTCACCTTCTATGACATGTGAGGAATGCGTGTGAAACATTCTTTCTCCCCTATCTCCAGGGATAAAATACAATTCTATTTATATTTATTTTGCTTTGTTGCTGTGTCCCGCGTTAGCGAGGTAGCACAAGGAAATAGACGAAAGAATGGCCCAACCCACCCACATACACATTTATATACATACACATCCACACACGCAAATATACATACCTATACATCTCAACCTATACATATATATACGCACACAGATATATACATATATACACATGTACATAATTCATACTGTCTGCCTTTATTCATTCCTATTGCCACCTCGCCACGCATGCAATAACAAACCCCTCCCCCCTTAATGTGTGCGAGGTAGCGCTAGGAAAAGACAACAAAGGCCACATTCGATCACACTCAGTCTCTAGCTGTCATGTAATAATGCACCGAAGCCACAGCTCCCTTTCCACATCCAGGCCCCACAGAACTTTCCATGGTTTACCCCAGACGTTTCACATGCCCTGGTTCAATCCATTGACAGCACGTCGACCCCAGTATACCACATCGTTCCAATTCACTCTATTCCTTGCATGCCTTTAACCCTCCTGCATGTTGAGGCCCCGATCTCTCAAAATCTTTTTCACTTCATCTTTCCACCTCCAATTTGGTCTCCCACTTCTCCTCGTTCCCTCCACCTCTGACACATATATCCTCTTGGTCAATCTTTCCTCACCCATTCTCTCCATGTGACCAAACCATTCAAAACACCCTCTTCTGCTCTCTCAACCACACTCTTTTTATTACCACACATCTCTTACCCTATTATTACTTACTCGATCAAACCACCTCACACTACATATTGTCCTCAAACATCTCATTTCCAGCACATTCACCCTCCTCCACACAACTCTATCTATAGCCCACGCCTCATGACCATATAACATTGTTGGAACCACTATTCCTTCAAACATACCCATTTTTGCTTTCCGAGATAATGTTCTCAACTTCTACACATTCTTCAACACTCCCAGAACTTTTGCCCCCTCCCCCACCTTATGATTCACATCTGCTTCCATGGTTCCATCCGTTGCCAAATCCACTCTCAGATATCTAAAACACTTCACTTCCTCCAGTTTTTCTCCATTCAAATTTACCTCTGAATTGACTTGTCCCTCAACCCTACTGTACCTAATAACCTTGCTTTTGCTTACATTTACTCTCAGCTTTCTTCTTTCACACACTTTATCAAACTCAGTCACCAGCTTCAGCAGTTTCTTACATGAATCAGCCACCAGTGCTGTATTATCAGCGAACAACAACTGATTCACTTCCCAAGCTCTCTTATCCACAACAGACTGCATACTTGCCCCTTTTTCCAAAACTCTTGTATTCACCTCCCTAACTACCCCATCCATAAACAAATTAAACAGCCATGGAGACATCACACACCCCTGCCACAAAACAACATTCACTGAGAACCATCACTTTCCTCTCTTCCTACACGTACACATGCCTTACATCCTCGATAAAAACTTTTCACTGCTTCTAACAACTTGCCTCCCACACCATATATTCTTAATACCTTCCACAGAGCATCTCTATCAACTCTATCATATGCCTTCTCCAGATCCATAAATGCTGCATACTAATCCATTTGCTTTTCTAAGTATTTCTCACATACATTCTTCAAAGCAAACACTTGATCCACACATCCTCTACCACTTCTGAAACCACACTGCTCTTCCCCAATCTGATGGTCTGTACATGCCTTCACCCTCTCAATCAATACCCTCCCATATAATTTCAAAGGAATACTCAACAAACTTATACCTCTGTAATTTGAGCACTCACTTTTATCCCCTTTGCCTTTGTACAGTGGCACTATGCAAGCATTCTGCCAATCTTCAGGCATCTCACCCTGAGTCATACATACATTAAATAACCTTACCAACCAGTCAACAATACAGTCACCCCCTTTTTTGATAAATTCCACTGCAATACCATCCAGACCCGCTGCCTTGCCGCTTTCATCTTCCACAAAGCTTTTACTACCTCTTTTTTGTTTACGAAATCATTATCCCTAACCCTCTCATTTTGCACACCACCTCGACCAAAACACCCTATATCTGCCACTGTATCATCAAACACATTCAACAAACCTTCAAAATACTTAATCCATTTCCTTCTCACATCACCACTACTCGTTATCACCTCCCCATTAGCCCCCTTCACTGAAGTTCCCATTTGTTCCCTTGTCTTATGCACTTTATTTACCTCCTTCCAAAACACCTTTTTATTCTCCCTAAAATTTAATGATACTCTCTCACCCCAACTCTCATTTGCCCTCTTTTTCACCTCTTGCACCTTTCTCTTGACCTCCTTCCTGTTTATTTTATACATCTCCCAGTCATTTGCATAATTTCCCTGCAAAAATTGTCCTGTTGCATTATATACATGTGTATATATGTATATTTTAAAGTGTTTTAGATATCTGGGAGTGGATCTGGCAGCGGATGGAACCATGGAAGCGGAAGTGGATCATAGGGTGGGGGAGGGGGCGAAAATTCTGGGAGCCTTGAAGAATGTGTGGAAGTCGAGAACAATATCTCTGAAAGCAAAAATGGGTATGTTTGAAGGAATAGTGGTTCCAACAATGTTGTATGGTTGCGAGGCGTGGGCTATGGATAGAGTTGTGCGCAGGAGGATGGATTTGCTGGAAATGAGATGTTTGAGGACAATGTGTGGTGTGAGGTGGTTTGATCGAGTAAGTAACGTAAGGGTAAGAGAGATGTGTGGAAATAAAAAGGGCGTGGTTGAGAGAGCAGAAGAGGGTGTTTTGAAATGGTTTGGGCACATGGAGAGAATGAGTGAGGAAAGATTGACCAAGAGGATATATGTGTCGGAGGTGGAGGGAACGAGGAGAAGAGGGAGACCAAATTGGAGGTGGAAAGATGGAGTGAAAAAGATTTTGTGTGATCGGGGCCTGAACATGCAAGAGGGTGAAAGGAGGGCAAGGAATAGAGTGAATTGGATCGATGTGGTATACCGGGGTTGACGTGCTGTCAGTGGATTGAATCAGGGCATGTGAAGCGTCTGGGGTAAACCGTGGAAAGCTGTGTAGGTATGTATATTTTGCGTGTGTGGACGTATGTATATACATGTGTATGGGGGTGGCTTGGGCCATTTCTTTCGTCTGTTTCCTTGCGCTACCTCACAAACGCGGGAGACAGCGACAAACCAAAAAAAAAAAAAGAAAAAAAAATATATGTATATGTCTGTGTATGTATATATATGTATGTATATGTTGAAATGTATAGGTATGTATATGTGCGTGTGGATGTGTATGTATATACATGTGTATATGGGTAGGTTGGGCTATTCTTTCGTCTGTTTCCTTGCGCTACCTCGTTAACGCAGGAGATAGTGACAACGTATAATGAATGAAAATAGATGAAATATATGTATATGATTGGATTGGCCATTTCTGCTTCTATTTCCTGGTACTATCTCTGACTTGGGAAACATCAATTATGTATGATAAAAAGAATATGAAATGTCTGTTAAGTATACCAGAAGTGGATGCGAGAATAATGATTCACAGAGTGATGGAAGTGACTGAATAAGTGAAGACCAAGGGGTTTTAGGAAATGTAGAGGATGTGTGGAACAGATGTTTGTAGTAGAGACGTGTGGAAAAGTATTTAGTTAAAGTTAAGAAGTTGTGTGCCAATTTTATGGACCTGGAGAAAGCGTATGAAAGAGTAGAGTGTTAAAGATATATGGTATAGGGGACAACTGTTGGATGTTGTGAAAGCCTTCTATTGAGGGACAAATGCATTTGTAAGAGTGGATGGTGAGCTGAGTGAAGGTTTTGGGATACATATAGATCTGAGGCAGGGCTGTATGATGTCATCATGGCTTTTTGATA
This sequence comes from Panulirus ornatus, assembly GCF_036320965.1. Classification (NCBI taxonomy): domain Eukaryota; kingdom Metazoa; phylum Arthropoda; class Malacostraca; order Decapoda; family Palinuridae; genus Panulirus; species Panulirus ornatus. The sequence goes on from NC_092265.1 coordinate 18,706,443, forward strand.
TATCACTACATCTATATGGAGTGATATGAGAGATGAAAGCAAAACTAGGGAAGGGGGGTGCAGAGATGGAGTGTGGCATACATGAGATATGTTGGCTAGTGGCAAGCGTGTTTGCAGATGGTACTGTGTTGTTTGCTGAGGGTGAAGAAGAGTTGCAGAAGGCTGTAAGTGTGTTTTATGGTGTGTTTAAGCATAGGCAAGTTAAAGTAATGGTGTTTAACCATAGGCAATTTAAGGTAAATGCAAGTTAAGTTAAAGTAATAGTGTTCAAAAGGAAACAGAGTGAAAGCATGGATTTTGTAAAATCATAAAGAGTGAAAGAAGAGTGTACTACATTGTGCTGTGGATATTGGGGGGTTGGAAATACTGGATAAAGTGAGAGAATTTAAGTATCTAGGCACTGTCATGGGTAAGTTTGGTGATAAGGAAGGAGAGATAAGGGAGAGAGCAGTACAGGGTAGAAGAGTCATTAGGTCTCTTAATAGAATAATGAAGGGTAGAGGTGTAAGTATAAAAGTAAAGAGAGGATTAAGGGACTGCATAGTCCTCCCACTCCTGACCCTTGCAACTGAAATGTGGACATGGAATGAGTCACAGAGGCCAAGCTTCCAGGCTGTGGAAATGAGCTATTTGTTAAGAGCATGTTGTGTGACTAGATGGAATGAAGAAAGACATGAAAGCATGGTATAGCGGGGAATGCAAAGGGAGTGAATGTGCATTGATAGAATGGGTGAAATGTAATAATTTGAGTTGGTTTGGGCATATGTAATGAATGCAAGACTGGGAGTTTGCAAGGTGAGTGTATGATGGTACAATTAGAGGGGTTGGATTGAGTGAAAGACCACCAGTGACATGGGCAATTATGGTGGAGGAATACTAGAGGGAGAGAAACTGGAAGAATGCAAGGGAGGCATGTAAGGATAAGGATTAGTGGAAACTCTTGTTTTGGCCACCCTTTGATGGGGGTTCGTGGCGGAAACAGGCGTCAGAGATATGTGTAGGTAGATAGGATGAGGTACATACAGTTGAGAGGCTTGAATGGGATACACCAAGAAATAAAGTATAATAGTGTTCAGGGGATGAACTGCTGTTGGTGGGCTGAAATAGGGCATATGAAGTTGTCAGGGGAAACCATGGAATGGTTTGTGGGACTTGTGGATTTGAAGAGAGGGATTGATTATATATGTAAGTAGGTGCTACCAAATAAAACCATTTTGTTTTTGACACTACCTCATTAAAAAAGCAGGAAATTGTGAACAAAACGTAGGGGGTGCGTTGAAATGGTTTGGTATTGAGAGAATGAATGAGGAAAGATTCACCCTCCTTTATGTTCAGTCCCCAATTGCTCAAAATCTTTTTCACTCCACCCTTCCACCTCCCATTTGGTCTCCCACTTCTCCTTGTACCCTCCACCTCTGACACATATATCCTCTTTGTCAATCTTTCCTCACTCATTCTCTCCATGTGACCAAACCATTTCAACCATTTCAATACACTATCTTCTGCTCTCACCACCACACTCTTTATATTACCACATATCTCTCTTAGCCTTTCATTACTTACTCGATCAAACCACCTCACACCAAACATTGTCCTCAGACATTTCATTTCCAACACATCCACCCTCCTCTGCACAACTCTATCTATAACCCATGCCTCACAACCATGTGACATTGTTGGAACCATTATTCCTTCAAACATACCCATTTTTGCTCTCCAAGATAATGTTCTTGCCTTCCACACATTCTTCAACGCTCCTAGAACCCTCGCCCCCTCCCCCACCAAGTGAATCACTTCTGCTTCCATGGGTCCATCCACTGCTAAGTCCACTCCTATATATCTAAAACACTTCACTTCCTCCATTTTTCTCCATTCAAACTTACCTCCCAATTGACTTGTCCCTCAACCCTACTGAACCTAGTAACCTTGCTCTTATTCACTTTTACTCTCAACTTTCTTCTTTCACACACTTTACCAAACTCAGTAACCATCTTTTGCAGTTTCTCACATGAATCAGCCACCAGTGCTGTATGATCAGCGAACAACAGCTGACTCACTTCCCAAGCCCTTTCATCCACAACAGACTGCATACTTGAACTTATCTCCATTTGTGTGCTGAGAAAGGACTGGTGATTGGGAATACATGGTTTAAAAAGAGAGATATACGTAAGTATACGTATGTAAGTAGGAGAGATTGCCAGAGAATGTTATTGGGTTGTGTGTTAATTGATAGGCATGCGAAAGAGAGACTTTTGGATGTTAATGTGCTGAGAGGTGCAATTGGAGGGATGTCTGATCTAATGGAGGCAAAGGTGAAGATTTGTAGAGGTTTTCCGAAAAGAAGAGAAAATGTTGGGATGAAGAGTGTGGTGAGAGTAAGTGAGCTAAGGAAGGAGATTTGTGTGAGGAAGTGCCAAGAGAGACTGAGTGCAGAATGGAAAAAAGTGAAAGCAAAGGACGTAAGGGGAGTGGGGGAGGAATGGGATGTATTTAGGGAAGCAGTGATGGCTTGCACAAAAGATGCTTGTGGCATGAGAAGCATGGGAGGTGGGCAGATTAGAAAGGGTAGTGAGTAGTGGGATGAAGAAGTAAGATTATTAGCGAAAGAGAAGAGAGAGGCATTTGGATGATTTTCTGTGTTAATTGATAGGTGCGCGAAAGAGAGACTTTTGGATGATAATGTGCTTAGAGGTGCAACTGGAGGGATGTCTGATCTAATGGAGGCAAAGGTGAAGATTTGTAGAGGTTTTCTGAAAAGAAGAGAAAATGTTGGGGTGAAGAGAGTGGTGAGAGTAAGTGAGCTAAGGAAGGAGATTTGTGTGAGGAAGTGCCAAGAGAGACAGTGCAGAATGGAAAAAAGTGAAAGCAAAGGACGTAAGGGGAGTGGGGGAGGAATGGGATGTATTTAGGGAAGCAGTGATGGCTTGCACAAAAGATGCTTGTGGCTTGAGAAGCATGGGAGGTGAGCAGATTAGAAAGGGTTGTGAGTAGTGGGATGAAGAAGTAAGATTATTAGCTAAAGAGAAGAGAGAGGCATTTGGATGATTTTTGCAAGGAAATAATGCAAATGAGTGGGAGATGTATAAAAGAAAGAGGCAAGAGGTCAAGAAAAAGGTGCAAGAGTATCATTAAATTTTAGGGAGAATAAAAAGTTGTTTTGGAAGGAGGTAAATAAAGTTCGCAAGATGAGAACAAATGGGAACATCGGTGAAGGGGGCGAATGGGGAGGTAATAATAAGTAGTGGTGATGTGAGAAGGAGATGGAGTGAGTATTTTGAAGGTTTGTTGAATGTGTTAGATGATAGAGTGGCAGATATAGGGTGTTTTGGTCGAGATGGTGTGCGATGTGAGAGGGTTAGGGAGAATGATTTGATAAACAGAGAAGAGGTAATGAAAGGTTTGCAGAAGATGAAAGCCGGCATGGTGGTGGGTTTGGATGGTATTGCAGTGGAATTTATTAAAAAAGGGGGTGACTATATTGTTGACTGGTTGGTAAGGATATTTAATGTATGTATGGCTCATGGTCTCCTTCCCAAGCTCTCTTACTCTCACCACTCTCTTCACCCGAACATTCTCTCTTCTTTTCTGAAAACCTCTACAAAGCTTCACTTTTACCTCCGCAAGATGATGATCAAACATCCTCCAATTGCACCTCTCAGCACATTAACATCCAAAAGTCTCGCTTTCGCGAACCTATCAATTTATACGTAATCCAGTAACGCTCTCTGGCCATCTCTCCTACTTGCATATGTATACTTATGTATAAATCTTTTTAAACCAGGTATTCCCAATCACCAGTCCTATTTCAGCGCACAAATTTACAAGGTCTTCACCATTTCCATTTACATCACTGAACACCCCATGTACACCAATTATTGCCTCAACTGCCACATTATTCACCTTTGCATTCAAATCACGTATCACTATAACCAGGTCTCATGAATCAAAACTACTAACACACTCACTCAGCTGCTCCCAAAACACTTGCCTCTCATGATCTTTCTTCTCATGCCCAGGTGCATATGCACCAATAATCACCTATCTCTCTCCATCCACTTTCAGTTTTACCCATATAATCTAGAGTTTACTTTCTTACACTCTATCACATACTCCCACCTCTTCCGTTTCAAGAATAGTGCTACTGCTTCCCTTGCTCTTGTCTTCTCACCAATCCTTGACTTTACTCCCAAGACATTCCTAAACCACTCTTACCCTTTACCCTTGAGATTCGTTTCACTCAGACCCAGAACATCCAGGTTCCTTTCCTCAAATATACTACCTATCTCTCCTTTTTTCTCATCTTGGTTACATCCTCAAACATTTAAACACCCCAACGTGAGCCTTCGAGGAGGATGAGCTCTCCCCACCTGAATCCTTCTTCTGTTTCCCCTTTTAGAAAGTTAAAAATACAAGGAGGGGAGGGTTTCTAGCCTTGTGTAAGGAAGTACCAGGAGAGACTTAGTACAGAATGGAAAAAGGTGGGAACAAGGGACGTAAGGGGAGTGGAGGAGGAATGGGATGTATTTAGGGAAGCAGTGATAGCTTGTGCAAAAGATGCTTGTGGCATGAGATGTGTGGGAGGTGGGCAGATTAGAAAGGGTAGTGAGTGGTGGGATGAAGAAGTAAGATTATTTGTGAAAGAGAAGAGAGTGGCATTTGGGTGACTTTTGCAGAGAAATAATGCAAATGAGTGGGAGATGTATAAAATAAAGAGGCAGGAGGTCAAGAGAAAGGTGCAAGAGGTAAAAAAGAGGGCAATTGTTAGTTGGGGTGAGAGAGTATCATTGAATTTTAGGGAGGATAAAAAGATGTTCTGGAAGGAGGTAAATAAAGTGCGTAAGACAAGGGAACAAATGGAAACATTACTGAAGGAATCTTATGGGGAGGTGATAACGAGTAGTGGTGATTTGAGAAGATTGAGTGAGTATTTTGAAGGTTTGTTGAATGTGTATGATGATAGAGTGGCAGATATAGGATGTTTTGGTCAAGGTGGTGTGCAAAGTGAGAGGGTTAGGGAGAATGATTTGGTAAACAGAGAAGAGGTAGTAAAAGCTTTGCGGAAGATGAAAGCCGGCAACGCAGCGGATTTGGATGGTATTGCAGTGGAATTTATTAAAAAAGGGGGTGACTGTATTGTTGACTGGTTGGTAAGGTTATTTTATTGTACTTATGACTCATGATGAGGTGCCTGAGGATTGGTGGAATTCTTGCATAGTGCCATTGTACAAAGGCAAAGGGGATAAGGTGAGTGCTCAAATTACAGAGGTATAATTTTGATAAGTATTCCTGGGAAATTGTGTTGGAGGGTATTGATTGAGAGGGTGAAAGCATGTACAGAGCCTCAGATTGGGGAAGAGCAGTGTGGTTTCAGAAGTGGTAGAGGATGTGTGGATCAGGTGTTTGCTTTGAAGAATGTATGTGAGAAATACTTAGAAAAGCAAATGGATTTGTATGTGGCATTTATGGATCTGTAGAAGGCATATGATAGAGTTTATAGAGATGCCCTGTGGAAGATATTGAGAATATATGGTGTGGGAGGCAAGTTGTTAGAAGCAGTGTAAAGTTTTTATCGAGGATGTAAGGCATGTGTACGAGTAGGAAGAGAGAAAAGTGATTGGTTCTCAGTGAATGTTGGTTTGTGGCAGGGGTGCTTGATGTCTCTATGGTTGTTTAATTTGTTTATGGATGGTGTTGTTAGGGAGGTGAATGCAAGGGTTTTGGAAAGAGAAGCAAGTATGCAGTCTGTTGTGGATGAGAGAGCTTGGGAAGTGAGTCAGTTGTTGTTCGCTGATGATACGGCACTGGTGGCTGATTCATGTGAGAAACTGCAGGCGTTGGTGACTGAGTTTGGCAAAGTGTGTGAAAGAAGAAAGCAGAGAGTAAATATGAATAAGAGCAAGGTTATTAGGTACAGTAGGGTTGAGGGACAAGTCAATTGGGAGGTAAGTTTGAATGGAGAAAAATTGGAGGAAGTGAAGTGTTTTAGATATCTAGGAGTGGATTTGGCAGCGGATGGAACCATGGAAGAAGAAGTGAATCATAGGGTGGGGGAGGTGCTGAAAGTTCTGGGAGCGTTGAAAAATGTGTGGAAGTTGAGAACGTTATCTTCGAAAGCAAAAATGGGTATGTTTGAAGGAATAGTGGTTCCAGCAATGTTATATGGTTGCGAGGCATGGGCTATAAATAGAGTTGTGCGGAGGGGGTGGATATGCTGGAAATGAGATGTTTGAGGACAATATGTGGTGTGAGGTGGTTTTATCGAGTTAGTAATGAAAGGGTAAGAGAGATGTGTGGTGGTAAGAAGAGTGTGGTTGAGAGAGCATAAGAGGGTGTTTTGAAATGATTTGGTCACATGGAGAGAATAAGTGAGGAAAGATTGACAAAGAGGATATATGTGTCAAAGGTGGAGGGAATGAGGTGAAGTGGGAGACCAAATTGAAGTTGGAAAGATGGAGTGGAAAAGATTTTGAGTGACCTGGGCTTGAACATGCATGAGGGTGAAAGGCGTGCAAGGAATAGGATGAATTGGAACGATTTTGTATACCGGGTCGACGTGCTGTCAGTGGATTGATCCAGGGCATGTTAAACGTCTGTGGTAAACTATGGAAAGTTTTGTGGGGCCTGGGTATGGAAAGGGAGCTCCGGGTTCAGTTCATTATACATGACAGATAGAGACTGAGTGTGAATGAACGTGGCCTTTATGCCTTTTCTTAGCACTACCTTGCACTCATTTGGGGGAAGGGGTTGTCATTTCATGTGTGGCGGGATGGCGACGGGAATGAATATGAGTAGACAGTATGAATTATGTATACGTGTATAGATGTATAGGTCTCTGTGTGTACATATATGTATACGATGAGATGTATAGGTATGTATATGTGCGTGTATGGATGTGTATGTATTTACATGAGTATGTGGTTGGGCTGGGCCATTCTTTCGTCTGTTTCCTTGCGCTACCTCGCTAATGCGGGAGACAGTAACCTTTTAAAGTATATGATAATAATGATATATATATATGGAAAGTTCTGTGGGGCCTGGATGTGGAAAGGGAGCTGTGGTTTCGGGCATTATTGCATGACAGCTGGAGACTGAGTGTGAACTAATAGGGCCTTTGTTGTCTTTTCCTAGCGCTGCCTCGCACACATAAGGAGGAGGGGGATGTTCTTCCATGTGTGGCGGGGTGGCAATGGGAATGAATAAAGGCAGACAGTGAGAATTGTGTGCATGTGTATATATGTATATGTCTGTGTGTGTATATATGTGTGTACATTGAGATGTATAGGTGTGTATATTTGCGTGTGTGGACGTGTGTGTATATCCATGTGTATGGGGGTGGGTTGGGCCATTTCTTTCTTCTGTTTCCTTGCGCTACCTCGCAAACGCGGGAGACAGTGACAAAGCAAAATAAGTAAATAAAATATAAATGAAATAATATATATTTTATGTATTTTTGCTTTGTCGCTGTCTCCTGCAGTTTCTCACATGAATCAGCCACCAGCGCTGTATCATCAGCGAACAACAACTGACTCACTTCCCAAGCTCTCCCATCCTCAACAGACTGCATACTTGCCCCTCTTTCCAAATCTCTTGCATTCACCTCCCTAACAACCCCATCCGTAAACAAATTAAACAACCATGGAGACATCACACACCCCTTCCGCAAACCTACATTCACTGAGAACCAATCACTTTCCTCTCTTCCTACACGTACACATGCCCTACATCCTCGATAAAAACTTTTCACTGCTTCTAACAACTTGCCTCCCACACCATATATTCATAGTACCTTCCACAGAGCATCTCTATCAACTCTATCATATGCCTTCTCCAGATCCATAAATGCTACATACTAATCCATTTGAGGACAATGTGTGGTGTGAGGTGGTTTGATCGAGTAAGTAACGTAAGGGTAAGAGAGATGTGTGGAAATAAAAAGAGCGTGGTTGAGAGAGCAGAAGAGGGTGTTTTGAAATGGTTTGGGCACATGGAGAGAATGAGTGAGGAAAGATTGACCAAGAGGATATATGTGTCGGAGGTGGAGGGAACAAGGAGAAGAGGGAGACCAAATTGGAGGTGGAAAGATGGAGTGAAAAAGATTTTGTGTGATCGGGGCCTGAACATGCAGGAGGGTGAAAGGAGGGCAAGGAATAGAGTGAATTGGAGCGATGTGGTATACAGGGGTTGACGTGCTGTCAGTGGATTGAATCAAGGCATGTGAAGCGTCTGGGGTAAACCATGGAAAGCTGTGTAGGTATGTATATTTGCGTGTGTGGACGTGTGTATGTACATGTGTATGGGGGGGGGTTGGGCCATTTCTTTCGTCTGTTTTCTTGCGCTACCTCGCAAACGCGGGAGACAGCGACAAAGTATAAAAAAAAAAAAAAAAAAAAAACTAATCCATTTGCTTTTCTAAGTATTTCTCACTTACATTCTTCAAAGCAAACACCTGATCCACACATCCTCTACCACTTCTGAAACCACACTGCTCTTCCCCAATCTGGTGCTCTGTACATGCCTTCACCCTCTCAATCAATACCCTCCCATATAATTTACCAGGAATACTCAACAAAATTATACTTCTATAATTTGAGCACTCACTCTTATCCCCTTTGCCTTTATATAATGGCACTATGCAAGCATTCCGCCAATCCACAGGCACCTCACCATGAGTCATACATACATTAAATAACCTTACCAACCAGTCAAAAATACGGTCACCCCCTTTTTTAATAAATTCCACTGCAATACCATCCAAACCTGCTGCCTTGCCGGCTTTCATCTTCCGCAAAGCTTTTACTACCTCTTCTCTCTTACCAAATCATTTTCCCTAACCCTCTCACTTTGCACACCACCTTGACCAAAACACCCTATATCTGCAACTCTATCATCAAACACATTCAACAAACCTTCAAAATACTCACTCCATCTCCTCTCACATCACCACTACTTGTTATCACCTCCCCATTTACGCCCTTCACTGAAGTTCCCATTTGTTCCCTTGTCTTACGCACTTTATTTACCTCCTTCCAAAACATCTTTTTATTCTCCCTAAAATTTAATGATACTCTCTCACCCCAACTCTCATTTGCCCTCTTTTTCACCTCTTGCACCTTTCTCTTGACCTCCTGTCTCTTTCTTTTATACATCTCCCACTCATTTGCATTTTTCCCTGCAAAAATCATCCAAATGCCTCTCTCTTCTCTTTCACTAATAATCTTACTTCTTCATCCCACCACTCACTACCCTTTCTAATCAACTCACCTCCCACTCTTCTCATGCCACAAGCATCATTTGCGCAAGCCATCACTGCTACCCTAAATACATCCCATTCCTCCCCCTCTCCCCTTACCTCCTTTGTTCTCACCTTTTCCCATTCTGTACTCAGTCTCTCCTGGTACTTCCTTGCGCAAGTCTCCTTCCCAAGCTCACTTACTCTCACCACCCTCTTCCCCCCAACATTCTCTCTTCTTTTCTGAAAACCCATACAAATCTTCACCTTCGCCTCCACAAGACAATGATCAGACATCCCTCCAGTTGCACCTCTCAGCACATTAACATCCATAAGTCTCTCTCGAGTGGCTGTCAGTTAACATGTAATCCAATAATGCTCTCTGGCCATCTCTCCTACTTACATACGTATACTTATGTATATCTCGCTTTTTAAACCAGGTATTCCCAATCACCAGTCCTTTTTCAGCACATAAATCTACAAGCTCTTCACCATTTCCATTTACAACACTGAACACCCCATGTATACCAATTATTCCCTCAACTGCCACATTACTCACCTTTGCATTCAAATCACCCATCACTATAACCCGGTCTTGTACATCAAAACCACTAACACACTCATTCAGCTGCTCCCAAAACACTTGCCTCTCATGATCTTACTTCTCATGCCCAGGTGCATATGCACCAATAATCACCCATCTCTCTCCATCATCTTTCAGTTTTCCCATATTAGTCTAGAATTTACTTTTCTTACTTTCTATTGCATACTTTCCACGTATCCCTCGCGTGTCGTAGGAGGCGACTAAAGGGAGGGAGCAGGCAGCTGGAAATCCTCCCCTCTCATTTTCTATTTTCCAAAAGAAGGAACACAGAAGGGGGCCAAGTGAGGATTTACCTCAAAGGCTCAGTCGTCTGTTCTTAATGCTATCTCACTGATGCGGAAGATGGTGAATAGTATGAAATATATATATATATATATAATTTTTTTTTTTTTTTTTATACCTCGTCACTGTCTCCCGTGTTTGCGAGGTAGCGCAAGGAAACAGACGAAAGAAATGGCCCAACCCCCCCCATACACATGTACATACACACGTCCACACACGCAAATATACATACCTACACAGCTTTCCATGGTTTACCCCGGACGCTTCACATGCCCTGATTCAATCCACTGACAGCACGTCAACCCCCGTATACCACATCGCTCCAATTCACTCTATTCCTTGCCCTCCTTTCACCCTCCTGCATGTTCAGGCCCCGATCACACAAAATCCTTTTCACTCCATCTTTCCACCTCCAATTCGGTCTCCCTCTTCTCCTCGTTCCCTCCACCTCCGACACATATATCCTCTTGGTCAATCTCTCCTCACTCATTCTCTCCATGTGCCCAAACCATTTCAAAACACCCTCTTCTGCTCTCTCAACCACGCTCTTTTTATTTCCACACCTCTCTCTTACCCTTACGTTACTTACTCGATCAAACCACCTCACACCACACATTGTCCTCAAACATCTCACTTCCAGCACATCCATCCTCCTGCGAACAACTCTATCCATTGCCCACGCCTCGCAACCATACAACATTGTTGGAACCACTATTCCTTCAAACATACCCATTTTTGCTTTCCGGGATAATGTTCTCGACTTCCACACATTTTTCAAGGCTCCCAAAATTTTCGCCCCCTCCCCCACCCTATGATCCACTTCCGCTTCCATGGTTCCATCCGCTGCCAGATCCACTCCCAGATATCTAAAATACTTCACTTCCTCCAGTTTTTCTCCATTCAAACTCACCTCCCAATTGACTTGACCCTCAACCCTACTGTACCTAATAACCTTGCTCTTATTCACATTTACTCTTAACTTTCTTCTTCCACACACTTTACCAAACGCCGTCACCAGCTTCTGCAGTTTCTCACATGAATCCGCCACCAGCGCTGTATCATCAGCGAACAACAACTGACTCACTTCCCAAGCTCTCTCATCCCCAACAGACTTCATACTTGCCCCTCTTTCCAAGACTCTTGCATTTACCTCCCTAACAACCCCATCCATAAACAAATTAAACAACCATGGAGACATCATACACCCCTGCCGCAAACCTACATTCACTGAGAACCAATCACTTTCCTCTCTTCCTACGGGTACACATGCCTTACATCCTCGATAAAAACTTTTCACTGCTTCTAACAACTTGCCTCCCACACCATATATTCTTAATACCTTCCACAGAGCATCTCTATCAACTCTATCATATGCCTTCTCCAGATCCATAAATGCTACATACAAATCCATATGCTTTTCTAAGTATTTCTCACATACATTCTTCAAAGCAAACACCTGATCCACACATCCTCTACCACTTCTGAAACCACACTGCTCTTCCCCAATCTGATGCTCTGTACATGCCTTCACCCTCTCAGTCAATACCCTCCCATATAATTTACCAGGAATACTCAACAAACTTATACCTCTGTAATTTGAGCACTCACTCTTATCCCCTTTGCCTTTGTACAATGGCACTATGCACGCATTCCGCCAATCCTCAGGCACCTCACCATGAGTCATACATACATTAAATAACCTTACCAACCAGTCAATAATACAGTCACCCCCTTTTTTAATAAATTCCACTGCAATACCATCCAAACCTGCTGCCTTGCCGGCTTTCATCTTCCGCAAAGCTTTTACTACCTCTTCTCTGTTTACCAAATCATTTTCCCTAACCCTCTCACTTTGCACACCACCTCGACCCAAACACCCTATATCTGCCACTCTGTCATCAGACACATTCAACAAACCTTCAAAATACTCATTCCATCTCCTTCTCACATCACCACTACTTGTTATCACCTCCCCATTTACGCCCTTCACTGAAGTTCCCATTTGCTCCCTTGTCTTACGCACCCTATTTACCTACTTCCAAAACATCTTTTTATTCTCCCTAAAATTTACTGATAGTCTCTCACCCCAACTCTCATTTGCCCTTTTTTTCACCTCTTGCACCTTTCTCTTGACCTCCTGTCTCTTTCTTTTATACTTCTCCCACTCAATTGCATTTTTTCCCTGCAAAAATCGTCCAAATGCCTCTCTCTTCTCTTTCACTAATACTCTTACTTCTTCATCCCACCACTCACTACCCTTTCTAAACAGCCCACCTCCCACTCTTCTCATGCCACAAGCATCTTTTGCGCAATCCATCACTGATTCCCTAAATACATCCCATTCCTCCCCCACTCCCCTTACTTCCATTATTGGATTACGTGTTAATTGACAGGCGTGCGAAAGAGAGACTTTTGGATGTCAATGTGCTGAGAGGTGCAACTGGAGGGATGTCTGATCATTATCTTGTGGAGGCTAAGGTGAAGATTAGTATGGGTTTTCAGAAAAGAAGAGTGAATGTTGGGGTGAAGAAGGTGGTGAGAGTAAGTGAGCTTGGGAAGGAGACCTGTGTGAGGAAGTATCAGGAGAGACTGTGTGCAGAATGGAAAAAGGTGAGAACAATGGAAGATATATATATATATATATATATATATATATTTTGTTTTTGTTTTTTTTTGCTTTGTAGCTGTCTCCCGTGTTTGCGAGGTAGCGCAAGGAAACAGACGAAAGAAATGGCCCAACCCACCCCGATACACATGTATATACATACGTCCACACACGCAAATATACATACCTACACAGCTTTCCATGGTTTACCCCAGATGCTTCACATGCCTTGATTCAATCCACTGACAGCACGTCAACCCCGGTATACCACATCGATCCAATTCACTCTATTCCTTGCCCTCCTTTCACCCTCCTGCATGTTCAGGCCCCGATCACGCAAAATCTTTTTCACTCCATCTTTCCACCTCCAATTTGGTCTCCCTCTTCTCCTCGTTCTCTCCACCTCCGACACATATATCCTCTTGGTCAATCTTTCCTCACTCTTTCTCTCCATGTGACCAAACCATTTCAAAACACCCTCTTCTGCTCTCTCAACCACGCTCTTTTTATTTCCACACCTCTCTCTTACCCTTACGTTACTTACTCGATCAAACCACCTCACACCACACATTGTCCTCACACATCTCATTTCCAGCACATCCACCCTCCTGCGCACAACTCTATCCATAGCCCACGCCTCGCAACCATACAACATTGTTGGAACCACCATTCCTTCAAACATACCCATTTTTGCTTTCCGAGATAATGTTCTCGACTTCCACACATTCTTTAAGGCTCCCAGAATTTTCGCCCCCTCCCCCACCCTATGATCCACTTCCACTTCCATGGTTCCACCCGCTGCCAGATCCACTCCCAGGTATCTAAAACACTTCACTTCCTCCAGTTTTTCTCCATTCAAACTCACCTCCCAATTGACTTGACCCTCAACCCTACTGTACCTAATAACCTTGCTCTTATTCACATTTACTCTTAACTTTCTTCTTTCACACATTTTACCAAACTCAGTCACCAGCTTCTGCAGTTTCTCACATGAATCAGCCACCAGCGATGTATCATCAGCGAACAACAACTGACTCACTTCCCAAGCTCTCTCATCCCCAACAGACTTTATACTTGCCCCTCTTTCCAAAACTCTTGCATTCACCTCCCTAACAACCCCATCCATAAACAAATTAAACAACCATGGAGACATCACACACCCCTGCCGCAAACCTACATTCACTGAGAACCAATCACTTTCCTCTCTTCCTACACGTACACATGCCTTACATCCTCGATAAAAACTTTTCACTGCTTCTAACAACTTGCCTCCGACACCATATATTCTTAATACCTTCCACAGAGCATCTCTATCAACTCTATCATATGCCTTCTGCAGATCCATAAATGCTACATACAAATCCATTTGCTTTTCTAAGTATTTCTCACATACATTCTTCAAAGCAAACACCTCATCCACACATCCTCTACCACTTCTGAAACCACACTGCTCTTCACCAATCTGATGCTCTGTACATGCCTTCACCCTCTCAATCAATACCCTCCCATATAATTTGCCAGGAATACTCAACAAACTTATACCTCTAATTTAAGCACTCACTCTTATCCCCTTTGCCTTTGTACAATTGCACTATGCACGCATTCTGCCAATCCTCAGGCACCTCACCATGAGTCATACATACATTAAATAACCTTACCAACCAGTCAACAATACAGTCACCCCCTTTTATAATAAATATATATATATATATATATATATATATATATATATATATATATATATATATATATATATATATATTATTATATATATATATTATTATATATATATATATATATATATATATATATATATATATATATATATATATATATATATATATATATATATATATATATATTATTATATATATATATATATTATATTATATTACATTATACTTTGTCGCTGTCTCCCGCATTTGCGAGGTAGCGCAAGGAAACAGACGAAAGAAATGGCCCAAGCCCCCCCCTACACATGTATATACATACGTCCACACACGCAAATATACATACCTACACAGCTTTCCATGGTTCACCCCAGACGCTTCACATGCCTTGATTCAATCCACTGACAGCACGTCAACCCCGGTATACCACATTGCTCCAATTCACTCTATTCCTTGCCCTCCTTTCACCCTCCTGCATGTTCAGGCCCCGATCACACAAAATCTTTTTCACTCCATCTTTCCACCTCCAATTTGGTCTCCCACTTCTCCTCGTTCCCTCCACCTCCGACACATATATCCTCTTGGTCAATCTTTCTTCACTCATTCTCTCCATGTGCCCAAACCACTTCAAAACACCCTCTTCTGCTCTCTCAACCACGCTCTTTTTATTTCCACACATCTCTCTTACCCTTACGTTACTCACTCGATCAAACCACCTCACACCACACATTGTCCTCAAACATCTCATTTCCAGCACATCCATCCTCCTGCGCAGAACTCTATCCATAGCCCACGCCTCGCAACCATACAACATTGTTGGAACCACTATTCCTTCAAACATACCCATTTTTGCTTTCCGAGATAATGTTCTCGACTTCCACACATTCTTCAAGGCCCCCAGAACTTTCGCCCCCTCCCCCACCCTATGATCCACTTCCGCTTCCATGGTTCCATCCGCTGCCAGATCCACTCCCAGATATCTAAAACACTTCACTTCCTCCAGTTTTTCTCCATTCAAACTCACCTCTCAATTGACTTGACCCTCAACCCTACTGTACCTAATAACCTTGCTCTTATTCACATTTACTCTTAACTTGCTTCTTTCACACATTTTACCAAACTCAGTCACCAGCTTCTGCAGTTTCTCACATGAATCAGCCACCAGCGCTGTATCATCAGCGAACAACAACTGACTCACTTCCCAAGCTCTCTCATCCCCAACAGACTTTATACTTGCCCCTCTTTCCAAAACTCTTGCATTCACCTCCCTAACAACCCCATCCATAAACAAATTAAACAACCATGGAGACATCACACACCCCTGCCGCAAACCTACATTCACTGAGAACCAATCACTTTCCTCTCTTCCTACACGTACACATGCCTTACATCCTCGATAAAAACTTTTCACTGCTTCTAACAACTTGCCTCCGACACCATATATTCTTAATACCTTCCACAGAGCATCTCTATCAACTCTATCATATGCCTTCTCCAGATCCATAAATGCTACATACAAATCCATTTGCTTTTCTAAGTATTTCTCACATACATTCTTCAAAGCAAACACCTGATCCACACATCCTCTACCACTTCTGAAACCACACTGCTCTTCCCCAATCTGATGCTCTGTACATGCCTTCACCCTCTCAATCAATACCCTCCCATATAATTTGCCAGGAATACTCAACAAACTTATACCTCTAATTTAAGCACTCACTCTTATCCCCTTTGCCTTTGTACAATGGCACTATGCACGCATTCTGCCAATCCTCAGGCACCTCACCATGAGTCATACATACATTAAATAACCTTACCAACCAGTCAACAATACAGTCACCCCCTTTTATAATAAATATATATATTTTTTTTTTTTTTTTTTTTTTTTTTTTTTTATACTTTGTCGCTGTCTCCCGCATTTGCGAGGTAGCGCAAGGAAACAGACGAAAGAAATGGCCCAAGCCCCCCCCTACACATGTATATACATACGTCCACACACGCAAATATACATACCTACACAGCTTTCCATGGTTCACCCCAGACGCTTCACATGCCTTGATTCAATCCACTGACAGCACGTCAACCCCGGTATACCACATTGCTCCAATTCACTCTATTCCTTGCCCTCCTTTCACCCTCCTGCATGTTCAGGCCCCGATCACACAAAATCTTTTTCACTCCATCTTTCCACCTCCAATTTGGTCTCCCACTTCTCCTCGTTCCCTCCACCTCCGACACATATATCCTCTTGGTCAATCTTTCTTCACTCATTCTCTCCATGTGCCCAAACCACTTCAAAACACCCTCTTCTGCTCTCTCAACCACGCTCTTTTTATTTCCACACATCTCTCTTACCCTTACGTTACTCACTCGATCAAACCACCTCACACCACACATTGTCCTCAAACATCTCATTTCCAGCACATCCATCCTCCTGCGCAGAACTCTATCCATAGCCCACGCCTCGCAACCATACAACATTGTTGGAACCACTATTCCTTCAAACATACCCATTTTTGCTTTCCGAGATAATGTTCTCGACTTCCACACATTCTTCAAGGCCCCCAGAACTTTCGCCCTCTCCCCCACCCTATGATCCACTTCCGCTTCCATGGTTCCATCCGCTGCCAGATCCACTCCCAGATATCTAAAACACTTCACTTCCTCCAGTTTTTCTCCATTCAAACTCACCTCTCAATTGACTTGACCCTCAACCCTACTGTACCTAATAACCTTGCTCTTATTCACATTTACTCTTAACTTTCTTCTTCCCCACACTTTACCAAACTCAGTCACCAGCCTCTGCAGTTTCTCACATGAATCAGCCACCAGTGCTGTATCATCAGGGAACAACAACTGACTCACTTCCCAAGCTCTCTCATCCCCAACAGACTTCATACTTGCCCCTCTTTCAAAAAAAAAAAAAAAAAAAAAAAAAAAATATATATATATATATATATATATATATATATATATATATATATATATATATATATATATATATATATATACATATATATATATATATATATATATATATATATATATATATATATTTTATTATTATACTTTGTCGCTGTCTCCCGCGTTTGCGAGGTAGCGCAAGGAAACAGACGAAAGAAATGGCCCAACCCCCCCCCCATACACATGTATATACATACGTCCACACACGCAAATATACATACCTACACAGCTTTCCATGGTTTACCCCAGACGCTTCACATGCCCTGATTCAATCCACTGACAGCACGTCAACCCCGGTATACCACATCGATCCAATTCACTCTATTCCTTGCCCTTCTTTCACCCTCCTGCATGTTCAGGCCCCGATCACACAAAATCTTTTTCACTCCATCTTTCCACCTCCAATTTGGTCCCCCACTTCTCCTCGTTCCCTCCACCTCCGACACATATATCCTCTTGGTCAATCTTTCCTCACTCATTCTCTCCATGTGCCCAAACCATTTCAAAACACCCTCTTCTGCTCTCTCAACCACGCTCTTTTTATTTCCACTTATCTCTCTTACCCTTACGTTACTTACTCGATCAAACCACATCACACCACACATTGTCCTCAAACATCTCATTTCCAGCACATCCACCCTCCTGCGCACAACTCTATCCATAGCCCACGCCTCGCAACCATACAACATTGTTGGAACCACTATTCTTTCAAACATACCCATTTTTGCTTTCCGAGATAATGTTCTCGACTTCCACACATTCTTCAAGGCTCCCAGGATTTTCGCCCCCTACCCCACCCTATGATCCACTTCCGCTTCCATGGTTCCATCCGCTGCCAGATCCACTCCCAGATATCTAAAACACTTTACTTCCTCCGGTTTTTCTCTATTCAAACTTACCTCCCAATTGACTTGACCCTCAACCCTACTGTACCTAATTACCTTACTCTTATTCACATTTACTCTTAACTTTCTTCTTTCACACATTTTACCAAACTCAGTCACCAGCTTCTGCAGTTTCTCACATGAATCAGCCACCAGCGCTGTATCATCAGCGAACAACAACTGACTCACTTCCCAAGCTCTCTCATCCCCAACAGACTTCATACTTGCCCCTCTTTCAAAAACTCTTGCATTGACCTCCCTAACAACCCCATCCATAAACAAATTAAACAACCATGGAGACATCACACACCCTTGCCGCAAACCTACATTCACTGAGAACCAATCACTTTCCTCTCTTCCTTCACGTACACATGCCTTACATCCTCGATAAAACTTTTCACTGCTTCTAACAACTTGCCTCCCACACCATATCGTCTTAATACCTTCCACAGAGCATCTCTATCACCTCTATCATATGCCTTCTCCAGATCCATAAATGCTACATACAAATCCATTTGCTTTTCTAAGTATTTCTCACATACATTCTTCAAAGCAAACACTTGATCCACACATCCTCTACCACTTCTGAAGCCACACTGCTCTTCCCCATTCTGATGCTCTGTACATGCCTTCACCCTCTCAATTAATACCCTCCCATATAATTTACCAGGAATACTCAACAAACTTATACCTCTGTAATTTGAGCACTCACTCTTATCCCCTTTGCCTTTGTACAATGGCACTATGCACGCATTCCGCCAATCCTCAGGCACCTCACCATGAGTCATACATACATTAAATAACCTTACCAACCAGTGAATAATACAGTCACTCTCTTTTTTGATAAATTCCACTGCAATACCATCCAAACCTGCTGCCTTGCCGGCTTTCATCTTCCGCAAAGCTTTTACTACCTCTTCTCTGTTTACCAAATCATTTTCCCCAACCCTCTCACTTTGCACACCACCTCGACCAAAACACCCTATATCTTCCACTCTATCATCAAACGCATTCAACAAACCTTCAAAATACTCACTCCATCTCCTTCTCACATCACCACTACTTGTTATCACCTCCCTATTTGCGCCCTTCACTGAAGTTCCCATTTGCTCCCTTGTCTTAAGCACTTTATTTACCTCCTTCCAGAACATCTTTTTATTCTCCCTAAAATTTAATGATACTCTCTCACCCCAACTCTCATTTGCCCTCTTTTTCACCTCTTGCACCTTTCTCTTGATCTCCTGTCTCTTTCTTTTATACATCTCCCACTCAATTGCATTTTTTCCCTGCAAAAATCATCCAAATGCCTCTATCTTCTCTTTCACTAATAATCTTACTTCTTCATCACACCACTCACTACCCTTTCTAATCAACCCACCTCCCACTCTTCTCATGCCACAAGCATCTTTTTCGCAATCCATCACTGATTCCCTAAATACCTCCCATTCCTCCCCCATTCCCCTTACTTCCATTGTTCTCACCTTTTTCCATTCTGTACTCAGTCTCTCCTGGTACTTCCTCACACAAGTCTCCTTCCCAAGCTCACTTACTCTCACCACCCCCTTCACTTTAACATTCACTCTTCTTTTCTGAAAACCCATACAAAGCTACACCTTAGCCTCCACAAGATAATGATCAGACATCCCTCCAGTTGCACCTCTCAGCACATTAACATCCAAAAGTCTCTCTTTCGCGCGCCTGTCAATTAACACGTAATCCAATAACGCTCTCTGGCCATCTCTCCTACTTACATACGTATACTTATGTATATCTCGCTTTTTAAATCAGGTATTCCCAATCACCAGTCCTTTTTCAACACATAAATATACAAGCTCTTCACCATATCCATTTACAACACTGAACACCCCATGTATACCAATTATTCCCTGAACTGCCATATTACTCACCTTTGCATTCAAATCACCCATCACTATAACCCGGTCTCGTGCATCAAAACCACTAACACACTCATTCAGCTGCTCCCAAAACACTTGCCTCTCATGATCTTTCTTCTGATGCCCATATTAATCGAGAATTTACTTTCTTACATTCTATCACATACTCCCACAACTCCTGTTTCAGGAGTAGTGCTACTCCTTCCCTTGCTCTTGTCCTCTCACTAACCCCTGACTTTACTCCCAAGACATTCCCAAACCACTCTTCCCCTTTACCCTTGAGCTTCGTTTCACTCAGAGCCAAAACATCCAGGTTCCTTTCCTCAAACATACTACCTATCTCTCCTTTTTTCACATCTTAGTTACATCCACACACATTTAGACACTCCAGTCTGAGCCTTCGAGGAGGATGAGCACTCCCCGCGTGACTCCTTCTGTTTCCCATTTTAGAAAGTTAAAAAGTACAAGGAGGGGAGGATTTCTGGCAGGGAAAAAAATGCAATTAAGTGGGAGATGTATAAGAGAAAGAGAAAGGAGGTCAAGAGAAAGGTTCAAGAGGTGAAAAAGAGGGCAAATGAGAGTTGGGGTGAGAGATTATCATTAAATTTTAGGGAGAATAAAAAGATGTTCTGGAAGGAGGTAAATAAAGTGCGTAAGACAAGGGAGCAAATGGGAACTTCATTGAAGGGCTCAAATGATGAGGTGATAACAAGTAGTGGTGATGTGAGAAGGAGCTCGAGTGAGTATTTTGAAGGTTTGTTGAATGTCTTTGATGATAGAGTGGCAGATATAGGGTGTTTTGGTCGAGGTGGTGTGCAAAGTGAAAGGGTTAGGGAAAATGATTTGGTAAACAGAGAAGAGGTAGTAAAAGCTTTGCTGAAGATAAAAGCCTTCAAGGCAGCAGGTTTGGATGGTATTGTAGTGGAATTTATTAAAAAAGGGGGTGACTGTATTATTGACTGGTTGGTAAGGTTATTTAATGTATGTATGACTCATGATGAGGTGCCTGAGGATTGGCGGAATGCGTGCATAGTGCCAATGTACAAAGGCAAAGGGGATAAGAGTGAGTGCTCAAATTACAGAGGTATAAGTTTGTTGAGTATTCCTGATAACTTATATGGGAGGGTATTGATTGAGAGGGTGAAGGTATGTACAGAGCATCAGATTGGGGAAGAGCAGTGTGGTTTCAGAAGTGGTAGAGGATGTGTGGATGAGGTGTTTGCTTTGAAGAATGTATGTGAGAAATACTTAGAAAAGCAAATGGATTTGTATGTAGCATTTATGGATCTGGAGAAGGCATATGGTAGAGTTGATAGAGATGCTCTCTGGAAGGTATTAAGAATATATGGTGTGGGAAGCAAGTTGTTATAATCAGTGAAAAGTTTTTATCGAGGATGTAAGGCATGTGTACCCGTAGGAAGAGAGGAAAGTGATTGGTTCTCAGTGAATGTACGTTTGCGGCAGGGGTGTGTGATGTCTCCATGGTTGTTTAATTTGTTTATGGATGGGGTTGTTAGGGAGGTAAATGGAAGAGTTTTTGAAAGAGGGGCAAGTACGTAGTCTGTTAGGGATGAGAGAGCTTGGGAAGTGAGTCAGTTGTTGTTCGCTGATGATACATCGCTGGTGGCTGATTCATGTGAGAAACTGTAGAAGCTGGTGACTGAGTTTGGTAAAGTGTGTGAAAGAAGAAAGTTGGGAGTAAATGTGAATAAGAGCAAGGTTATTAGGTACAGTAGGGTTGAGGGTCAAGTCAATTGGGAGGTAAGTTTGAATGGAGAAAAACTGGAGGAAGTAAAGTGTTTTAGATATCTGGGAGTGGATGTTGCAGCGGATGGAACCATGGAAGCGGAAGTGGATCATAGGGTGGGGGAGGGGGCGAAAATTCTGGGAGCCTTGAAGAATGTGTGGAAGTCGAAAACATTATCTCGGAAAGCAAAAATGGATATGTTTGAAGGAATAGTGGTTCCAACAATGTTGTATGGTTGCGAGGCGTGGGCTGTGGATAGAGTTGTGCGCAGGAGGATGGATGTGCTGGAAATGAGATGTTTGAGGACAGTGTGTGGTGTGAGGTGGTTTGATCGAGTAAGTAACGTAAGGGTAAGAGAGATGTGTGGAAATAAAAAGAGCGTGGTTGAGAGAGCAGAAGAGGGTGTTTTGAAATGGTTTGGGCACATGGAGAGAATGAGTGAGGAAAGATTGACCAAGAGGATATATATGTGTCGGAGGTGGAGGGAACGAGGAAAAGTGGGAGACCAAATTGGAGGTGGAAAGATGGAGTGAAAAAGATTTTGTGTGATCAGGGCCTGAACATGCAGGAGGGTGAAAGGAGGGCAAGGAATGGAGTGAATTGGATCGATGTGGTATACCGGGGTTGACGTGCTGTCAGTGGATTAATCAGGGCATGTGAAGCATCTTGGGTAAACCTTGGAAAGTTGTGTAGGTATGTATATTTGCATGTGTGGACGTATGTATATACATGTGTATGGGGGTGGGTTGGGCTATTTCTTTCGTCTGTTTCCTTGCGCTACCTCGCAAACGCGGGAGACAGCGACAAAGCAAAAAAAATAAAATATATTATATATATATATATATATATATATATATATATATATATATTATTCAACAAACCTTCAAAATACTCACTCCAACTCCTTCTCACATCACCACTACTTGTTATCACCTCCCCATTTGTGCCCTTCACTGATGTTCCATTTGCTTCCTTGTCTTACGCACTTTATTTACCTCCTTCCAGAGCATCTTTTTATTCTCCCTAAAATTTAATTTTACTCTCTCACCCCAACTCTCATTTGCCCTCTTTTTCACCTCCTGCACCTTTCTCTTGACCCCCTGTCTCTTTCTTTTATACATCTCCCACTCAATTGCATTTTTTCCCTGCAAAAATCGTCCAAATGCCTCTCTCTTCTCTTTCACTAATAATCTTACTTATTCATCCCACCACTCTCTACCCTTTCTAATCAACGCACCTCCCACTCTTCTCATGCCACAAGCATCTTTTGTGCAATCCATCACTGATTCCCT
The DNA here is from genome assembly GCF_036320965.1 of Panulirus ornatus. Lineage (NCBI taxonomy): Eukaryota > Metazoa > Arthropoda > Malacostraca > Decapoda > Palinuridae > Panulirus > Panulirus ornatus. Next base: position 18,729,615 of record NC_092265.1, read on the forward strand.
AAATACATCCCATTCCTCCCCCACTCCCCTTACTTCCATTGTTCTCACCTTTTTCCATTCTGTACTCAGTCTCTCCTGGTACTTCCTCACACAAGTCTCCTTCCCAAGCTCTCTTACTCTCACCACCCTCTTCACCCCAGCATTCACTCTTCTTTTCTGAAAACCCATACAAATCTTCACCTTAGCCTCCACAAGATAATGATCAGACATCCCTCCAGTTGCACCTCTCAGCACATTAACATCCAAAAGCCTCTCTTTCGTACGCCTGTCAATTAACACGTAATCCAATAACGCTCTCTAGCCATCTGTCCTACTTACATAAGTATACTTATGTATATCTCGCTTTTTAAACCAGGTATTTCCAATCACCAGTCCTTTTTCAGCACATAAATCTACAAGCTCTTCACCATTTCCATTTACAACATTGAACACCCCATGTATACCAATTATTCCCTCAACTGCCACATTACTCACCTTTGTATTTAAATCACCCATCACTATAAGCAGGTCTCGTGCATCAAAACCACTAACACACTCATTCAGCTGCTCCCAAAACACTTGCCTCTCATGATCTTTCTCCTGATGCCCAGGTGCATATGCACCAATAATCACCCATCTCTCTCCATCAACTTTCAGTTTTTACCCAAAATTAAAACGAGAATTACTTTCTTCATTCTATCACATACTCCCCCCAAAAACTCACTGTTTCCAGGAAGTACTGCTACTTCCCTCCCTTGCTCTTGTCCCTCCCTCACTAACCCCGACTTTACTTTCAAGACATTCCCAGCCACTCTTCCCCTTTACCCTTTGAGCTTCGTTTCACTCAGAATAAAAGCCAAAACATCCATGTTCCTTTCCTCAAACATACTACCTATACTCTCCTTTTTTACACAATCTTGGATACATTCCAGAGCAACAATAGACACCCCTAGTCTGAGCCATTACAGAGGACGGAATGAGCATTCCCCGCGTGACTCCTACATGTTTTTCCACATTTTATCGAATTGTTTAAAGATAAATACAAGGAGGCGGAAGGGAGAATAACTCTGCCACTCTACTCCCACAAGTAAAGAGCGACACCCAAAATCAAGTTGCCTGTCTAAGACCGAGCCTTCACATCAATTAGACGACAGCGCGGTAATCGATGTTGGCGAGAAAAGAAAAGTAATTTTATGCTCAACAACCACCACTTATCCCAGAGAGAATAGGTGGAGAAAAAAATACTTCTCACCACGTAATAACACCTGCGCGTAGTCGTAGACAGAGCGGCGACTATAGAAGGGAAAGGCGTGCGAAACGAGGGGGCATGAGGAAACCTCACCACAATCGATAAATTTGTAAATAATAATAATCTTTATCTCGACAAAGCGCGACAAACGACGAGAAACCTCTACAAAGAAAGTGCGCCAAGCCAGTAGAGAGCGGACAATTAACCCACATAGACTCAAATGGTGCCCACGACTCCTCTGTTCTTATAAATAGCTTTTCCAATCACACATTTCAAGTATCTTAATAAAAGCTATAGCGGGAAAATGGCGTAATCTTTAGTCTACAATTAAAGCTAATATATAAATAAAAAAAATAATATATATATATTCAATACATATATATAAATATACAGAAACACCGATGACAAAACCGGTCACATGTAATACACACTACACACCCTACAATATACATATATTAAAGCATAATGACAAAAAAAGAAAGAAATAATTCGATGAAACAGAAACTTCTGCTTGAATAATGCAAAATGAAGAAAAATGAATGTCACATAACAATGGTTACAAACACCTGTGAGCCTAGGAATAGGGAAATGTATTAATTTAAATTTTTATTATAACACAAGAAAAAACAGTTCCAATGTATTTATGAATAATTTGATGATAGGTACATAGATGTATGGTAAGTATTTTTCTCTAGCAGTCGACAGATGTACAAGGGTATGTTTTAGTGAGAGAGGTTAATTTAGGATGATATAATGTTAGATTTGTAATAGTAAAAGGAGAAAGAAGGTAGAATTAAGCTTTGGTGTTGCAGGAAAGATAGTTATAATATTGAAGCACAAAACCACGTTAGTTACGAATTACCTAATTCCAAGAGGGGACCTACGCAAGGGATATGTGATGGTTGAATAGCTTGCACTAACAAAGATAATATGACGGACCATGACTATGCATAAAAAGTCCCATACTACCCCATCGCATCCCCTTTGCCCCACACCGTCCGAGCCTTAATTCCCACCACAAACCAGAGGCGACGTCATAAGTAACTTACAAAAAGTAAGAGTAGCATATAACAATGAGACACAAAACCAACTAACAATTGTTGACGCCGGACAAGTACATTCCGACGGCCAACCCTCATAGCTGGGTTTGCGTGCTCGACATTCGCCTCCCTTAATGATGTTAAACGAACTCGCCTAGACGCGGTAGCTAGATCTCATTACTGAGTGTTATATGGCACTCGATAAAAGCAAAGTCCTCCATACAATCTCCTCACCAACTCCCCTCCCTACATTCTCAAATAGACAAGACTTACTCCAAATATTTCACTTTCTCCATTCAAACAGCCACTCTAATCAACACAAACACTAACAAAGACAGTCGCAACAAAGCCGTAATTCGAGAAGCACATAGCACTTAACAACATCCCACACATCATGATAGGTTTCGGTCCCTCTGAATAACTCTCGACCTATCACAGCAAATAAACACTGCGTGCAACAGCCGTTCAATAACGAGACGAGACAAATTCCGCTCGTCCAGTTGCAAGGAACACCGATCAAATAAGGGTAAAGCGAGGCCGGAAGTATATAAAGACACACCAAGCTTGTATAAAAAAACATTGTGATGTCAATGAATGGGGTTTGAATCCGTGAGTAGAAAAGCAATCGTAAAAAAGCAAGATTGGCAAGATAATCATATCGAGTTAGCTGTGATACGATGAGCTATGGCGGACGGGATTACAGCATCACCGATAGATATAGATCCGGTCCGATAATGCATAACCAGGCACAGGCATCTGATTCAAGAGGAAACTGACAAGAATGTCTGGTGACTGAGTCCTAGTGGAAAGATGAAATTGAAAGAAGAAAGTTCCAGAAGGTAAAAAGATGATTACGCTCACGTCATCTACTGTACCTACTGGAAGTAGGCAGTAACCAGTCACAAGTGGAGGGAACTAAATAAAGGATAACAACTGGAGGACATAGACCCCTAGGATACAAAACTCAACAACATGCGAATTAAAATGCCGTCACAGCAGCGTCTTGAACCCATGCCGCGGAACGAGGCACAAAGGAGTGTGGTTGGCGTTTGGGGGCTGAAAATACAGGGGGCCAAAGAAATAAATAATTTTATAGGCCTGAGGAGACCAAAATCTCCCAAAGACCGCAACCTATTGTACTGAATGCGAATCCTGCCTATTCTAAATAACCCCCCCAAACTCATATCGGAACTAGGTTTGTAAGTTCGTGGCGCCGTCGAGGGCTGCATAAGGATCGATACAGATCTCGCCGCATGAAGTGAAGATCAGGGAAAATCGCATAAAATATGATCCCCCAGATAGTGTATATCGGTGGATCAGTGCACTGCGTCAGAAACGACAGGGAAAGGAGAGAAAAGTGAGACCCAGCCCCCACGCTGTTTAATTCCGCTCTCTCTACGCGTGTATGAAAAATAGATATTGAAAATTGTTCCCCATTCTCTCGTCATGCTAAGACGGCCCGCTAAATCTTCCCCAGCTATCAAAGAACTCATAGACTGTCCTTCATTATTTCCCCGCCGTCGCTCCACTCTTTCCTCCAACCCAGATTCTCCGCGCCACCCTCCCTCTTATTCCCTTCATTCTAATCCCCCTCAAAATATATCAACGCTCTGTGTTCCGATGAACCCCCTATTCCGTCTTTTAATCCACTTTCTTTTCCCTCCTACCTCGTATCGAATTGCTATCACGATTAACGTAATCTCAACCCACAGTTCACCTGTTGTATAACGAGCCATAACATATGCAAGGCCTCAATGTCGAAAAAGTGCCTCGACTGTGGAAAGCCAGTGAACAAGCAGATTCATGTCTTAACTGAAAAAGCTTTTTGAGGACGTAGACAAAACATGATGGTTTAAATGGTTGGAATGGTGGCCGTTAACTTTACGAGAACACCTGATTTTCCCGCTAGGCTCAACCATCAACGCGGGAGATACCAAGCAGGCCAAAAGAAAAAAACTACTAAACTAAAACTAATCAATAAAAAATAAAAAAATAAATACTACAATATGAAAAACCTCAAAGAATACAAGGTCATATATAAAAAGGAAACAGTGCGAGGATAGCAATGCGTCTGGGTGAAAAACCTATGGAAATGATAAACTAAAGAAGAACCAGGAATGGTTGAAAGGGAGCTGTGGTAAGTTCCGGGGGGCATAAATTGTGCATGCATGCCAAGTCCCATATAGACAGTGCAGTAGAAGTCAATCAGATGGTGTGGGGCTCGCTTATGACAAGTACGCGAGAAATCACCGATCTATAAAACGCGGGAGACAGCGAGAAAGCAAAATAAATAAATAAATAAAATATATATATATATTTATTTATTTTGCTTTGTTGCTGTCTCCTGCGTTTGCGAGGTAGCGCAAGGAAACAGACGAAAGATATGGCCTATCCACCCCCATACACATATATATACATACATGTCCACACACGCAAATATACATACCTATACATTGCAGTGTTTATTAATTTATTATTTAATATGCTTTGTCGCTGTCTCCCGCATTAGTGAGGTAGCGCAAGGAAACAGACGAAAGAATGGCCCAACCCGCCCACATACACATGTATATACATACACGTCCACACACGCAAATATACATACCTATACATCTCAATGTACACATATATATACACACACAGACATATACATATATGCACATGTACATAATTCATACTGTCTGCCTTTATTTGTTCCCATCGCCACCTCGCCACACATGGAATAACAACCCCCACCCACCTCATATGTGCGAGGTAGCGCTAGGAAAAGACACCAAAGGCCCCATTCGTTCACACTCAGTCTCTAGCTGTCATGTAATAATGTACCGAAACCACAGCTCCCTTTCCACATCCAGGCCCCACAGAACTTTCCATGGTTTACTCCAGACGCTTCACATGCCCTGGTTCAATCCATTGACAGCACGTCGACCTCGGTATACCACATCGTTCCAATTCACTCTTTTTCTTGCACGCCTTTCACCCTCCTGCATGTTCAGGCCCTGATCACTCAAAATCTTTTTCACTCCATCTTTCCACCTCCAATTTGGTCTCCCACTTCTCATTGTTCCCTCCACCTCTGACACATGTATCCTCTTGGTCAATCTTTCCTCACTCATTCTCTCCATGTGACCAAACCATTTCAAAACATCCTCTTCTGCTCTCTCAACCACACTCTTTTTATTTCCACACATCTCTCTTACCCTTACATTACTTACTCGATCAAACCACCTCACACCACATATTGTCCTCAAACATCTCATTTCCAGCACATCCACCCTTCTGCGCACAACTCTATCCATAGCCCACGCCTCGCAACCATACAACATTGTTGGAACCACTATTCCTTCAAACATACCCATTTTTGCTTTCCGAGATAATGTTCTCGACTTCGACACATTCTTCAACGTTCCTAGAACTTTTCCCCCTTCCCCAGCCTGTGATATACTTCTGCTTCCATGGTTCCATCCACTGCCAAATCCACTCCCAGATATCTAAAACACTTCACTTTCTCCAGTTTTTCTCCATTCAAACTTACCTCCCAATTGACTTGACGCTCAACCCTACTGTACCTAATAACCTTGCTCTTATTCACATTTACTCTCAGCTTTCTTCTTTCACACACTTTACCAAACTCAGTCACCACCTTATGCAGTTTCTCACACGAATCAGCCATCAGTGCTGTATGATCAGCGAAGAACAACTGACTCACTTGCCAAGCACTCTCATCCACAAGAGACTGCATACTTGTCCCTCTTTCCAAAACTCTTGCATTCACCTCCCTAACAACCTCATCCATAAACAAATTAAACAACCATGGAGACATCACACACCCATGCTGCAAACCTACATTCAGTGAGAACCAATCACTTTCCTCTCTTCCTACACATACACATGCCTTATATCCTCGAGAAAAACTTTTCACTGCTTCTAACGACTTGCCTCCCACACCATATATTCTTAATACCTTCCACAGAGCATCTCTATCAACTCGTATCATATGCCTTCTCCAGATCCGTAAATGCTATATAGAAATCCATTTTCTCTCTAAGTATTTCTCACATACATTCTTCAAAGCAAACACCTGATCCACATATCCTCTACCACTTCTCAAACCACACTGCTCTTCCCCAATCTGATGCTCTGTACATGCCTTCACCCTCTGAATCAATACCCTCCCGTATAATTTCGAAGGAATACTCAACAAACTTATACCTCTGTAATTTGAGCGCTCACTTTTATCCCCTTTACCTTTGTACAATGGCAATATGCATGCATTCTGCCAATCCTCAGGCACCTCACCATGAGTCATACATACATTAAATAACCTTACCAACCAGTCAACAATACAGTCACCCCCTTTTTTAATAAATTCCTCTGCAATACCATCCAAACCCACTGCTTTGCCGTCTTTCATCCTCCACGAAGCTTTTACTACTTCTCTGTTTACCAAATCATTCTCCCTAACCCTCTCACTTTGCACACCACCTCGACCAAAACACACTATATCTGCCACTCTATCATCAAACACATTCAACAAACCTTCAAGATAATCACTCCATCTCCATCTCACATCACCACTACTTGTTGTCACCTCCCCATTAGCCCCCTTCACTGAAGTTCCCATTGATTCCCTTGTCTTCCATTATTTACCTTCTTTCAAAGTATCTTTTTATTCTCGCTAAAATTTAATGATACTCTCTCACCCCAACTCCCATTTGCCCTCTTTTTCACCTCTTGCATCTTTCTCTTGACTTCCTGCCTCTTTCTTTTATACATCTCATAGTCATTTGTACTATTTCCCTGCAAAAATCGTCCAAATGCCCCTTTCTTCTCTTTCACTAACAATCTTACTTCTTCATCCCACCACTCGGTACCCTTTCTAATCTGCCCACCTCCCACGCTTCTCATGCCGCAAGCATCTTTTGCGCAAGCCATCACTGCTTCCTTAAATACATCCCATTCCTCCCCCACTCCCCTTATGTCCTTTTTTCTCACTTTTTTCCATTCTTTACTCATTCTCTCTTGGTACTTTCTCACACCTCTACAAATCTTCACTTTCGGCTCCACAAGATAATGATGAGACATCCCTCCAGTTGCACCTCTCAGCACATTAACATCCAAAAGTCTCTCTTTCGTGTGCCTATCAATTAACATGTAATCTAATAATGCCTTTTGGCCGTCTCTCCTACTTATATACGTATACTTATGTGTATCTCTTTTTAAACCAGGTATTTCAGATCACCAGTCCTTTTTCAGCACATAAATGTACAAGCTCTTCATCATTTCCATTTACATCACTGAACACCCCATGTACACCAATTATTTCCTCAACTTCCACATTACTCACCTTTGCATTCAAACCACCCATCACTATAACCTGGTCTTGTGCATCAAAACTATTAACACACTTACTCAGCTGCTCCCAAAACACTTGCCTCACATGATCTTGCCTCTCATGCTCAGGTGCATATGCACTAATAATCACCTATCTCTCTCCATCCACTTTCAGTTTAACCATATCAATCTAGAGTTTACTTTCTTACACTCTATCACATATTCACATATGGTTGCGAGGCGTGGGCTATAGATAAAGTTGTGCGGAAGAGGGTGGATGTGCTGGAAATGAGATGTTTGAAGACAGTGTCTGGTGTGAGGTGGGTTGATCGAGTAAATAATGAAAGGGGAAGAGCGATGTGTGGTAATAAAAGAAATGTGGTTGAGAGAGCAGAAGAGAGTGTTTTGAAATGATTTGGTCACATGGAGAGAATGAGTGAGGAAAGATTAACCAAGAGAATATATGTGTCAGAGGTGGCGGGAATGACGAGAAGTGGGAGACCAAATTGGAGGTGGAAAGATGAAGTGAAAAAGATTTTGAGTGATCGGGGCCTGAACATGCTGGAGGGTGAAAGGCGTGCAAGGAATAGAGTGAATTGGAACGATATGGTATACCGGGGTCGATGTGCTGTCAATGGATTGAACCAGGGCATGTGAAGCGTCTGGGGTAAACCATGGAAAATTCTGTGGTGCCTGGATGTGGAAAGGGAGCTGTGGTTTCGGTGCATTACACATGACAGCTAGAGACTGAGTGTGAACGATTGTGGCCTTTGTTGTCTTTTCTTAGCGCTACCTCGCACACGTGAGGGGAGAGGGGCTTGTTATTTCGTGTGGCGGGGTGGCGACGGGAATGAATAAGGGCAGACAGTATGAATTATGTACATGTGTATATATGTATACATTGAGATGTATAGGTATGTACATGTGCGTGTGTAGACGTTTATGTATATACATGTGTATGTGGGTGGGTTGGGCCATTATTTCGTCTATTTTCTTGCGTTACCCTGCTAATGTGAGAGACAGCGACAAAGTATAGTAAATAAATATAAATATATAAAGGTGAGTGCTCAAATTAAAGAAGGTAAACTTAATGGTATATAAATGATTGAGAATATTTATACACAGGAAAGTGTATAAATCCATTTTCTCTTGGTACTTAAAGATGAATATTTCACACTTTTTTCAGAGATTACTGCTACTGAAGTGGTGAAGCAGATGCTAAGGAAGACTGATAGTGATAATCCTAGAATTTCTAACTTAGCCAAAATCTTTTTATCTGATTACTGTACTCCTGAGCAAGTAATGAAGGCAAAGGCAGTTTAGTTGTATCATTTTGATGGAAATGTGGCAAATGTTAATTTCGCTGAAATGGTTTGAAAAATCTGAAAGTTTGAAGTGAAAATTGAATTCTTCAATTTTTTTAAGATTTGTGAATTTGACAATGGATTTTTGCATAAGGATTATTGATGTCTTGGAAATATTGATACAATAAGAAAACTTGATATAATGAAGAGTGGAAAGAAGTTTTGAATGTTTACTTGATATAAAAAGTAATTTGCATGCAATATCTCTGATGTTGCTGTTTTTAGGGCACTCATGTAGACTAGGTTGTTTTTTACAAAGAAATTGTGTGGTTATATCTGGAAGATGTATATCATTCAAAGTTGGTGACAGTGCAACATTTAAAAAGAAAATTACCCCAAAGGATGTGGAAAAATTTGCTGAACTCTCAGGTGATAAAAATCCTCTTCATATTGATAAATGTTACATTCAAAGTCAAACCAGCTTCAGAAGTTGTGTTGTTCATGGTGCATATTTGAACAGCCTTGTATCAAAGGTCATTGGAACCCAGCTTCCTGGTCCTGGAGTCGTGGTAGTGAGACAAGAGCTGAATTTTCCAAATCCATGTTATGTTGGAGAAGAGGTGGAAGTTATTGTGAAGTTGACAGGGCTAAGAAAAATAATTACAATTGATTTTACTTGTAAAACAAATAATGGACAAGTAATTTTATATGGAAATGCTAATCTTATACAATACCCAAAACTGAATAAAGAAAATAACATCTAAGCAAAGTACTTGTTCTGAAATGGCCTGCTGGGTAGTCATCCTATAAAGGAACTGAAATAAGCATAGTGCACAAAGTCTTTGATCAAAATGAGTGGTGGAAGAGAATTGGTATTAGACACCCTGAGGCGGGCAACTAGCCAAGAGGCAGAAATCTTGAAACCAGCAGAACTGCAGTTACAAGAATGGGAAACAGAACCAGGATTTTATTCCACATTGGTAGAGGTAAGATGGTATTATTAAAGAATTTATAGTGTTTGATTAATTTGTTTATTGTATATGTATTTATGTTTCTAAGTATGTAGAGATCCTAAGCTAAGAGTACCTGAGATGATATTTTGCCTTGATGGTGGAGTTAGCATGTAGCATGCACCACATCTCTTGCTAGGTGGGTAGTGTTGTCTCACATGACCACCAATCTTTTGCTCTTCACATCTTACATGTTGTGTGATGCTGTTTTTCTCAGTGGCTACAACTTTGGCTTGATTGTCCATTTAAGATTCATCCAACCTGGAGTCTAATCTTTTTTTGAAGGATTCAGTAGTTTCTCCACTTAAGTAGTACACTTTCCCTCTTCTATAGGTATTACTGTGGGTTTTGCTTCCAAGTGCTGGGTACTTGTGTGCTCCAACCACTAGCTATACCACGTGTTACTTGGCAAGCTACTGCATCACATAATTACAGTTTAACCATTGGCAACTCAAGGGTGAGCCATTTTGATTACTGTTTCTTTCCTTACACCTTGAAGGTTTGGAACTCTATACCTTCTCATATCTTTCCCAATAGCTGTGATCTGGCACATTTTAAAAGACAGGTTTTTCACCTCTTCCAAAATTCATAAATACTTATTTTTGTCTCTTTCTTTTTCCTATTCATAATCCTCTCTGTATGTTTATTAAGGCTTGGCCTTGATGTGAACTTTGTCTGTGAGTGGAGCCTTCAACATCAAAAAACTTGCAACAGCATTGTTGGACACTGACTTGTCATCTGGTGCCATTTTAGTGTGTTGACAGGTAGTATACTTGATTTAATGGTCCTTTTTTTTCCTTGCTGAATTCTCTCAGGCATTAAATGTTAGTGTTTATATTGTTCCCTGATGTGTATTACATAGGCCCCTGTATTATGGACATTTAAGTCAAGAAATTTGGCCCTTGAGAAAATTGTAAATTTCAGTCATAAATTTGTGACAGCTGTACTATATATATTATTATTATTATTTTGCTTTGTCGCTGTCTCCCGCGTTAGCGAGGTAGCGCAAGGAAACAGATGTAAGAATGACCCAACCCACCCACATGCACATGTATATACATATACGTCCACACACGCAAATATACATAGCTATAAATCTCAATGTATACTTATATATATATACACACACAGATATTTACATATAAACACATGTACATAATTCATACTGTCTGCCTGTTATTCATTCCCATCGCCACCCCGCCACACATGAAATATCAACCCCCTCCCCCCTCATGCGCACGAAGTAGTGCTAGGAAAAGACAACTAAAGCCACATTCGTTCACACTCAGTCTCTAGCTGTCATGTATAATGCACCGAAACCACAGCTCCCTTTCCACATCCAGGCCTCACAGAAATTTCCATGGTTTACCCCTGATGCTTCACATGCATTGGTTCAATCCATTCATAGCACATCGACCCCAGTATACCACATCGTTCCAATTCACTCTATTCCATCCACGCCTTTCACCCTCCTGCATGTTCAGGCCCCGATCACTCAAAATCTTTTGCACTCCATCTTTCCACCTCCAATTTGGTCTCCCACTTCTCCTCGTTCCCTCCACCTCTGACACATATATATCCTCTTGGTCAATCTCCTCTCACTCATTCTCTCCATGTGACCAAACCATTTCAAAACACCCTCTTCTCCTCTCTCAACCACACTCTATTTATTACCACACATCTCTCTTACCTTGTTATTACTTAATCAAACTACCTCACACCACATATTGTCCTCAAACATCTCATTTCCAGCACATCCACCCTCCTCCGGACAACTCTATCTATCGCCCACCCCTCGCAACCATATAACTTTGTTGTAACCACTATTCCTTCAAACAAACCCATTTTTGCTTTTCGAGATAATGTTCTCGACTTCCACACATTCTTCAACGCTCCCAGAACTTTTGCCCCCTGCCCCACCCTATGATTCATGTCCGCTTCCATGGTTCCATCCGCTGCCAAATCCACTCCCAGATATCTAAAACACTTCACTTCCTCCAGTTTTTCTCCACTTGAACTTACCTCCTAATTGACTTGTCTCCCAACCCTGCTGTACGTAATAACCTTCCTCTTATTCACATTTACTCGCAGCTTTCCTCTTTCACACGCTTTACCAAACTCAGTCACCAGCTTCTGCAGTTTCTCACACAAATCAGCCACCAGTGCTGTATCATCAGCAAACAACAATTGACTCACTTCCCAAGCTCTCTCATCCACAACAGACTTCATACTTGCCCCTCTTTCCAAAACTCTTGCATTCACCTCCCTAACAACCCCATCCATAAACAAATTAAACAACCATGGAGACATCACACACCCCTGCCGCAAACCTACATTCACTGAGAACCAATCACTTTTCTCTCTTCCTACACGTACACATGCCTTACATCCTCAATAAAAACTTTTCTCTGCTTCTAACAACTTGCCTCCCACATCTTAATACCTTCCACAGAGCATCTCTATCAACTCTATCATATGCCTTCTACAGATCCATAAATGCTACATACAAATCCATTTGCTTTTCTAAGTATTTCTCATATACATTCTTCAAAGCAAACACCTGATCCACACATCCTCTACCATTTCTGAAACCACACTGCTCTTCCCCAATCTGATGCTCTGTACATGCCTTCACCCACTCAATCAATACCCTCCCATATAATTTTCCAGGAATACTCAACAAACTTATACCTCTGTAATTTGAGCACTCACTTTTATCCCCTTTGCCTTTGTACAATGGCACTATGCAAGCATTCCGCCAATCCTCAGGCACCTCACCATGAATCATACATACATTAAATAACCTTACCAACCAATCAACCAAACAGTCACCCTCTTTTCTAATAAATTCCACTGCAATACCATACAAACCTGCTGCCTTGTTGGCTTTCATCATCTGCAAAGCTTTTACTACCTCTTCTCTGCTTACCAAATCATTCTCCCTAACCCTCTCACTTTGCACACCACCTCGACCAAAACACCCTATATCTGCCACTCTATCATCAAACACATTCAACAAACCTTCAAAATACTCACTCCATCTCCTCGCATCACCACTACTTGTTATCACCCCCCCATTAGTCCCCTTCACTGAAGTTCCCATTGATTCCTTTGTCTTATGCACTTTACTTACCTCCTTCCAAAACATCTTTTTCTTCTCCCTAAAATTTAATGATACTCTCTCACCCCAACTCTCATTTGCCCTCTTTTTCACCTCTTCCACCTTTCTCTTAACCTCCTGCCTCTTTATTTTATACAACTCCCAGTCATTTGCATTATTTCCCTGCAAAAATTGTCCAAATGCCTCTCTGTTCCCTTTCACTAACAATCTTACTTCTTCATGCACCACTCACTACCCTCTCTAATCTGCCCACCTCCCATGCTTCTCATGCCACAAGCATCTTTTGCACAAGCCGTCACTGCTTCCCTAAATGCATCCCATTCCTCCCCCACTCCCCTTATGTCCTTTGTTCTCACCTTTTTTCACACTGTACTCAGTCTCCCTTGGTACTTCTTCATACAAGTCTCCTTCCCAAGCTCACTAACTCTCACCACTCTTTTCACCCCAACATTCTCTCTTCTTTTCTGAAAACCTCTACAAATCTTCACCTTCGCCTCCACAAGATAATGATCAGATATCCCTTCAGTTGCACCTCTCAGCTTATTAACATCCAATAGTCTCTTTCGCATGCATATCAATTAACACATGATCCAATAACGATCTTTGGCCATCTCTCCTACTTACATATGTGTACTTATGTATATCTCTCTTTTTAAACCAGATATTCCCAATTACCAGTCCTTTTTCAGCACATAAATCTACAAGCTCTTCATCATTTTCATTTACAACACTGAACACCCCATGTACACCAATTATTCCCTCAACTGCCACATTACTCACTTTTGCATTCAAATCACCCATCACTTTAACCCAGTCTCATGCATCAAAACTACTAACACTCTCACTCAGCTGCTCCCAAGACACTTTCCTCTCATGATCTTTCTTCTCATGCCCAGGTGCATATGAACCAATAATCACCCATCTCTCTCCATTCACTTTCAGTTTTACCCATATCGGTCTAGAGTTTACTTTCTTACACTCTATCACATACTCCCACCACTCCTGTTTCAGAAGTAGTGCCGTTCCTTCCCTTGCTCTTGTCCTCTCATTAACCCCTGACTTTACTCCCAAGACATTCCCAAACCACTCTTCCCCTTTACCCTTGAGCTTCGTTTCACTCACAGCCAAAACATCCAGGTTTCTTTCCTAAAACATACTACCTATATCTCCTTTTTTCTCATCTTGGTTACATCCACATACATTTTGACACCCCAACTTGTACATAATTCACACTGTCTACCTTTATTCATTCCCATCGCCACCTCGCCACACATGGAATATCAACCCCCTCCCCCTCATGTGTGCGAGGTAGCGCTAGGAAAAGACAACAAAGGCACCATTCATTCACACTCAGTCTCTAGCTGTCATGTAATAATGCACCAAAACCACAGCTCCCTTTCCACAACCAGGCCCCACAGAACTTTCCATGGTTTACCCCAGACGCTTCACATGTCCTGGTTCAATCCATTGACAGCACGTCGACCCCATAATACCACATTGTTCCAATTCACTCTATTCCTTGCCCGCCTTTCACCTCCTGCATGTTCAGGCTCCGATCACTCAAAATCTTTTTCACTCCATCTTTCCACCTCCAATTTGGTCTCCCACTTCTCCTTGTTCCCTCCACCTCCGACACATATATCCTATTGGTCAATCATTCCCCACTCATTCTCTCAATGTGACCGAACCATTTCAAAACACCAGCTTCTGCTCTCTCAACCACACTCTTTTTATTACCACACATCTCTCTTACCCATACATTACTAACTTGATCAAACCACCTCACACCACATATTGTCCTCAAACATCTCATTTCCAGCACATCCACCCTCCTGCGCACAACTCTATCCATAGCCCACGCCTTGCAACCATACAACATTGTTGGAACCACTATTCCTTCAAACATACCCATTTTTGCTTTCCGAGATAATGTTCTCGACTTCCTCACATTCTTCAACACTTCCAGAATTTTCGCCCCCTCCCCCACCCTATGATTCGCGTCCGCTTCCATGTTTCCATCCACTGCCAAATCCACTCCCAGATATCTAAAACACTTCTTCCTCCAATTTTTCTCCATTCAAACTTACTTCCCATTTGACTTGACCTTCAACCCTACTGTACCTAATAACCTTGCTGTCATTCACATTTACGCTCAACTTTCTTCTTTCACACACCTTACCAAACTCAGTCACCAGCTTCTGCAGTTTCTCACATGAATCAGCCACCAGCGCTGTATCATCAGTGAACAACAACTGACTCACTTCCCAAGCTCTCTCGTTCACAACAGACTGCATACTTGCCCATACTTACCCCTCTTTCCAAAACTCTTGCATTCACCTCCCTAACAACCCCATCCACAAACAAATTAAACAACCATGGAGACATAACACACCGCTGCCACAAACCTACATTCACTGAGAACCAATCACTTTCCTCTCTTCCTACACGTACACATGCCTTACATCCTCGATAAAAACATTTCACTGCTTCTAACAACTTGCCTCTGACACCATATATTCTTGATACCTTCCACAGAGCATCTCTATCAACTCTATCATATGCCTTCTCCAGATCCATAAATGCTACATACAAATCCATTTGATTTTCTAAGTATTTCAGTATTTCTCACAAATTCTTCAAAGCAAACACCTGATCCACACATCCTCTACCACTTCTGAAACCACACTGCTCTTCCCCAATCTGATGCTCTGTACATGCCTTCACCCTCTCAATCAATATCCTCTCATATAATTTACCAGGAATGAATACTCAAAACTTATACCTCTGTAATTTCAGCACTCACTCTTATCCCCTTTGCCTTTGTACAATGGCACAATGCAAACATTCCGCCAATCCTCAGGCACCTAACCATGAATGAAACATACATTAAATAACCTTACCATCCAGTCAACAATAGTCACCCCCTTTTTTAATAAATTCCACTGCAATACCATCCAAACCCGCTGCCTTGGTGGCTTTCATATTCCGCAAAGCTTTTACTACCTCTTCTCTGTTTACCAAATCATTTTCCCTAACCCTCTCACTTTGCATACCACCTCGACCAAAACACCCAATATCTGCCACTCTATCAAACGCATTCAACAAACCTTCAATATACTCACTCCATCTCTGTCTCACATCACCGCTACTTGTTATCACCTCCCAATTAGCCCCCTTCACTAAAGTTCCCATTTGCTCCCTTGTCTTACGAACTTTATTTACCTCCTTCCAAAACATCTTTTTATTCTCCCTAAAATTTAATGATACTCTCTCACTCCAACTCTCATTTGCTCTCTTTTTCACCTCTTGCACCTTTCTCTTGACCTCCTGCCTTTTATACGTCTCCCACTCATTTGCATTTTTTCCCTGCAAAAATCGTCCAAAAGCCTCTCTCTTCTCTGTCACTAATAATCTTACTTTTTCATCCCACCACTCACTACCCTTTCTAATCTGCCCACCTCCCACGCTTCTCATGCCACAAGCATCTTTTGCGCAAGCCATCACTGCTTCCCTAAATTCCATCCCCCACTCCCCTTACCTCCTTTGTTCTCTTCTTTTTCCATTCTGTACTCAGTCTCTCCTGGTACTTCCTCACACAAGTCTCCTTCCCAAGCTCACTTACTCTCTCCAATCTCTTCACCCCAACATTCTCTCTTCTTTTTTGAAAACCTCTACAAATCTTCACCTTCGCCTCCACAAGACAATGATCAGACATCCCTCCAGTTGCACCTCTCAGCACATTAACATCCAAAAGTCTCTCTTTCGCACACCTATCAATTAACACCTAATCCAATAACGCTTTCTGGCCATCTCTCCTATTTACATACGTATACTTATATATATCTCTCTTTTTAAACCAGGTATTCCCAATCACCAGTCCTTTATCAGCACATAAATCTACAAGCTCTTCACCATTTCCATTTACAACACTGATCACCCCATGTATGCCAATTATTCCTTCAACTGCCACATTACTCACCTTTGCATTTAAATCACCCTTCACTATAACCCGGTTTCATGCATCAAAACCACTAACACACTCATTCAGCTGCTCCCAAAACACTTTCCTCTCATGATCTTTCTTCTCATGCCCAGGTGCATATGCACAAATAATTACCCAACTCTCTCCATCAACGTTCAGT
>NC_092265.1:18746890-18784262 GCF_036320965.1 Panulirus ornatus
ACTGCAGAAGCTGGTGACTGAGTTTGGTAAAGTGTGTGAAAGAAGAAAGTTAAGAGTAAATGTGAATAAGAGCAAGGTTATTAGGTACAGTAGGGTTGAGGGTCAAGTCAATTGGGAGGTAAGTTTGAATGGAGAAAAACTGGAGGAAGTAAAGTGTTTTAGATATCTGGGAGTGGATCTGGCAGCGGATGGAACCATGGAAGCGGAAGTGAATCATAGGGTGGGGGAGGGGGCGAAAATCCTGGGAGCCTTGAAGAATGTGTGGAAGTCGAGAACATTATCTTGGAAAGCTAAAATGGGTATGTTTGAAGGAATAGTGGTTCCGACAATGTTGTATGGTTGCGAGGCGTTTGGCTATGGGTAGAGTTGTGTGCAGGAGGGTGGATGTGCTGGAAATGAGATGTTTGAGGACAATGTGTGGTGTGAGGTGGTTTGATCGAGTAAGTAATGTAAGGGTAAGAGAGATGTGTGGAAATAAAAAGAGCATGGTTGAGAGAGCAGAAGAGGGTGTTTTGAAATGGTTTGGGCACATGGAGAGAATGAGTGAGGAAAGATTGACCAAGAGGATATATGTGTCGGAGGTGGAGGGAACGAGGAGAAGTGGGAGACCAAATTGGAGGTGGAAATATGGAGTGAAAAAGATTTTGTGTGATCGGGGCCTGAACATGCAGGAGGGTGAAAGGAGGGCAAGGAATAGAGTGAATTGGATCGATGTGGTATACCAGGGTTGACGTGCTGTCAGTGGATTGAATCAGGGCATGTGAAGCGTCTGGGGTAAACCATGGAATGTTGTGTGGGGCCTGGATGTGGAAAGGGAGCTGTGGTTTTGGGCATTATTGCATGACAGCTAGAGACTGAGTGTGAACGAATGTGGCCTTTGTTGTCTTTTCCTAGTGCTACCTCGCACACAAGAGGGGGGAGGGGGATGGTATTCCATGTGTGGCGAGGTGGCGATGGGAATGAATAAAGGCAGACAGTGTGAATTGTGTGCATGGGTATATATGTATGTGTCTGTGTGTGTATATATATGTGTACATTGAGATGTGTAGGTATGTATATTTGCGTGTGTGGACGTGTATGTATATACATTGTGTATGGGGGTGGGTTGGGCCATTTCTTTCGTCTGTTTCCTTGCGCTACCTCGCAAACGCAGGAGACAGCGACAAAGCAAAATAAAAAAAAAAAATAAAGAAATAGATGGTGAATGCCTTGCATAAGATGAAGAGTAAGAGAGTGGTTGGGATTGTTGTTAAATTTCTCAAGAGAGGGGTAACTTACTCATTGTTATTTAGGATATTCACTGTATGTGTGGCACAGTGTGAGTTGTATGAAGATGGGCAAAAGGGCTGTATAGTACAATCATATAAATGCAAGGGGCACAGAAATATTGTTCGAAATACAGGTATAAGTTTGATGAGTATACCTGGTAAGTTGTATGGGCAAGTGATGTTTGAAAGAATGATGGGCATGCACAGAGCATCAGACTAGGGAGGAGCAGTGTAGTTTCAGGAGTAGTACAAAATATGTGTTTGCTTTGAAGAATATGTGAGAAATGATAGAGAAACAAGGATTTGTTAGTGAATCTCAAGAACGTACCTTGATGTGGTTTGATTGGGGTAATGGGAGGTCATTTAGGAAGAGTCTGAAGAGAGTTGGTGAAAGAACTGCTTCTCAGGAACTCCATTGTAAAGTTTCAGTGTTTTAGAGGTGAAACCATTTTGAGTACTCTGCCATGGCAGCTGGCTATGAAATTGGCCAACCACTTTTCATCATGGTTGTGGATGGTGGTGTCAAGTAGTTTTGGTGTTAGGATGTGTTAGGGGACATACACAAATCCTATGACAAATCCTTTGTTAATGTCTGTAGCTACTAGTGCTGTCTTGGAAGAGGGCTGTATTGGTTGAATTCATCTAGGATATGTTGTACGGTGTCAGTGTGTAGTATAATGGTTTGGGTCTGAATTCACTATGTGTGGGTGATTGAGATGTATTATTTGATTCTGTTGTGGATCTGTTTTTCCCTGAGTTTGGATACTGAGGATAGGAGTTGTATATTGCAGGCTATGGAGGAAGGAAAGTTTGGCAGTTGAGAGGTTTTTAGAATTGGTATTATTTGGCAAGTTTCTAGATATAAGGGATTTTATTTTGTAACTAGGAATGCTTGATATGTTAGTGCTTGGATTGCAAATGGGCTAAAGTGTTTTATGTGGAAATTTGATATGTTGTCAAGGCTTGTGGCAATAGGTTTGTTTAAGGTTTTAATTGTACAGCTTCTATCAATGGGAGTGAAAGATAGATGGCCGGTTATTTCTAGATGGATTATTGTGTAGGTTTTTCATGACTTTCCCATTAAGGTGTAAGGCTGATTTGTAGTTGTTTTATGAGTAGTGTCTAGAGGAGTTTTTTGAGGGATGGGTAGGTGGGGGAAGTTCATTGGAATGGTTCATGAGTGTGTGCTGGAATGGCGTGATCATTTTTGATATATTCATCTATCTGTTCTCAACTGGAACTCACTCAAAGGGATGGCCACTGCAGTAGAACCTCCATAACTAGTGAACTCCATTGCTGCTTCTTAGCCTTTATTGCCACTCTTAACAAACTGGCTGAGGGCAGCTGTAGAGCATTGTTTGTGGAGGCTCCTACTTAATGCTCCTACTGACTACTACTACCTAATGCTCCTTCCTAATTTTTCTACCAACTACTTGTACTTAGGTACAAGTTCTACAATATGCCCCTTGCTTAAATGTTCCTATCTACTACTACCATATACTGCTCCTACTATATAGCCAAATGGCAGGGCGAGCACATAGTGCTCACTGCAGGAAAGTCTAGAGTTGCGAAGAATGAGCTGTGTGAGTGAAATGGTGTCAAGTGTTATGTATTACAAGGAGAGATTTTATGTTTTTGACAGAATGTCAGTAGTTCAAGTGTGGATGAGACAGAAAGAAAAGATAGCTCCCTGGTTCACTATGCAGCCGTCACTAATCCTCCCAATACTGTTAATATCTGGTAATATTATCTCCCTGGTCATTGGCTGCTTTCCAGCTACTATCTACATCTTATATATTTTTTTTATCATACTTGATCGCCGTTTCCTGCATCAGCGAGTTAGTGCCAGGAAACAAAGAAAGACCCCATCCACTCATATCCATATGTATATACATACATGTACATATACATACATGTACATATCAACATATACACACATACATATATTCCTATGAGTCCACGGGGAAATGAAACACAATAAGCTCTCAAGTGCAAATTCGTGTAATAATCACATCATCGGGGAGATACAAGAAAGAAATGTAACAGTCAGTCGTTATACAACGAAGAGACATAGCTAGGATGCCATTTGGTAAACAAGTGACTACCTGAATGTTGGTCGGGTGTTTGAGTCTGGCAACAAGTGTATCATAAACTTACATGGACAAGAAGGTAAACTGTATACAAATTTTATGAACAATAAAGCTACCCAATTTGTATAGACCTTCACTGATGATAATTTTACAGTTCTTTGTGTATTTGATAATAGAAGATTCAGTGATATTTCTCATGGTACAGGAGTTAGAGTTAATAACTGAGATGGCATTTCTTCAGTCAGTGCAATGATCATAATTTTTAACATGATTAAACAAGGCATTTGATTCTTGTCTTGTTCTTATACTATATTTATGTTGCTTAAGTCTAACAGAAAGATCCTTACCAGTCTGCCTAACATAAAACTTATCACAATTTCTACATGGCACTGTATAGATGCATCCTTTAGTAACTTTGAAAGAATTCCATATAAAGATTAATTAATACAGGTGAAAGAGGGTAACCTATTGCCATACCAGTTTTTTTAACATAATATTCTCCATTAATTTGAAATACAGAATCTTTTATTCATAATTTTATTAATCCAATGAAAACAGACTTTGCAACAGGTAAATGGAATATCATCCAATACTTCAAATAAACTAGAACTTTTGTGAACAGAGATGAAACATTAAAGCTAACCAGTTTGAAATCAAAATTAACATTGATATCATTAAGCTTGTTAACTAAATCTACATTGTTGATGATACTGGAATTTGATACCTTAGCCACCAATGGGCTTGATAAGGAAACTAATCACTTTGAAAGTTTTAAAGGATATCTTACTGTCTAATGCAGTTTGGTTTAGGTATGTAGATTTTCTTTTTTTTTGGCCAACAAATGAAAATTTACAGACATTTCTCCTTTTACATAACAATTTGGTACTTTTTATCAAATTTGATGTAGAAAATGAAAATAATGGTATGTTACCATTTTTAGATTGCATGATCCATAGGGATAGAAACAAGTTTACTTAAGTTTAGCATGTACAGAAAACCTACCAATGTTAACTAATATATTCATGATTGCTCAGCTCAGCATGACAGAGTTAAATTATCATCATTCCAGTCAGTGTTCCTTAGGGCATTACGTATTTGCAGTCCAGAGTTTATTGAGGATGAGTTTGAAAAGATATATTCTATTGGAGCCAAGTTAAAGTATCATTGATCTTTTATTGATAGATCCCCTAAGTTGGCAAAGAAATCCTTTGATAGAGTTGAACCCAAACCTCCCCTCATCAAGAACCTTTTAGTTCCCTTTTTGATAATAATTTACTTTATTTCTATGTTGATTAAATCCTTTAATGTAAATGTTGCCTTCAGCAACAACAAGAATATCTTAATCAGGAACTCACCAGAAAGTTCTGCAGGATGCATCTATAGTGTGCCATATAGATATTGTGATAAGTTCTCTGTTGAGCAGACTAGTAAGGATCTTTCTGTTAGACTTAAGCAACATAAATGTAATGTAAAAAAGGACAAGAATCAAATCCCTTGTTTAATCATGTTGAATATTATGATCATTGTATTAAGTGGAGTAATGCCATCTTAGTTCTTAACTGTAACTCCTGTACCACGAGAAATATCATTGAATCTTCTATTATCAAATACACAAAGAATTGTAACATTAATATAAATGAAGGTTTATACAAATTGGATAGCTCTGTTGATGAAATTTGTAAACAGTTCCCCTTCTTGTCCACATAATAGATTTATGATACACGTTGCCAGACTCGATCACAGCTGACCTACATTCGGTCAGTCACTTGTTTACCAAATGGCATCCTAGCTACAGCTCTTTGTTGTATATTAACTGAGTGTTATATTTCTTTATTATATCTCCCGTGATGATGTGATTATTACAGAAAAGTACACTTGGAAGCTTATCGTGTTTCATTTCCCCTTGGACTCGTAGGAATATACTTGATCACATGCTCAATTGTGATCCCTCCAGTATACATACATTACACACACATTTTTTTCATACATATTTGCCATTTCCCGCTTTAGCAAGGTAGCATCAAGAACAGAGAACCGAGCCTTTGAGGGAAAATCTTCACTTAGCCCCCTTCTCTGTTCCTTCTTTTGGAAAATTAAAAACGATGGGAGGATTTCCAGCCCCACTGCCATTCCTTGTAGTCGCCTTCTACAACATGCAGGAAATACATGGGAAGTATTCTTTCTCCCCTACCTCCAGGGGGAATGCATACACAAACATAGACATATATAGATGTACACATGTACATATTCATGCTTGCCTTCATCCATTCCTGGTACCACCCTACCCCACAGGATACAGAATCGCCACCCCCTGCAACAGCAAGGTAGTGCCAGGAAAACAGACAAAAAAAAGGTCACATTTGCTCACATTCAGTCTCTAGCTGTCACATGTAATACTCCAAAATCACAGCTCCCTATCCACATCCATACCTTACAAACCTTTCCATGGTTTACCCTAGACGTTTCCCATGCCCTGGTTCAGTCTATTGACAGCAAGTATACCACATTATTCCACTGCACTTTATTCCTTGCATGCCTCTCACCCTCCTGCATGTTCAGGCCCTGATCACTCAAAATCTTTTTCACTCCATCCTTTCACCTCCAATTTGGTCTCCTGCTTCTCCTTGTTCCCCCCACCTCTGATGCATATATCTTCTTTGTCACTCTTTCCTCACTCATTCTCTCCATATGTCTAAACCATTTCAACACCCCCTTCCTCTGCTCTCCCAACCACACTCTTTTTATTATCACACATCCCTCTTCCCATTCACCATTTACTCGATCAAACCACCTTACACCACACATTGTCCCCAAACGTTTAATTTCCAACACATCTACTTTCCTCCATACAACCCTGTCAATGGCCCATGCCTCGCAACCGCATGATATTGTTGGAACTACTATTCCTTCACACATTCCCATTTTTGCCCTCTGAGATAATGTTCTCTCTTTCCACACATTCTTCATCGTTCCCAGAACCTTTGACCCCTCCCCTACCCTATGACTCACTTTCACTTCCATTGTTCTATTCACTGCTAAGTCCACTCCCAGATATCTAAAACACCTCACTTCCTCCAATTTTTCTCCATTCATACTCACATCCCAAGGAACTTGTTTCTCAATCCTGCTGAACCTAATATCCTTGCTCTTATTCACATTTACTCTCAACTTTCTTCTTTCACACACTTTTCCAAACTCAGTCACCAACCTCTGCAGTTTCTCGCTTGAATCAGCCATCATTGCTGTATCATCAGCGAACAACAACTTACTCACCTCCCACGCCCTCTCATCCCCAAGAGACTACATACTCACCTCTCTCTCCAGAACTCTTGCATTTACCTCCCTAACCACCCTATCCATAAACAAATAGACAACCAATTAGATGAATCTTCCCTGGAAACCAATCAATCTCCTTTCTTTCTGCTCGTATACATGCCTTACATCCTTGATAAAAACTTTTCACTGCTTCTAGCAGCTTACCTCCAATGTCGTATACTCTTAAAACTTTCCTCACTCATTTCTATCAACCCTATCATATACCTTCTTCAGATCCATTAAAGCTACACACAGGACCATCTGTTTTTCTGAGTCTTTCTCACATACATTCTTCCAAGCAAATACCTGATCCACACATCCTCTATCACTTCTGAAACCATACTACTCTTCCCCAATCTGATGTTTGGGACATGCCCTCTCCCTCTCAATCAATACCCTCCCATACAATTTTCCGGGAATATTCAACTAACTTATGCCTATGTAATTTAAACACTCACCTTTATCCCCTTTGCCTTTGTACAGTGGCGCTATACATGCATTCTTCCAATT
This sequence comes from Panulirus ornatus, assembly GCF_036320965.1. NCBI lineage: Eukaryota > Metazoa > Arthropoda > Malacostraca > Decapoda > Palinuridae > Panulirus > Panulirus ornatus. The sequence continues at coordinate 18,754,074 of NC_092265.1, forward strand.
CTCAGGCACTTCACCATAATCCATACATACATTGAATATCCTTACCAACCAATCAACCACACAGTCATCCCCTTTCCTAATAAATTCAACTGCATTATCATTCAAACCTGCTGCCTTGCTGGATTTCATCTTCCGCAAGGCTTTCACTACGTCTTCTCTCTTCACCAAATCACTCTCCCAGACGCTCACTTTGCAGACCGACCTGACCAAAGCACCCTACATCTGCCACTCTGTCATCAAAACACATTCAACAAACCTTCAAAATACTTGCTCCATCACCTCCTCACTTCATCACTACCTGTTATCACTTCTCCCCTTACCCCTTCACCGATATTCCCATTCATTCTCTGGTCTTACACACGTTATTTGACTTCTTTTGAAACATCTTTTTATTCTCCCTAAAGTTTGATTAAAGTCTCTCACCCCAACTCTTATTTTCCCCCCTTTTCAACTCTTGCACCTTCCTTTTGACCTTCTACCAGTTTTCTCTTATGACATATCCTTGCAAGTATCATCCAGATGCCTCTCTTGTCTTTTTCTTTAACAGATTTATTTCTTCATCCAACCACTCACTACTCTTTCTAATGTGACCATCTCCCATGCATCTCTGGCACATGACATCGCTGCTTCTTTAGATACCTCCAATTCCTCACCCCACCCCCTCCCCTCATGTCATTTGCTCTCACCTTTTGGCATTCTACACTCAATCTCTCTTGGTACTTCCTCACACCAGTTTCCTTTCCAAGCTCGCTCACTCTCACCACTTCATCTGACATGCTCTCTTCTTTTTTGAAAACTCCTTCAAATCTTCACCTTTACCTCCAGAAGATAGCAATTGGACATCCCACCAGCTGACCCTCTCAGCTCATTAACATCCAAAAGTCTCTCTTTACACACTTGTCAATTAATATGTCATCTAATAATGCCCTTTGACCATCTCTCCTACTCACATATTTATACTAGTGTATATCTCTATTTAAACCAGGTATTTCCACTCAGCTGTCTTTTTTCAGCACACACATTCACAAGCTCTTCAACCTTTCCTTTTACATCTTTGAATATCCCATGTACACCAATTATCCCCTCAGTTGCCACATTACTTACCTTCGCATTTAAAGCACCCATCATGAATACCCGGTCTTGCGCGCCAATATTGCTGACACACACACACACACACACACACACTCAGCTGCTCCCAAAACACTTGCCTCTCGTGATCTTTCTTTTCATGACCAAGTGCATAAGCATCAATAATCACCCATCTCTCTCCATCCACTTTCAGTTTTACCCTTATTTATCAAGAATTTACTTCCTTACACCGTACACTCTATCACACATTGATACAATTCCTGCTTTAGGAGTAGCGCAACTCCTTGCTTAGATCTTGTCCTCTCACTAACCCCTGACTTAACTCCCAATACTTTTCCAAACCAATATTCCCTTTTACCCTTAAGCTTCATTTTTTCAGAGCCAGATCATCCAGGTTTCTTTCCGCAGACACACTAACTATCTCTCCTTTTTTCTCACCTTGGTTACATCCACACACATTTAGACACCCCAGTCTGACTCCATCTGTTTCCTCTTTCAGAAATTGAAATACAAGAATGGGAGGTTTTCCTATCCCCACTCCTGCCCCTTTTAGTTACCTTCTACTACACAGGGAATGCATGGGAAGTATTCTTAAGTATGATAGATAGAAGAATACTTATTTCATTTATCATACTTGATCACTCTTTCCCCTTTCCAGCGAGGTAGCGCCAGGAAACAGACGAAGAAAGAATAGCCCATCCACTGATGTACTCATATTATTTATATTTTTGATATACTTTGTCGCTGTCTCCCGCGTTAGTGAGGTAGTACAGGGAAACAGACGGAAGAATGGCCCAACCCACCCCTATACACACATATGTACACTCACATCCACACAAGCACACATAAATGCCAATACATTTCAACGTATACATATATATACATGCACAGACATATACATATACAAACATGTACATAATTCATACTTGCTGCCTTTATTCATTCCTGTTGCCACCCTGCCATACATGAAGTGACACTCCCCCTTCCCCTGCATGCATGCGAGTTAGCGCTAGGAAAAGACAACAAAGGCCACATTTGTTCACACTCAGTCTCTAGCTGTCATGTATAATGCACCGAAACCACAGCTCCCTTTCCACATCCAAGCCATACAAAACTTTCCATGGTTTACCCCAAACACTTCACATGCCCTGGTTCAATCCATTGACAGCACGTCAACCCCGTTATACCACATTGTTTCAGTTCACTACTCCTTGCACGCCTTTCACCCTCCTGCATGTTCAGGCCCCAGTTGCTCAAAATCTCTTTTACTCCATCCTTCTACCTCCAATTTGGTCTCCCACTTCTCCTCGTTCCCTCCACCTATGACACATATATCCTCTTTGTCGATCTTTCGTCAGTCATTCTCTCCATGTGACCAAACCACTTCAATACACCCTCTTCTGCTCTCTCAACCACACACTTTTTATTACCATACATCTCTCTTACCCTATTATTACTTACTCGATCAAACCAACTCACACTACATATTGTCCTCAAACATCTCATTTCCAACACAACCACCCTCTATCTATAGCCCATGCCTCGCATCCATATAACATTATTGGAACCACTATAATATACCAATTTTTGCTTTCTGAGATAATGTTCTCGCCTTCCACACATTTTTCAATGCTCCCAGAACCTTCGCCCCATCCCCCAACCTGTGACTCACTCACACTCCCATGGTTCCATCAGCTGCCAAATCCACTCCCAAATATCTAAAACACTTCACTTCCTGTATGTGTGTGTGTGTGTATATGTGCGTATGTATGTGTATGTGTGTGTATGTGTATATGTATATATATATGTATATTATCCCTGGGGATAGGGGTGAAAGAATACTTCCCACGTATTCCTCGCGTGTTTTAGAAAGCGACTAGAGGGGACGGGAGCGGGGGGCCAGAAATCCTCCCCTCCTTGTATTTTTTTTTTAACTTTCTAAAATGGGAAACAGAAGAAGGAGTCACGCGGGGAGTGCTCATCCTCCTCGAAGGCTCAGAGTGGGGTGCCTAAATGTGTGTGGATGTAACCAAGATGTGAAAAAAGGAGAGATAGGTAGTATGTTTGAGGAAAGGAACCTGGATGTTTTGGCTCTGAGTGAAACGAAGCTCAAGGGTAAAGGGGAAGAGTGGTTTGGGAATGTCTGGGGAGTAAACTCAGGGGTTAGTGAGAGGACAAGAGCAAGGGAAGGAGTAGCAATACTCCTGAAACAGGAGTTGTGGGAGTATGTGATAGAGTGTAAGAAAGTAAATTCTCGATTGATATGGGTAAAACTGAAAGTTGATGTAGAGAGGTGGGTGATTATTGGTGCATATGCACCTGGGCATGAGAAGAAAGATCAAGAGAGGCAAGTGTTTTGGGAGCAGCTGAATGAGTGTGTTAGTGGTTTTGATGCACGAGACCGGGTTATAGTGATGGGTGATTTGAATGCAAAGGTGAGTAATGTGGCAGTTGAGGGAATAATTGGTATACATGGGGTGTTCAGTGTTGTAAATGGAAATGGTGAAGAGCTTGTAGATTTATGTGCTGAAAAAGGACTGATGATTGGGAATACCTGGTTTAAAAAGCGAGATATACATAAATATACTTATGTAAGTAGGAGAGATGGCCAGAGAGCGTTATTGGATTACGTGTTAATTGACAGGCGTGCGAAAGAGAGACTTTTGGATGTTAATGTGCTGAGAGGTGCAACTGGAGGGATGTCTGATCATTATCTTGTGGAGGCTAAGGTGAAGATTTGTATGGGTTTTCAGAAAAGAAGAGTGAATGTTGGGGTGAAGAGGGTGGCGAGAGTAAGTGAGCTTGAGAAGGAGACCTGTGTGAGGAAGTACCAGGAGAGACTGAGTACAGAATGGAAAAAGGTGAGAACAATGGAAGCGAGGGGAGTGGGGGAGGAATGGGATGTATTTAGGGAATCAGTGATGGATTGCGCAAAAGATGCTTGTGGCATGAGAAGAGTGGGAGGTGGGTTGATTAGAAAGGGTAGTGAGTGGTGGGATGAAGAAGTAAGAGTATTAGTGAAAGAGAAGAGAGAGGCATTTGGACGATTTTTGCAGGGAAAAAAACGCAATTGAGTGGGAGATGTATAAAAGAAAGAGACAGGAGGTCAAGAGAAAGGTGCAAGAGGTGAAAAAAAGGGCAAATGAGAGTTGGGGTGAGAGAGTATCATTAAATTTTAGGGAGAATAAAAAGATGTTCTGGAAGGAGGTAAATAAAGTGCGTAAGACAAGGGAGCAAATGGGAACTTCAGTGAAGGGTGCAAATGGGGAGGTGATAACAAGTAGTGGTGATGTGAGAAGGAGATGGAGTGAGTATTTTGAAGGTTTGTTGAATGTGTTTGATGATAGAGTGGCAGATATAGGGTGTTTTGGTCGAGGTGGTGTGCAAAGTGAGAGGGTTAGGGAAAATGATTTGGTAAACAGAGAAGAGGTAGTGAAAGCTTTGCGGAAGATGAAAGCCGGCAAGGCAGCAGGTTTGGATGGTATTGCAGTGGAATTTATTAAAAAAGGGGGTGACTGTATTGTTGACTGGTTGGTAAGGTTATTTAATGTATGTATGACTCATGGTGAGGTGCCTGAGGATTGGCGGAATGCTTGCATAGTGCCATTGTACAAAGGCAAAGGGGATAAGAGTGAGTGCTCAAATTACAGAGGTATAAGTTTGTTGAGTATTCCTGGTAAATTATATGGGAGGGTGAAGGCATGTACAGAGCATCAGATTGGGGAAGAGCAGTGTGGTTTCAGAAGTGGTAGAGGATGTGTGGATCAGGTGTTTGCTTTGAAGAATGTATGTGAGAAATACTTAGAAAAGCAAATGGATTTGTATGTAGCATTTATGGATCTGGAGAAGGCATATGATAGAGTTGATAGAGAGGCTCTGTGGAAGGTATTAAGAATATATGGTGTGGGAGGAAAGTTGTTAGAAGCAGTGAAAAGTTTTTATCGAGGATGTAAGGCATGTGTACGTGTAGGAAGAGAGGAAAGTGATTGGTTCTCAGTGAATGTAGGTTTGCGGCAGGGGTGTGTGATGTCTCCATGGTTGTTTAATTTGTTTATGGATGGGGTTGTTAGGGAGGTAAATGCAAGAGTTTTGGAAAGAGGGGCGAGTATGAAGTCTGTTGGGGATGAGAGAGCTTGGGAAGTGAGTCAGTTGTTGTTTGCTGATGATACAGCGCTGGTGGCTGATTCATGTGAGAAACTGCAGAAGCTGGTGACTGAGTTTGGAAAAGTGTGTGGAAGAAGAAAGTTAAGAGTAAATGTGAATAAGATCAAGGTTATTAGGTACAGTAGGGTTGAGGGTCAAGTCAATTGGGAGGTGAGTTTGAATGGAGAAAAACTGGAGGAAGTGAAGTGTTTTAGATATCTGGGAGTGGATCTGGCAGCGGATGGAACCATGGAAGCGGAAGTGGATCATAGGGTGGGGGAGGGGGCGAAAATCCTGGGGGCCTTGAAGAATGTGTGGAAGTCGAGAACATTATCTCGGAAAGCAAAAATGGGTATGTTTGAAGGAGTAGTGGTTCCAACAATGTTGTATGGTTGCGAGGCGTGGGCTATGGATAGAGTTGTGCGCAGGAGGATGGATGTGCTGGAAATGAGATGTTTGAGGACAATGTGTGGTGTGAGGTGGTTTGATCGAGTGAGTAATGTAAGGGTAAGAGGGATGTGTGGAAATAAAAAGAGCGTGGTTGAGAGAGCAGAAGAGGGTGTTTTGAAGTGGTTTGGGCACATGGAGAGGATGAGTGAGGAAAGATTGACCAAGAGGATATATGTGTCGGAGGTGGAGGGAACAAGGAGAAGAGGGAGACCAAATTGGAGGTGGAAAGATGGAGTGAAAAAGATTTTGTGTGATCGGGGCCTGAACATGCAGGAGGGTGAAAGGAGGGCAAGGAATAGAGTGAATTGGAGCGATGTGGTATACCGGGGTTGACGTGCTGTCAGTGGATTGAAGCAGGGCATGTGAAGCGTCTGTGGTAAACCATGGAGAGCTGTGTAGGTATGTATATTTGCGTGTGTGGACGTATTTATATACATGTGTATGGGGGGGGGGGGGTTGGGCCATTTCTTTCGTCTGTTTCCTTGCGCTACCTCGCAAACGCGGGAGACAGCGACAAAGTATAAAAAAAAAAAAAGTTTGTTGAGTATTCCTGGTAAATTATATGGGAGGGTATTGATTGAGAGGGTGAAGGCATGTACAGAGCATCAGATTGGGGAAGAGCAGTGTGGTTTCAGAAGTGGTAGAGGATGTGTGGATCAGGTGTTTGCTTTGAAGAATGTATGTGAGAAATACTTAGAAAAGCAAATGGATTTGTATGTAGCATTTATGGATCTGGAGAAGGCATATGATAGAGTTGATAGAGAGGCTCTGTGGAAGGTATTAAGAATATATGGTGTGGGAGGAAAGTTGTTAGAAGCAGTGAAAAGTTTTTATCGAGGATGTAAGGCATGTGTACGTGTAGGAAGAGAGGAAAGTGATTGGTTCTCAGTGAATGTAGGTTTGCGGCAGGGGTGTGTGATGTCTCCATGATTGTTTAATTTGTTTATGGATGGGGTTGTTAGGGAGGTAAATACAAGAGTTTTGGAAAGAGGGGCGAGTATGAAGTCTGTTGGGGATGAGAGAGCTTGGGAAGTGAGTCAGTTGTTGTTCGCTGATGATACAGCGCTGGTGGCTGATTCATGTGAGAAACTGCAGAAGCTGGTGACTGAGTTTGGAAAAGTGTGTGGAAGAAGAAAGTTAAGAGTAAATGTGAATAAGAGCAAGGTTATTAGGTACAGTAGGGTTGAGGGTCAAGTCAATTGGGAGGTGAGTTTGAATGGAGAAAAACTGGAGGAAGTGAAGTGTTTTAGATATCTGGGAGTGGATCTGGCAGCGGATGGAACCATGGAAGCGGAAGTGGATCATAGGGTGGGGGAGGGGGCGAAAATCCTGGGGGCCTTGAAGAATGTGTGGAAGTCGAGAACATTATCTCGGAAAGCAAAAATGGGTATGTTTGAAGGAATAGTGGTTCCAACAATGTTGTATGGTTGCGAGGCGTGGGCTATGGATAGAGTTGTGCGCAGGAGGATGGATGTGCTGGAAATGAGATGTTTGAGGACAATGTGTGGTGTGAGGTGGTTTGATCGAGTGAGTAATGTAAGGGTAAGAGGGATGTGTGGAAATAAAAAGAGCGTGGTTGAGAGAGCAGAAGAGGGTGTTTTGAAGTGGTTTGGGCACATGGAGAGCATGAGTGAGGAAAGATTGACCAAGAGGATATATGTGTCGGAGGTGGAGGGAACAAGGAGAAGAGGGAGACCAAATTGGAGGTGGAAAGATGGAGTGAAAAAGATTTTGTGTGATCGGGGCCTGAACATGCAGGAGGGTGAAAGGAGGGCAAGGAATAGAGTGAATTGGAGCGATGTGGTATACCGGGGTTGACGTGCTGTCAGTGAATTGAAGCAGGGCATGTGAAGCGTCTGGGGTAAACCATGGAGAGCTGTGTAGGTATGTATATTTGCGTGTGTGGACGTATTTATATACATGTGTATGGGGGGGGTTGGGCCATTTCTTTCGTCTGTTTCCTTGCGCTACCTCGCAAACGCGGGAGACAGCGACAAAGTATAAAAAAAAAAAAAGTTTGTTGAGTATTCCTGGTAAATTATATGGGAGGGTATTGATTGAGAGGGTGAAGGCATGTACAGAGCATCAGATTGGGGAAGAGCAGTGTGGTTTCAGAAGTGGTAGAGGATGTGTGGATCAGGTGTTTGCTTTGAAGAATGTATGTGAGAAATACTTAGAAAAGCAAATGGATTTGTATGTAGCATTTATGGATCTGGAGAAGGCATATGATAGAGTTGATAGAGATGCTCTGTGGAAGGTATTAAGAATATATGGTGTGGGAGGAAAGTTGTTAGAAGCAGTGAAAAGTTTTTATCGAGGATGTAAGGCATGTGTACGTGTAGGAAGAGAGGAAAGTGATTGGTTCTCAGTGAATGTAGGTTTGCGGCAGGGGTGTGTGATGTCTTCATGGTTGTTTAATTTGATTATGGATGGGGTTGTTAGGGAGGTGAATGCAAGAGTTTTGGAAAGAGGGGCAACTATGAAGTCTGTTTTGGATGACAGAGCTTGGGAAGTGAGTCAGTTGTTGTTCGCTGATGATACAGCGCTAGTGGCTGATTCATGTGAGAAACTGCAGAAGCTGGTGACTGAGTTTGGTAAAGTGTGTGAAAGAAGAAAGTTAAGAGTAAATGTGAATAAGAGCAAGGTTATTAGGTACAGTAGGGTTGAGGGTCAAGTCAATTGGGAGGTGAGTTTGAATGGAGAAAAACTGGAGGAAGAAAGTGTTTTAGATATCTGGGAGTGGATCTGGCAGCAGATGAAACCATGGAAGTGGAAGTGAATCATAGGGTGGGGGAGGGGGCGAAAATCCTGGGAGCCTTGAAGAATGTGTGGAAGTCGAGAACATTATCTTGGAAAGCAAAAATGGGTATGTTTGAAGGAATAGTGGTTTCAACAATGTTGTATTGTTGTGAGTCGTGGGCTATGGATAGAGTTGTGCACAGGAGGGTGGATGTGCTGGAAATGAGATGTTTGAGGACAATGTGTGGTGTGAGGTGGTTTGATCGAGTAAGTAATGTAAGGGTAAGAGAGATGTGTGGAAATAAAAAGAGCGTGGTTGAGAGAGCAGAAGAGGGTGTTTTGAAATGGTTTGGGCACATGGAGAGAATGAGTGAGGAAAGATTGACCAAGAGGATATATGTGTCGGAGATGAAGGGAACGAGGAGAAGTAGGAGACCAAATTGGAGGTGGAAGGATGGAGTGAAAAAGATTTTGTGTGATCGGGGCCTGAACATGCAGGAGGGTGAAAGGCGGGCAAGGAATAGAGTGAATTGGATCGATGTGGTATACCGGGGTTGATGTGCTGTCAGTGGATTGAATCAGGGCATGTGAAGTGTCTGGGGTAAACCATGGAAAGTTGTGTGGGGCCTGATTGTGGAAAGGGAGCTGTGGTTTCGGGCATTATTGCATGACAGCTAGAGACTGAGTGTGAACGAATGGGGCCTTTGTTATCTTTTCCTAGTGCTACCTCGCACACATGAGGGGGGAGGGGGATGGTATTCCATGTTTGGAGAGGTTGCGATGGGAATGAATAAAGGCAGACAGTGTGAATTGTGTGCATGGGTATATATATATGTGTCTGTGTGTGTATATATATGTGTACATTGAGATGTATAGGTATGTATATTTGCTAAGGTGAAGATTTGTATGGGTTTTCAGAAAAGAAGAGTGAATGTTGGGGTGAAGAGGGAGGTGAGAGCAAGTGAGCTTGGGAAGGAGACTTGTGTGAGGAAGTACCAGGAGAGACTGAGTACAGAATGGAAAAAGGTGAGAACAATGGAAGCAAGGGGAATGGGGGAGGAATGGGATGTATTTAGGGAATCAGTGACGGATTGCCAAAAGATGCTTGTGGCATGAGAAGAGTGGGAGGTGGGTTGATTAGAAAGGGTAGTGAGTGGTGGGATGAAGAAGTAAGATTATTAGTGAAAAAGAAGAGAGAGGCATTTGGATGATTTTTGCAGGGAAAACATGCAATTGAGTGGGAGATGTATAAAAGAAAGAGACAGGAGGTCAAGAGAAAGGTGCAAGAGGTGAAAAAGAGGGCAAATGAGAGTTGGGATGAGAGAGTATCATTAAATATTAGGGAGAATAAAAAGATGTTCTGGAAGGAGGTAAATAAAGTGCGTAAGACAAGGGAGCAAATGGGAACTTCAGTGAAGGACGCAAATGGGGAGGTGATAATAAGTAGTGGTGATGTGAGAAAGAGATGGAGTGTGTATTTTGAAGGTTTGTTGAATGTGTTTGATGATAGAGTGGCAGATATAGGGTGTTTTGGTCGAGGTGGTGTGCAAAGTGAGAGGGTTAGGGAAAATGATTTGGTAAACAGAGAAGAGGTAGTAGAAGTTTTGCGGAAGATGAAAGCTGGCAAGGCAGCAGGTTTGGATACACATATACATGTGTATGGGGGTGGGTTGGGCCATTTCTTTCGTCTGTTTCCTTGCGGTACCTCGCAAACGCGGGAGACAGCGACAAAGCAAAAAAAAAAAAAAAAAAATATTTGCGTGTGTGGACGTGTATGTATATACATTGTGTATGGGGGTAGGTTGGGCCATTTCGTTCGTCTGTTTCCTTGTGCTACCTTGCAAACGCGGGAGACAGCGACAAAGCAAAGTAAAATGAAATAAATGAAAATATTTATTTTATTATTTATTTTGCCCAACCCACCCCCATACACTTGTATATACATATGTCCACACATGCAAATATACATACCTACACAGCTTTCCATGGTTTACCCCAGACGCTTCACATGCCCTGATTCAATCCACTGACAGCACATCGACCTTGGTATACCACATCGTTCCAATTCACTCTATTCCTTGCACGCCTTTCACCTTCCTGTATGTTCAGGCCCCGATCACTCCTAATCTTTTTTACTCCATCTTTCCACCTCCATTTTGGTCTCCCACTTCTCCTTGTTCCCTCCACCTCTGACACACATATCCTCTTGGTCAATCTTTCCTCACTCATTCTCTCCATGTGACCAAACCATTTCAAAACACCCTCTTCTGCTCTCTCAACCACACTCTTTTTATTACCACACATCTCTCTCACCCTATTATTACATACTCAATCAAACCACCTCACATCACATATTGTCCTCAAACATCTCATTTCCAGCACATCCACCCTCCTGCACACAACTCTATCCATAGCCCATGCCTTGCAGCCATACAACATTGTTGGAACCACTATTCCTTCAAACATACCCATTTTTGCTTTCCGAGATAATGTTCTCGACTTCCAAACATTCTTCAAGGCTCTCAGGATTTTCGCCCCCTCCCCCACCCTATGATTCACTTCCGCTTCCATGGTTCCATCCGCTGCCAGATCCACTCCCAGATATCTAAAACACTTTACTTCCCCCAGTTTTTCTCCATTCAAACTTACCCCCCAATTGTCTTGACCCTCAACCCTAATGTACCTAATAACCTTGCTCTTATTCACATTTACTCTTAACTTTCTTCTTTCACACACTTTACCAAAATCAGTCACCAGCTTGTGCAGTTTTTTACATGAATTAGCCACCAGTGCTGTATCATCAGTGAACAACAACTGACTCACTTCCCAAGCTCTCTCATCCACAACAGACTGCATACTTGCCCCTCTTTCCAAAACTCTTGCATGCAACTCCCTAACAACCCCATCCATAAACAAATTAAACAACCATGGAGACATCCCACACCCCTGCCGCAAACCTACATTCACTGAGAACCAATCACTTTCCTCTCTTCCTACACGTACACATGCCTTACATCCTCGATAAAAACTTTTCACTGCTTCTAACAACTTTCCTCCCACACCATATATTCTTAATACCTTCCACAGAGCATCTCTATCAAGTCTATCATATGCCTTCTCCAGATCCATAAATACTACATACAAATCCATTTGCTTTTCTAAGTATTTCTCACATACATTCTTCAAAGCAAACACCTGATCCACATATCCTCTACCACTTCTGAAACCACACTACTCTTCCCCAATCTGATGCTCTGTACATGCCTTCATCTTCTCAGTCAATGCCCTTCCATATCATTTGCTACCAATACTAAACAAACTTTTTTTTTTTTTTTTATACTTTGTCGCTGTCTCCCGCGTTTGCGAGGTAGTGCAAGGAAACAGACGAAAGAAATGGCCCAACCCCCCCATACACATGTATATACATACGTCCACACACGCAAATATACATACCTACACAGCTTTCCATGGTTTACCCCATACGCTTCACATGCCTTGCTTCAATCCACTGACAGCACGTCAACCCCGGTATACCACATCGCTCCAATTCACTCTATTACTTGCCCTCCTTTCACCCTCCTGCATGTTCAGGCCCCGATCACACAAAATCTTTTTCACTCCATCTTTCCACCTCCAATTTGGTCTCCTTCTTCTTGTTCCCTCCACCTCCGACACATATATCCTCTTGGTCAATCTTTCCTCACTCATCCTCTCCATGTGCCCAAACCACTTCAAAACACCCTCTTCTGCTCTCTCAACCACGCTCTTTTTATTTCCACACATCTCTCTTACCCTTACGTTACTCACTCGATCAAACCACCTCACACCACACATTGTCCTCAAACATCTCATTTCCAGCACATCCATCCTCCTGCGCACAACTCTATCCATAGCCCACGCCTCGCAACCATACAACATTGTTGGAACCACTATTCCTTCAAACATACCCATTTTTGCTTTCCGAGATAATGTTCTCGACTTCCACACATTCTTCAAGGCCCCCAGGATTTTTGCCCCCTCCCCTACCCTATGATCCACTTCCGCTTCCATGGTTCCATCCGCTGCCAGATCCACTCCCAGATATGTAAAACACTTCACTTCCTCCAGTTTTTCTCCATTCAAACTCACCTCCCAATTGACTTGACCCCCAACCCTACTGTACCTAATAACCTTGCTCTTATTCACATTTACTCTTAACTTTCTTCTTCCACACACTTTTCCAAACTCAGTCAAACAAACTTATACCTCTGTAATTTGAGCACTCCTCTTATCCTCTTTGCCTTTGTACAATGGCACTATGGAAGCGTTCCGCCAATCCTCAGGCACCTCACCATGAGTCATACATACTTTGAATAACCTTACCAACCAATGAACTACACCGTCACCCCCTTTTTTTAATAAATATCAATGCAATACCATCCAAACCCGCTGCCTTGCCGGCTTTCATCTTCTGCGAAGCTTTTACTACCTCTTCTCTGTTTACCAAATAATTCTCCTTAACCTTCTCACGTTGCACACCACCTCGACCAAAACACCTTATATCTGCCACTCTATCATCAAACACATTCAATAAACTTTCAAAATACTCACTCCATCTCCTTCTCACATCACCACTACTTGTTATCACCTCCCCATTAACCCCCTTCACTGAAGTTCCCATTTGTTCTCTTGTCTTACGCACTTTATTTATCTCTTTCCAGAACATCTTTTTATTCTCCCTAAAATTTAATGATACTCTCTCACCCCAATTCTCATTTGCCCTTTTTTTCACCTCTTGCACCTTTCTCTTGACTTCCTGCATCTTTCTTTTATACATATCCCAGTCATTTGCATTCATACTGTCTACCTTTATTCATTCACACAGCTACCCCGCCACATATGAAATAACAACCCTCTCCCCCCACATGTGCATGAGGTAGCGCTAGGAAAAGACATCAATGGCTACATACGTTTACACTCAGTCTCTAGCTGTCGTTTATAATGCACCGAAACCACAGCTCCCTTTCCACATCCAGGCCCCACAGAACTTTCCATGGTTTACCGCAGACGCTTCATATGCCCTGGTTCAATCCATTGACATCATGTTGACCCCGGTATACTACACTGTTCCGATTCACTTTATTCCTTGCACGCCTTCCCCGGTATACTACACTGTTCCGATTCACTTTATTCCTTGCACGCCTTTCACCCTCCTGCATGTTCAGGCCCTGATCTCTCAAAATCTTTGTCATTCCATCTTTCCACCTCTAATTTGGTCTCCCACTTCTCCTCGTTCCCTACATCTCTGACACATATTGACACATATATCCTCTCTGTCAATCTTTCCTCACTCATTCTCTCCATGTGATCAAATCATTTCAAAAATACTCTCTTCTGCTCTCTCAACCACACTCTCTTTATTACTACACATCTCTTTTACTCTTTCATTGCTTAATCAAACCACCTCAAACCACATATTATCCTCAAACATCTCATTTCCAACACATCCGCTATCCATCGCACAACCCTATCAATAGCCCACGCCTCGCAACCATATAACATTGTCGGAATCACTATTCCTTCAAAGATAACCATTTTTGCTTTCCGAGATAACATTCTCGCCTTCCACACATTTTTCAATGCTCCCAGAACTTTCAACCCCTCCCCCACCCTGTGACTTAATTCCGCTTCCATTGTTCCTTCTGCTGCCAAATCGACTCGCAGATATCTAACACACTTCACTTCCTTCAGTTTTTCTCCATTCAAACATACCTCCCAATTGACTTGTCCCTCAACCCTACTGTACCTAATAACCTTGCTCTAATTCTCATTTACTCTCAGCTTTCTTCTTTCGCACACTTTACCAAACTCAGTCACCAGTTTCTGAAGTTTCTCACCTGAATCAGCCACCAGCGCTGTATCATCAGCGAACAACAACTAACTAACTTCCCAAACTCTCTCATCCATAACAGACTGCATACTTACCCCCCTTTCCAAAACTCTTGCATTCACCTCCCTAACAACCCCATCCATAAACAAATTAAACTAAACCATGGAGACACCATGCACCCCTGCCGCAAACTGACATTCACTGAGAACCAGTCACTCTCCTCTCTTCTTACTTGTGTACATGCCTTGCATCCTTGATAAAAACTTTTCACTGTTTGTAGTAACTTACTTCCCTCACCATATATACTTAATATCTTCCACAGAGCATCTCTATCAACTCTGTCATATGCCTTCTCCAGATTCATAAGCGCTACATACAAATCCATTTGCTTTTCTAAGTATTTCTCACATACATTCTTCAAAGCAAACACCTGATCCACACATCCTCTACCACTTCTGAAACCACACGCCTTTTCCCCAAATTGATGCTCTGTACATGATTTCACCCTCTTAATCAATATCCTCCTATATAATAGGAATACTCAACACACTTATACCTCTGTAATTTGAGCACTCACTTTTATCCCCTTTGCCTTTGTATAATGGCACTATCCATGCATTCCACCAATCCTCAGGCACCTCACCCCTCACCATGAGTCATACATACATTAAATATCCTTACCAACCAGTCAACAACATAGTCACCCCCTTTTTTAATAAATTCCACTGCAATACTATCCAAACCTGCCGCCTTGCCGGCTTTCATCTTCTGCAAACTTTTACTACCTCTTCTCTGTTTATCAACTCATTCTCCCTAACCCTCTCACGTCGCGCACCACCTCGACCAAAATACCCTATATCTGCCACTTTATCATCTAACACATTCAACAAACCTTCAAAATACTCACTCCATCTCCTTCTCACATCAGCACTACTTGTAATTACCTCCCCTTTAGCCCCCTTCACTAATGTTCCTATTTGTTTTCTTGTCTTACGTACTTTATTTACCTCCTCCCAGAACATCTTTTTATTCTCCCTCAAATTTAATGATACTCTCTCACCCAATCTCTCATTTGCAATCTTTTTCACCTCTTGTACCTTTCTCTTGACCTCCTGCCTCTTATACATCTCTCAGTCATTTACACTATTTCCCTGCAAAAATCGTCCAAATGCCTCTCTCGCCTCTTTCACTGATAATCTTAAGTCATCCCACCACTCACTACCCTTTCTAATCAGCCCACCTCCCACACTTCTCATGCCACAAGCATCTTTTGCGCAAGCCATCAGTGCTTCCCTAAGTACATCCCATTCCTCCCCCACTCCCCTTATGTCCTTTGCTCTCACCTTTTTCCATTCTGTATTCAGTGTCTCTAGGTACTTCCTCACACAAGTCTCCTTCCCAAGCTCACTTACTCTCACCACTCTATTCATTCCAACACTCTCTCTCTTCTTTTCTGAAAAATTCTACAAATCTTCACCTTCACCTCCACTAGATAATGATCAGACATCCCTCCAGTTGCACCTCTCAGCACATTAATATCCAAAAGTCTCTCTTTAACGCCCCTATCAATTAACCCATAATCCAATAATGCTGTCCGTCTATTTCTCCTGCTTACATATGTATACTTACGTATATCACTCTTTAAACCACGTATTCCCAATCACCAGTCCTTTTTCAGCACATAAATCTCCAAGCTCTTCACCAGTTCTATTTACAATACTGAACACCCCATGTACACCAATTATTCCCTCAACTGCCACATTACTCACCTTTGCATTCCAGTCACCCATGTTTATGACCTGGTCTCGTGCATCAAAGGTACTAATACACTCACTCAGCTGCTCCCAAAACACTTTCTTCTCGTTCCCAGGTGCATAGGCACCAATAATCACCCATCTCTCTCCATCCACTTTCAGTTTTACCCATATCAATCTAGAGTTTAATTTCCTACACTTTATCACATTCTCCCACCACTCCTGTTTCAGGAGTAGTGCTACTCATTCCTTTGCTCTTGTCCTCTTACCAACCCCTGACTTTACTTCCAAAGCATTCCCAAACCACTCTTCTCCTTTACCCTTGAGCTTCGTTTCACTCAGAGTGAAAACATCCAGGTTGTTTTCCTCAAGCATACTAACTATCTCTCCTTTTTTCTCCTCTTGGTTACATCCACACACATTTAGACACCCTAATCTGAGCCTTCGAGGAGGATGAGCACTCCCCGCGTGACTCCTTCTTCTGTTTCCCCTTTTAGAAAGTTTTCTAGACCTCCGCTCCCGTCCCTTTAGTCACCTTCTATGACACGTGAGGACTGCGAGGGAAGCATTCTTTCTCCCCTGTCCCTATGTTTTAATTATATTTATATATTATACTTTGTTGCTGTCTCCCGCGTTGCGAGGTAGCGCAAGGAAACAGATGGAAGAGTGGCCCAACCCACCCACATACACATGTATATACATACACGTCCACATGTGCACATATACCTACCTATACATCTCAACATATACATATATATACACACACAGACATATACATGTTTACACATGTACTTAATTCATACTGTCTGCCCTTATTCATTCCTTCGCCACCCCTCCACACATGAAATGACAACCTTCTCTCCCCACATGCGCGCGAGATAGCGCTAGGAAAAGACAACAAAGGCCACATTTGTTCACACTCATTCTCTAACTGTCATGTATAATGCACTGAAACCATAGCTCCCTTTCCACATCCAGGCCTCACAGAACTTTCCGTGGTTTACCCCAGACGCTTCACATGCCCTGGTTCAATCCATTGACAGCACGTCGACCCCGCTATACTGCATCGTTCCAGTTCACTCTATTCCTTGCACGCCTTTCATCTACCTGCATGTTCAGGCCCCAGTCGCTCAAAATCTTTTTCACTCCAACTTACTATCTCCAATTTGGTTTCCCACTTCTCATCGTTCCCTCCATCTCTTACACATATATCCTCTTGGTCAATCTTTCCTCACTCATTCTTTCCATGTGACCAAACCATTTCAAAACATCCTCTTTTGGTCTCAACCACACTCTTTTTATTACTACATCTCTCTCTTGCCCTTTCATTACTTACTCGATTAAACCACCTCACACCACATATTGTCCTCAGACATCTCATTTCCAACACATCCAACCTCCTCCGAACAACTCTAGGCCATGCCTCGCAACCATATAACATTTTTGGAACAACTATTCCTTCAAACATACCCATTTTTGCTTTTCGAGATAATGTTCTCGCCTTCCACACATTTTTTAACACTCCAAGAACTTTCACCCCCTCCCCCACCCTGTGACTCACTTATGCTTCCATGGTTCCATTTGCTGTCAAATCCAATCCTAGATTCTAAAACACCTCACTTTCTCCAGTTTTTCTCCATTCAAACTGACCTCCAAATTGACTTGTCCCTCAACTCTACTGTGCCAAATGACCTTGCTCTTATTCACATTTACTCTCAGCTTTCTTGTTTCACACACTTTACCAAAGTCAGTCACCAGCTTCTGCAGTTTCTCACCCGAATCAGCCACCAGCGCTGTATTATCAGCGAACAAAAACTCACTTCCCAAGCTCTCTCATCCACAACAGACTTCATACTTGCCCCTTTTTCCAAAACTCTTGCATTCACCTCCCTAACAACCCCATCCATAAACAAATTAAACAACCATGGAGACATCACACACCCCTGCCACAGACCTACATTCACAGAGAACCAATCACTTTCCTCTCTTCCTACACGTATACATGCCTTACGTCCTCGATAAAAACTTTTCACTGCTTCTAACAACTTGCCTCCCACACCATATATTCTTAATACCTTCCACAGAGCATCTCTATCAACTCTATCATATGCCTTCTCCAGATCCATAAATGCTACATACAAATCCATTTGCTTTTCTAAGTATTTCTCACATACATTCTTCAAAGTAAACTCCTGATCCACACATCCTCTACCACTTCTGAAACCACACTGCTCTTCCCTAATATGATGCTCTGTACATGCCTTCACCCTCTCAATCAATACCCTCCCATATAATTTACCAGGAATACTCAACAAACTTATACCTCTGTAATTCGAGCACTCACTCTTATCCCCTTTGCCATTGTACAATGGCACTACGCAAGCATTCCGCCAATCCTCAGGCACCTCACCATGAATCATACATACATTACATAACCTTACCAACCAGTCAGCAATACAGTCACCCCCTTTTTTAATAAATTCCACTGCAATACCATCCAAACCTGCTGCCTTGCTGGCTTTCATCTTCTGCAAAGCTTTTACTACCTCTTCTCTGTTTACCAAATCATTTACCCTAACCCTCTCACTTTGCACACCACCTCGACCAAAACACCCTCTATCTGCCTCTCTATCATGAAACACATTCAACAAACCTTCAAAATACTCACTCCATCTCCTTCTCACATCACCACTACTTGTTATCACCTTCCCATTAGGCCCCTTCACTGAAGTTCCCATTTGCTCCCTTGTCTTATGCACTTTATGTACCTCCTTTAAAAACTTCCCTAAAATTTAATGATACACTCTCACCCCAACTCACATTTGCCCTCTTTTTCATCTCTAGCACCTTTCTCTTGACCTCCTGCCTCTTTTATACATCTCCCACTCATTTGCATTTCTTCCCTGCAATAATTGTCCAAATACCTCTCTCTTTTCTTTCACTAATAATCTTACTTCTTCATCCCACCACTCACTACCCTTTCTAATCAACCCACCTCCCACACTTCTCATGCCACAAGCATCTTTTGTGCAAGCCATCACTGCTTCCCTAAATACATCCCATTCCTCCCCCACTCCCCTTACTTCCTTTGTTCTCTCCTTTTTACCATTCTGTACTCAGTCTCTCCTGGTACTTCCTCACACAGGTCTCCTTCCCAAGCTCACTTACTCTCACCACTCTCTTCACCCCAACATTCTCTCTTCTTTTCTGAAAACCCTTGCAAATCTTCACTTTCGCCTCCACAAGATAATGATCAGATATCCCTCCAGTTGCACCTCTCAGCACATTAACATCCAAAAGTCTCTCTCGCGCACCTATCAATTAAGACGTAATCCAATAACACTCTCTGGCCATCTCTCCTAATTACATACATATCCTCTTGTATATCTCGCTTTTTAAACCAGGTATTCCCAATCACCAGTCATTTTTCAGCACATAAATCTACAAGCTATTCACCATTTCCATTTACAACACTGAACACCCCATATATACCAATTATTCCCTCAAGTGCCACATTACTCACCTTTGCATTCAAATCACCCATCACTATAACCCAGTCTTGTGCATCAAAACCACTAACACACTCATTCAGCTGCTCCCAAAACACTTGCCCCTCATGATCTTTCATCTCATGCCCAGGTGCATATGCACCAATAATCAGCCATCTCTCTCCATCCACTTTCAGTTTTACCCATATCAATCTAGAGTTTACTTTCTTACACTCTATCACATACTCCCACAACTCCTGATTCAGGAGTAGTGCTACTCCTTCCCTTGCTCTTGTCCTCTCACTAACCCCTGACTTTACTCCCAAGACATTCCCAAACCACTCTTCCCCTTTACCCTTGAGCTTCGTTTCACTCAGAGCCAAAACATCCAGGTTCCTTTCCTCAAACATACTACCTATCTCTCCTTTTTTCTCATCTTGGTTACATCCACACACATTTAGGCACCCCACTCTGAGCCTTCAAGGAGGATGAGCACTCCCCACGTGACTCCTTCTTCTGTTTCCCCCTTTAGAAAGTCAAAATACAAGGAGGGGAGGGTTTCTGACCCCCCGCTCCCGTCCCCTTTAGTCACCTTCTACGATAAGTGAGGAATGTGTGGGAAGTATTCTTTCTTCTCTATCCCCAGGGATATATCCTCTATATAAACTTTTCACTGCTTCTAACAACCTGCCTCCCACACCATATATTCTTAATACCTTCTACAGAGCAATTCTGTCAACTCTTATCATATGCCTTCTCCAGATTCATAGATGCTTTGTACAAATCCATTTTCTTTTCTAAGTATTTCTCATGTTCATTATTCAAAGGAAACACCTGATTCACGCATCCTCCACCACTTCTGAAACCAGACTCCTCTTCCCCAATCTGATGTTCTGTACATTCCTTCACCCTCCCAATCAATACCGTCCCGTATCATTTGCTAGGAATTTTAAACAAACTTATACCTCTGTAATTTGAGCACTCACCTTTATCCCCTTTGCCTTTGTACAATGGCACTATGCATGAATTCCGCCAATCCTGAGGCACCTCACTTTGAACCATACATACGTTGAATATCCTCACCAACCAGTCAACAACACAGTCATCCCCTTTTTTTAATAAATTCCTCTGTAATATCATCGAAACCTGCCGCCCTGCCAGCTTTCATCTTCCGCAAAGCTTTCACTACCTCTTCTCTGTTTACCAAATCTTTCTCCCTGACCCTCTCACTTCACACACCACCTCGACCAAACCACCCTGCATCTGCCACTCTTATCATCTAACACATTCAACAAACCTGCAAAATACTCACTCCATCTCCTTCTCTTATCACCACTACTCGATATTACCTCCCGATTACCCCCCTTCACCGATGTTCCCATTTGTTTACTTGTCTTACGCACTTTATTTACCTCCTTCCAAAACATCTTTGTATTCTCTCTAAGATTTAATGATAATTTCTCACCCCAACTCTCGTTTGCTCCTTTCTTCACCTGTTGCACCTTTCTGTTGATCCCCTGCCTCTTTCTTTATACATCTCCCAGTCATTTGCATTATTTCCCTGCAAAATTGTCGAAATGCCTCTCTCTTCTCTTTCACTAATAATCTTACTTCTTCATCCCACTACTCACTACCCTTTCTAATCTGTCCACCTCCCATGCTTCTCATGCCACAAGTATCTTTTGTGCAAGCCATCAGTGCTTCCCTAAATACATTCCATACCACCCCCCTCCTCTTATGTCCTTTGCTCTCACCTTTTGCCATTCTGCACTCAGTCTCTCCTGGTACTTCCTCACACAAGTCTCCTTTCCAAGCTCACTTACTCCCGCTACTCTCTTCATACCAACATTCTCTCTTCTTTTCTGAAAACCTCTACAAATCTTCACGTTCACCTCCACAAGATAATGATGAGACATCCCTCCAGTCACACCTCTCAGCCCATTAACTTCCAAAAGTCTCTCCTTCACGCGCCTATCAATTAACACGTAATCCAAAAATGCTCTCTGGCCATCTCTCCTGTTTCACTCCATCCCTCCATCTCCAATTTCATCTCGCACTTCTCCTTTTTCCCTCCACCTCTGACACACACATTGTCTTTGTTACTCTTTCCTCACTCATGCTCTCCTTATGTCAAAACCATTTCAATGCACCCTCTTCTGCTCTCTCAACTACACTCTTTTTATTGCCGCACCTCTCTTACCCTTTTATTACTTACTCCGTCAAGCCAATTCACAACACATATTGTCTTCAGGCATCCTATTTCCAACACATCCACCCTCCTCCACTCAACCCTATCTATAGCCCATGCCTCACAACCATATAACATTGTTTTAACCACTATTCCCTCAAACATACCCATTTTTGCTCTCCAAGAACCTTCACCCCCTCCCCCACCTTGTGACTCACTTCCGCTTCCATGGTTCCCTGCACTGCTAAGTCCACTCCCAGATATCTAAAACACTTCACTATCTTCAGTTTTTCTCCATTCAAACTTACCTACCAATTAACTTGTCCTTCAACCCTACTGAACACAGTAACCTTGGTCTTATTCACATTTACTCTTAACTTTCTTCTTTCCCACACTTTACCAAACTCAGTCACTAACTTCTGCAGTTTCTCACCCGAATCAGCCATCATCAAACAACAACTGAATCACTTTCTAAGCCCTCTCATCCAGAACAGGCTGCATACTTGCCCGTCTCTCCAAAACTCTTGCATTCACCTCTCAACCATCTCATTCATAAACAAATTATTACACATAACCACCATATCCTGCATCAGCAAGGTAGCACTAGGAAACAGACAAAGAATTGCCCATCGACTCATATACATATATATAGATATAAACACCCCTATACACACATATACATATACGTATCTACTGATACATACACATATGCAGACATTACATACATGCACATGTACATATTCATACTTGCTTGCCTTCATCCATTGTAGTCGCTATCCCTCCCCACAGGAAAATCGCATCACTATCCCCTGCTTCAGCAAGATAGTGCCATGAGTACAGAAAAAAAGACCACATTCGTTCACACTAAGTCACTAGCTGTCATGTATAATGCACCGAAACTACAGCTTCCTTTCCACATCCAGGCCCCACAAAGCTTGCCATGGTTTACCCCAGACACTTCACATGCCCTGGTTCAATCCATTGACAGCACGTTGACCCCAGTATACCAGATCGTTCCAATTCACTCTATTCCTTGCAAGCCTTCCACCCTCCTGCATGTTCAGGCCCCAATTATTCAAAATCATTTTCACTCCATCTTTCCACCTCCAATTTGGTCTCCCACTTCTCGTTCCCTCCACCTCTGACACATATATCCTCTTTGTCAATCTTTCCTCACTCATTCTCTCCATGTGACCAAACTATTTCAAAACATCCTCTTCTGCTCTCTAAACCACACTCTTTTTACTACCACACATCTCTCGTACTCTTTCATTACTTACTCAATCAAACACCTCACACCACATATTGTCCTCAAACATCTCATTTCCAGGACATCCATCCTCCTCTGCACAACTTTATCTATAGCCCACACCTCGCAAACATATAACATTGTTGGAACCATTATTCCTTCAAACATACCCATTTTTTCTTTACAAGATAACATTCTCGACCTCCATACATATTTCAACGCTCCCAGAACTTTCGCCCCCCTCCCCCACCCTATGATTCACTTCTGCTTCCATGGTTCCATCCACTGCCAAATCCACTCCCAGATATCTAAAACACTTCACTTCCTCCAGTTTTTCTCCAATCAAACTTACCTCCCAGTTGACTTGTCCCTCAACCCTACTGTACCTAGTAACCTTACTCTTATTCACATTTACTCTCAGCTTTCTTCTTTCACACACTTTACCAGACTCGGTCACCAACTTCTGCAGTTTCTCCTCCAAATCAGCCACCAGCACTGTATCATCAGCGAACAACAACTGACTCACTTCCCAGTCTCTCTCATCCACAACAGACTACATACTTGCCCCTCTTTCCAAAACTCTTGCATTCACCTCCCTAACAACCCCCCATCTATAAACAAATTAAACAACCATGGAGACATCACGCACCCTTGCCGCAAAACAACATTCACTGGGAACCAATCATTTTCCTCTCTTCCTACACGTACACATGCCTTACATCCTCGATAAAAACTTTTCACAGCTTCTAACAACTTATCTCCCACACCATATATTCTTCATACCTTCCACTGAGCATCTCTGTCAAGTCTATCATATGCCTTCTCCAGATCCATAAATGCTACATACAAATCCATTTGCTTTTCTAAGTATTTCTCACATACATTCTTCAAAGCAAACACCTGATCCACACCTCCTCTGCCACCACTCTACAAAATATATACAAATACTCAGATATATACATATATACACATGTACATAATTCATACTTGCTGCCTTTATTCATTACCGTCACCACCCTGCCACACATAAAGTGACAACCCCTTCCCCACAAATGCACGAGGTAGCGCTAGGAAAAGACAACAAAGGCCATATTCGTTCACACTCAGTCTCTAGCTGTCATGTATAATGCACCAAAACCGCAGCTACCTTTCACCATCCAGGCCCCACAAAACTTTCCATGGTTTACCCCAGACGCTTCACATGCACTGTTTCAATCCATTGACAGCATGTCGACCCCAGTATACCACATCGTTCCAGTTCACTCTATTCCTTGCACGCCTTTCACCCTCCTGCATGTTCAGGCCCCAATCGCTCAAAATCTTTTTCACTCCATCCTTCCACCTCCAATTTGGTCTCCCACTTCTCCTGGTTCCCTCCACCTCTGACACATGTATCCTCTTTGTCAATCTTTCTTCACTCAGTCTCTCCATTTTAATACAGTTTCTTCTGCTCTTTCAACCACCCTCTTTTAATTACCACGCATCTTTCTTATCCTTACATTACTTACTCGATCAAATCACCTCACACCACATATTGTACTCAAACATCTCATTTCCAACACATCCACCCTCCTCCACACAACCCTATCTCTAGCCCATGCCTCGCAACTATATAACATTGTTGGAACCACTGTTTCTTCACACATGCCCATTTTTGCTTTCAGAGATAATGTTCTCGCCTTCCACACATTTTTCAACACTCCCAGAACTTCCACCCCCTCCCCCACTCTGTGACTCACTTCTGCTTCCATGGTTCCATCCGCTGCCAAATCCACTCCCAGATATCTAAAACACTTCACTTCCTCCAGTTTTTCTCCATTAAAACTTACCTCCCAATTGACTTGTCCCTCAACCCTACTGTACCTAATAATCTTGCTCTTATTCACATTTACTCTCAGCTTTCTTCTTTCAGTTACGAGATTCTGCAGTTTCTCTCCTGAATCAGCCACCAGCGCTGTATCATCAGCGAACAACAACTGACTCACTTTTCAAGCCCTCTCATTTGCATCAGACTGCAAACTTTCCCCTCTCTCCAGAACTCTTGCATTCACCTCCCTAACAACCCCATCCATAAACATATTAAACAACCATGGAGACATCACGCACCCCTGCCACAAACCGACATTCACTGAGAACCAGCCACTTTCCTTTCCTCCTACTCGTATACATGCCTTATATCCTCGATAAAAACTTTTCACTGCTTCTAACAACTTGCCTCCCACACCATATATTCTTAATACCTTCCACAGAGCATCTCAGTCAACTCTATCATATGCCTTCTCCAGATCCATAAATGCTACATACAAATCCATTTGTTTTTCTAAGTATTTCTCACATACATTCTTCAAAGTAAACACCTGATCCACACATCCTCTACCATTTCTGAAACCACGCTGCTCTTCCCCAATCTGATGCTCTGTACATGCCTTCATCCTCTCAATCAATCCCCTCCCATATAATTTCCCAGGAATACTCAATACTCAAATAATAATGATAATAATAATGTGAATTGTCTGGGGTAAACCATAGAAAGTTCTTTGGGGCCTGGATGTGGAAGGGAGCTGTGCTTTCGGTGCATTATACATGACAGCTAGAGACTGACTATGAACGAATGTGCCCTATGTTGTCTTTTCCTAGTGCTACTTCGCGCACATGCGGGGGGAGGGGGTTGTTATTTCATGTGTGGCTGGGTGGCGATGGGAATGAATAAGGGCAGACAGTATGAATTATGTACATGTATATGTCTGTTTGTGTATATATATGTATACGTTGAGATGTATAGGTATGTATGTGTGCATGTGTGGACATGTACGTATATACATGAGTATGTGGGTGGGTGGGTTTCCTTGCGTTATCTTGGTGACGCGGGAGACAGCGACAAAGTATGATAAATAAATAAATAATGATAATATCCCTGGGGATAGGGGAGAAAGAATACTTCCCATGCATTCCTCACGTGTTGTAGAAGGCGACTAAAGGGGACTGGAGCGGGGGGGGTGGGGCTAGAAACCCTCCACTTCTTGTATTTTAACTTTCTAAAAGGGGAAACAGAAAAAGGAGTCATGCGGGGAGTGCTCATCCTCCTCAAAGTCTCAGATTGGGGTGTCTAAATGTGTGTGGATGTAACCAAGATGAGAAAAAAGGAGAGATAGGTAGTATGTTTGAGGAAAGGAACCTGGATGTTCTGGCTCTGAGTGAAATGAAGCTAAAGGGTAAAGGGGAAGAGAGGTTTGGGAATGTCTTGGGAGTAAAGTCAGGGGTTGGTGAGAGGACAAGAGCAAGGGAAGGAGTAGCAGTACTCCTGAAACAGGAGTTGTGGGAGTATGTGATAGAGTGTAAGAAAGTAAACTCTAGATTGATATGGGTAAAACTGAAAGTGGATGGAGAGAGATGGGTGATTATTGGTGCATATGCACCCGGTCATGAGAATAAAGATCATGAGAGGCAAGTGTTTTGGTAGCAGCTGAGTGAGTGTGCTAGTATTTTTGATGCACGTGACTAGGTTATAGTGATGGGTGATTTGAATGCAAAGGTGAGTAATGTGGCAGGTGAGGGAATAATTGGTGTACATTGGGTGTTCAGTGTTGTAAATGGAAATGGTGAAGAGCTTGTAGATTTGTGCATTGAAAAATTGCTGATGATTAGGAATACCTGGTTTAAAAAGTGAGATATACATAAGTATATGTATATAAGTAGGAGAGATGGCCAGAGAGCGTTATTGGATAACGCGTTAATTGATAGGTGCGTGAAAGAGAGACTTTTGGATGTTAATGTGCTGAGAGGTGCAACTGGAGGGATGTATGATCATTATCTTGTGGAGGCGAAGGTGAAGATTTGTAGAGATTTTCAGAAAAGAAAGGAGAATGTTGGGGTAAAGAGAATGGTGAGAGTAAGTGAACTTGGGAAGGAGACCTGTGTGAGGAAGTACCAGGAGAGACTGAGTACAGAATGGAAAAAGGTGAGAACAAAGTACATAAAGGGAATGGGGGAGGAATGGGATGTATTTAGGGAAGCAGTGATGGCTTGTGCAAAAGATGCTTGTGGCATGAGAAGTGTGGGAGGTGGGCAGATTAGACAAGGTAGTGAGTGGTTGAATGAAGAAGTAAGATTATTAGTGAAAGAGAAGAGAGAGGCATTGGGAAGATTTTTGCAGGGAAGTAATGCAAATGAGTGGGAGATGTATAAAAGAAAGAGGCAGGTCAAGAGAAATGTGCAAGAAGTGAAAAAGAGGGCAAATGAGAGTTTGGATGAGAGGGTATCATTAAATTTGAGGGAGAATAATAAGATGTTTTGGAAGGAGGTAAATAAAGTGCATAAGTCAAGGGAACAAATGGGAACATCAGTGACGTGGGCCAATGGGGAGGTGATAACAAGTAGTGGTGATGCGAGGAGATGAAGTGAGTATTTTAAAGGTTTGTGGGAATGTATTTGATGATAGAGTAGCAGATATAGGGTGTTTTGGTGGAGGTGGTGTGGAAAGTGAGAGGGTTAGGGAGAATGATTTTATAAACAGAGAAAAGGTAGCAAAAGCTTTGTGGAAGATGAAAGCTGGCAAGGCAGTGGGTTTGGATGGTATTGCATTGGAATTTATTAAAAAAGGGGGTGACTGTATTGTTGCCTGAATGGTAAGGTTATTTAATGTATGTATGACTCATGGTGAGGTGCCTGAGGATTGGCAGAATGCTTGCATAGTGCCATTGTACAAAGGCAAAGGGGATAAGAGTGAGTGCTCAAATTACAGAGGTATAAGTTTGTTGAGTATTCCTGGTAAATTATATGGGAGGGTATTGATTGAGAGGGTGAAGGCAGGTACAGAGCATCAGATTGGGGAAGAGCAGTGTGGTTTCGGATGTGGTAGAGGATGTTTGAATCAGGTGTTTGCTTTGAAGTATGTTTGTGAGAAATACTTAGAAAAGCAAATGGATTTGTATGTAGCATTTATGGATCTGGAGAAGACATATGATAGAGTTGATAGAGATGCTCTGTGGAAGGTATTAAGAATATATGGTGTGGGAAGCAAGGTGCTAGAAGCAGTGAAAAGTTTTTATTGAGGATGTAAGGCATGCATACGAGTGGGAAGAGAGGATAGTGATTGGTTCTCAGTGAATGTCGGTTTGCGGTAGGGGTGTGTGATATCTCCATGGTTGTTTAATTTGTTTATGGATGGGGTTGTTAGGGAGGTGAATACAAAAGTTTTAGAGAGAGGGGCAAGTATGCAGTCTGTTGTGGATGAGAGAGCTTGGGAAGTGTGTCAGTTGTTGTTCGCTGATGATAGTGCTGTTGGCTGATTCGGGTGAGAAACTGCAGAAACTGGTGACTGAGTTTGGTAAAGTGTGTGAAAAAAGAAAGCTGAGAGTAAATGTCGATAAGAACATGGTTATTAGGTACATTAGGGTATAGGGACAAGTCAATTGGGAGGTACGTTTGAATGGAGAATGTGAGGTGGTTTGATTAAGTAATGAAAGGGTGAGAGATATGTGTGGTGATAAAAAGGGTGTGGTTGAGAGAGCAAAAGATGGTGTTTTGGAATGGTTTGGTCACATGGAGAGAATGTGTGAGGAAATATTGACAGAGGATATATGTGTCAGAGGTGGAGGGAACGAGGAGAAGTGGGAGACCAAATTTGGAGGTTGAAAGGTGGAATGGAAAAGATTTTGAGTGATCTGGGCCTGAACATGTAGGAGGGTGAAAGGCTTGCAAGGAATAGAGTGAATTGGAATGATGTTGTATACCGGGGTCGACGTGCTGTCAGTGGATTGAACCAGGGCATGTAAAGCGTCTGGGGTAAACCATGGAAAGTTCTGTGGCGCCTGGATGTGGAAAGGGAGCTGTGGTTTCAGTGTATTATGCATGACAGCTACAGACAGAGTGTGAATGAATGTGGCCTTTGATGTCTTTTCCTAGTGCTACCTCGCGCACATGCGAGGGTAGGGGTTTGTCATTTCATGTGTGGCGGGGTGGCAACTGGAATGTATAAGGGCAGACAGTATGAATTATGTACATATGCATATGCACCTGGGCATGAGAAGAAAGATCAAGAGAGGCAAGTGTTTTGGGAGCAGCTGAATGAGTGTGTTAGTGGTTTTGATGCACGAGACCGGGTTATAGTGATGGGTGATTTGAATGCAAAGGTGAGTAATGTGGCAGTTGAGGGAATAATTGGTATACATGGGGTGTTCAGTGTTGTAAATGGAAATGGTGAAGAGCTTGTAGATTTATGTGCTGAAAAAGGACTGATGATTGGGAATACCTGGTTTAAAAAGCGAGATATACATAAGTATACTTATGTAAGTAGGAGAGATGGCCAGAGAGCGTTATTGGATTACGTGTTAATTGACAGGCGTGCGAAAGAGAGACTTTTGGGTGTTAATGTGCTGAGAGGTGCAACTGGAGGGATGTCTGATCATTATCTTGTGGAGGCTAAGGTGAAGATTTGTATGGGTTTTCAGAAAAGAAGAGTGAATGTTGGGGTGAAGAGGGTGGTGAGAGTAAGTGAGCTTGAGAAGGAGACCTGTGTGAGGAATTACCAGGAGAGACTGAGTACAGAATGGAAAAAGGTGAGAACAATGGAAGTAAGGGGAGTGGGGGAGGAATGGGATGTATTTAGGGAATCAGTGATGGATTGTGCAAAAGATGCTTGTGGCATGAGAAGAGTGGGAGGTGGGTTGATTAGAAAGGGTAGTGAGTGGTGGGATGAAGAAGTAAGAGTATTAGTGAAAGAGAAGAGAGAGGCATTTGGACGATTTTTGCAGGGGGAAAAAATGCAATTGAGTGGGAGATGTATAAAAGAAAGAGACAGGAGGTCAAGAGAAAGGTGCAAGAGGTGAAAAAAAGGGCAAATGAGAGTTGGGGTGAGAGATCATTAAATTTTAGGGAGAATAAAAAGATGTTCTGGAAGGAGGTAAATAAAGTGCGTAAGACAAGGGAGCAAATGGGAACTTCAGTGAAGGGCGCAAATGGGGAGGTGATAACAAGTAGTGGTGATGTGAGAAGGAGATGGAGTGAGTATTTTGAAGGTTTGTTGAATGTGTTTGATGATAGAGTGGCAGATATAGGGTGTTTTGGTCGAGGTGGTGTGCAAAGTGAGAGGGTTAGGGAAAATGATTTGGTAAACAGAGAAGAGGTAGTAAAAGCTTTGCGGAAGATGAAAGCCGGCAAGGCAGCGGGTTTGGATGGTATTGCAGTGGAATTTATTAAAAAAGGGGGTGACTGTATTGTTA
>NC_092265.1:18784362-18968172 GCF_036320965.1 Panulirus ornatus
ATTATAGGTGCACATGGACCTGGGCATGAGAAGAAAGATCATTAGAGGCAAGTGTTTTGGGAGCAGCTGAGTGAGTGTGCTAGTAGTTTTGATGCACAAGACCGGGATATAGTGATGGGTGTTTTGAGTGGAAAGGTGAGTAACGTGGCAGTTGAGGGAATAATGGGGTGTTCAGTGTTGTAAATGGAAATGGTGAAGAGCTTGTAGATTTATGTGCTGAAAAAGGACTGGTGATTGGGAATACCTGGTTTAAGAAGAGATATACATAAGTATAAATATGTAAGTAGGAGAGATGGCCAGAGAGCATTATTGGATGACGAGTTAATTGATAGGCGCACGAAAGAGAGGACTTTTGGATGTTAATGTGCTGAGAGGTGCAACTGGAGGGATGTCTGATCATTATCTTGTGGAGGCAAAGGTGAAGATTTGTAAAGGTTTTCAGAAAAGAAGAGGGAATGTTGGGGTGAAGAGAGTGGTGAGAGTAAGTGAGCTTGGAAAGGAGACTTGTGTGAGGAAGTACCAGGAGAGACTGAGTATAGAATGGAAAAAGGTGAGAACAATGGAAGTAAGGGGAGTGGGGGAGGAATGGGATGTATTTAGGGAAACAGTGATGGCTTGCGCAAAAGATGCTTGTGGCACGAGAAGCGTGGGAGGAGGGCAGATTAGAAGGGGTAGTGAGTAGTGGGATGAAGAAGTAAGGATATTGGTGAAAGAGAAGAGAGAGGCATTTGGATGAGTTTTGCAGGGAAATAATGCAAATGACTGGGAAGTGTATAAAAGAAAGTGGCAGGAGGTCAAGAGAAAGGTGCAAGAGGTGAAAAAGAGGGCAAATGAGAATTGGGGTGAGAGAGTATCATTAAATTTTGGGGAGGATAAAAAGACGTGTTGGAAGGAGGTAAATAAAGTGCGTAAGACAAGAGAACAAATGGGAACATCGGTGAAGGGGGCTGATGGGGAGGTCATAACAAGTAGTGGTGATGTGAGAAGGAGATACAGTGAGTATTTTGAAGGTTTGTTGAATGTGTTAGATGATAGAGTGGCAGATATAGGGTGTTTTGGTCGAGATGGTGTGTGAAGTGAGAGGGTTAGGGAGAATGATTTGGTAAGCAGAGAAAGAGGTAGTAAAAGGCTTGTGGAAGATGAAATCTGGCAAGGCAGCGGGTTTGGATGGTATTGCAGTGGATTTTATGAAAAAAGGGGGTGACTTTGTTGTTGACTGGTTGGTAAGGATATTTAATGTACGTATGTCTCTTGATGAGGTGCCTGAGAATTGGCGGAATGCATGCATAGTGCCATTGTACAAAGGCAAAGGGGATAAAGGTGAGTGCTCATATTCTAAAGATATAAGTTTGTTGAGTATTCCTGGTAAATTATATGGTAGGGTATTGATTGAGAGGGTGAAGGCATGTTTGTACACATCATCAGATTGGGGAAGAGCAGTGTGGTTTCAGAAGTGGTAGAGGATGTGTGGATCAAGTGTTTGCTTTGAAGAATGTTTGTGAGAAATACTTAGAAAAGCAAATGGATTTGTATGTAGTATTTATGGATCTGGAGAAAGCATATGATAAGAGTTGATAGAGATGCTCTGGAGAAGGTATTCAGAATATATGGTGTGGGAGGCAAGTTGCTAGAAGCAGTGAAAAGTTTTTATTGAGGATGTAAGGCATGTGTACGAGTAGGAAGAGAGGAAAGTGATTGGTTCTTGGTGAACTTCGGTTTGCGGCAGGGGTGTGTGATGTCTCCATGGTTGTTTAATTTGTTTATAGATGGGGTTGTTAGGGAGGTGAATGGAAGAGTTTTGGAAAGAGGTGCAAGTATGCAGTCTGTTGTGGATGAGAGAGCTTGGGAAGTGAGTCAATTGTTTGCTGATGATACAGTGCTGATGGCTGATTCGTGTGATAAACTGCAGAAGCTGGTGACTGAGTTTGGTAAAGTGTGTGAAAGAAGAAAGCTGAGAGTAAATGTGAATAAGAGCAAGGTTATTAGGCACAGTAGGGTTGAGGGACAAGTCAGTTGGGAGGTAACTTTGAATGGAGAAAAACTGGAGGTAGTGAAGTGTTTTAGATATCTGGGATTGGATTTTTCAGCGGATGGAACAATGGAATCGGAAGTGAGTCACAGGGTGGGGAAGGGGATGAAAGTTTTGGGAGCATTGAAAAATGTGTGGAAGGTGAGAACTTTATCTCGGAAAGCAAAAATGGGTATGTTTTGAAGAAATAGGGGTTCAAACAATGTTATATGGTTGTGAGGTGTGGGCTGTAGATAGAGTTGTGTGGAGGAGGATGGATGTGCTGGAAATGAGATGTTTGAGGACAATATGGGGTGTTAGGTGGTTTGATTGAGCAAGTAATGAAAGGGTAAGAGACGTGTGGTAACAGAGAGTGTGTGGTTGAGAGAGCAGAAGAGGGTGTATTGAAATGATTTGGTCATATGGAGAGAATGAGTGAGGAAAGATTGACCAAGAGGATATATGTGTCAGAGGTGGAGGGAACGAGGAGAAGTGGGAGACCAAATTGGAGGTGGAAAGATGGAGTGTTAAAGATTTTGAGCGATTGGGGCCTGAACATGCAGGCAGGTGAAAGGCGTGCAAGGAATAGAGTGAATTGGAACGTTGTGGTATACCGGGGTCGATCTGCTGTCAGTGGATTGAACCAGGGCATTTGAAGCATCTGGGATAAACCATGGAAAGTTTTGTGTGGCTTGGATGTGGAAAGGGAGCCGTGGTTTCGGCGCATTATAAATGACAGCTAGAGACTGAGTGTGAACGAATGTGGCCTTTGTTGCCTTTTCCTAGTGCTACGTTATGCACGTGCGGAGGGAGGGGGTTGTCATTTCATGTGTGGCAGGGTGGTGACAGGACTGAATAAAGGCAGCAAGTATGAATTATATGCATGTGTATATATGTATATGTTTGTGTATGTATATATATACGTACACGTTGAAATGTATAGGTATGTATATGTGCGTGTGTGGACCTGTGTGTATATACATGTGTACGTGGGTGGGTTGGGCCATTCTTTCATCTGTTTCCTTGCGGTACCTCGCTAACTAGGGAGACAGCAACAAGGTATGATAGAATATCTGTGTATGTATATATATGTATACGTTGAAATGTATATGTATGTATGTGTGCATGTGTGGGTGTTTATGTATATACATATGTATGTGGGTGGGGTGGACCATTCCTCATCTGTTTCCTTGCGCTACCTCACTAGCGCGGGAGATGGTGGTTAAGTATATTAGAAATACTAAATATATTTCTTAATTGTTTATGAATCAGAGTGATACCATAAAATGTTTTAAACATTTCTTTGAGTTTGGAGTGCATCCCACCACTATTAATTTTTTTTCCTTCATACATGTTCTCCATTTCCCGCATTAGCAAGGTAGCATCAAGAACAGATGACTGAGCCTTAGAGGGAAAAACTCTCACTTTTTCCCCTTCTCTGTTCCCTCTTTTGATAAGTAAAACAGGAGGGGAAGATGCTGCCATGCGCTCCCACCTCCTTTTAGTTGTCTTCTGCGACATGCAGGGAATACATGGGCAGTATTCTTTCTCCCCTATCCCCAGAGCTGTGACACGTTTTTAGGAAATATTTTTTTGTAGCTTGAAACCACATGGATTTTGGGAGCATGTTTGCCATAATGAACAAACGTTACCTATATTGGAAATTTATGGACTTGTGAAAAGGGGATGTTATATGAATATTTTAAATATTTCTGTGAAATGTTAGTAAATTGGCATGTTCCTGAAGATGATTATGTATACAAGATGCTTTTGTTCAAATATATTAATTTTGATAGCAGTGATAGTAATGAGTTACTTGCCTCTTTTCAGGAGTTAACAGTTCCCATGTTCTCGTTCTTGTTGGAATTATGGCGATCAGAAACAGCAGCATTCCTAGCGCCTGGAGTGGAAAACATAGAGCTTGTGGTCCCAAGCTTGGAACGCTCACATCTTGCACTCAAGATCCTTCGTAAGCTTGTGATACATGGATTTAAGAAGCCTGAAGAGAATGAAGATGCTATAATGTTTATAGAGAGTATATATGATCGTGTGAAAGTGATGTTGACGTTCCGGAAACAACATGAGAGTAGTGAACATGTTAAAACTATTTCTGAGAAATATGTAGTACTTTTGACAAAAGTATTGCTTGACATGCTTGAAAATTTTCCATTCTCATATTTACAGTTCATAAAACCTAGTTTAGAATTGACCGCATATTTTGTATTTACACCTGTTGGTGATGGATTTATTTTTGAAAGATTTACTGTGCAGTGTCTCAACTTGATAAAGGCCATCCTATTGTGTCCAGAGTATAAGCCATGCAAAGTTATAGAGGATACCAAGGATCCCCGGACTCTAGAAGCTTTTAGAATCAAGTCAGAATTCTTCACAAGTTCAGTTTTAGCAGGAATGTGCCACAAACTTATATCCCATTATTTTTTGCTTACTCAGGATGACCTTGAGGTGTGGGATTCTGATCCAGAAGGATTTTGTATGGAAGTGGAAGGTGGTGAATCATGGAAATATAGTCTTCGGCCGTGCACAGAAACACTTTTTGTGTCATTGTTCCATGAGTATAGAAGTGCACTTATCCCTGTGTTGATGGAAATGGTGCGATCATCTCATAATCTTGTTAATCCAAGTGACTATCATGGAATTCTTCAGAAGGATGCTGTTTATAATGCTGTTGGATTGGCAGCTTTTGAACTTTTTGATGACATTGATTTTGATCAGTGGTTTACCTCTTCTTTGATTAATGAATTAAAAGTTAAGGACTCAAATTACCGCATAATTCGACGCCGTGTCATTTGGCTCATTGGACAGTGGACAAGTGTGAAATTTTCCCCAGAACACCGGCCTACGCTGTATGAAGCATGCATCCACCTCCTTGCTCCAGAAGAGGATTTTGTTGTCCGCCTAAGTGCAGCAATGACACTCAAACATTCTGTGAATGACTTTGAGTTTGATCCAGAGCAGTTCATGCCTTATCTCTCAACTATTTTTGGCCTTTTGTTCAGCCTTCTGAAGGAGGCCCATGAGTGTGATACCAAAATGCAGGTGAGAATATGCATATATTTTGGGGCAAAGGGGCTTTGGTGATAATACCATAACAAAACTGTATCTGTGAAGGGCAAGTTTTTATTTTGATGACCTCTGTTGAGAAAAGTAAGTATATTTAGACAGTGTTTAATTGTGTTGAACTGCTTAAGTCAGAGTGAAATGAGGTGTGTAGATTGGGATTATGACAGGAAATTGAGATGTATGATAGATATGAAATATACCTTGAGTATAAAACATTTATGTGGAGCAAGTGTGACAGTGAAATGTATGTGGAATGGGAGATATTTAGGGACAAAATGCATTTATGTGCATGAGAAGTGTGTGTCATGCGATGGGTGGGATGTAGGCATGTAAGAAATGGTAGTGAGTGTTAGGAGGAGGAAGTTAAGATATTTTCAAGAAAGTTTGTGTTATCTGCTGGAAAGAAGTGTGAGTGATTTGGATGTGTACATGAGGAAGCAGCAGAAGTTCAAAAAGGAGTGACAAAGAGGGCAGTAGAGAATTGTGATAGGAGAAAACAGATGCAATGGGATATAGCATGTGATGAATACCAAGATAGTTTGTTGTTCTTATTTTTTTACTATTATACTAAGTTGCTGTCTCCCATGTCAGTGAAGTAGCTCAAAGAAACAGATGAAAGAGTGGCCCAACCCACCTACATACACATGTATATACATGAAACGCCCACACACGCACATATACATACCTATACAGAATGGAAAAAGGTGAGAACAAAGGACATAAGGGGAGTGGGGGAGGAATGGGATGTATTTAGGGAAGCAATGAGGGCTTGCGCAAAAGATGCTTGTGGTATGAGAAGCGTGGGAGGTGGGCAGATTAGAAAGGGTAGTGAGTGGTGGGATGAAGAAGTAAGATTATTAGTGAAAGGAAAGAGAGAGGCATTTGGGCGAATTTTGGCGGAAAATAATGCAAATGAGTGGGAGATGTATAAAAGAAAGAGGCAGGAGGTCAAGAGAAAGGTGCAAGAGGTAAAAAAGAGGATAACAGAGTTGGGTTGTGAGAGTATCATAAAATTTGAGGGAGAATAAATAGGTGTTTTGGAAGGAGGTAAATAAAGTGCATAAGACAAGGGAACAAATGGGAACATTGTTGTAGGGGGCTAATGGGGAGGTGATAACAAGTAGTGGTGATGTGAGAAGGAGATGGAGTGAGTATTTTGAAGGTTTGTTGAATGTGTTAGATGATAGAGTGGCAGATATAGGGTGTTTTGGTCGAGGTGGTGTGCAAAGTGAGAGGGTTAGGGAGAATGATTTGGTAAATAGAGAAGAGGTAGTAAAAGCTTTGTGGAAGATGGAAGCCGGCAAGACAGTGGGTTTGGATGGTATTGCAGAGGAATTTATTAAAAAAGGGGGTGACTTTTTTGTTCACTGGTTGGTAAGGGTATTTAACGTATGTATGACTCATGGTGAAGTGCCTGAGGATTGGCGGAATGCTTGCATAGTGCCAGTGTACAAAGGCAAAGGGGATAAAAGTGATTGCTCAAATTACA
Organism: Panulirus ornatus; assembly: GCF_036320965.1. NCBI lineage: Eukaryota > Metazoa > Arthropoda > Malacostraca > Decapoda > Palinuridae > Panulirus > Panulirus ornatus. The sequence goes on from NC_092265.1 coordinate 18,790,941, forward strand.
GAGGTATAAGTTTGTTGAGTATTCCTGGGAAATTACATGGGAGGGTATTGATTGAGAGGGTGAAGGCATGTACAGAGCATCAGATTGGGGAAGAGCAGTGTGGTTTCAGAAGTGGTAGAGGATGTGTGGATCAGGTATTTGCTTTGAAGAATGTATGTGAGAAATACTTAGAAAAGCAAATGGATTTGTATGTAGCATTTATGGATTTGGAGAAGGCATATGATAAAGATGATAGAGATGCTCTGTGGAAGGTATTAAGAATATATGGTGTGGGAGGCAAGTTGTTTGAAACAGTGAAAAGTTTTTATCAAGGATGTAAGGCATGTGTAGTGTTGGAAGAGAGGAAAGTAATTGGTTCCCAGTGAATGTTGGTTTATTGCAGCATGGCTGTTTAATTTGTTTATGGATGGGGTAGTTAGGGAGGTGAATACAAGAGTTTTGGAAAGAGGGGCAAGTATGCAGTCTGTTGTGGATGAGAGAGCTTGGGAAGTGAGTCAGTTGTTGTTTGCTGATGATACAGCGCTGGTGGCTGATTCATGTGAGAACCTGCAGAAGCTGGTGACTGAGTTTGGTAAAGTGTGTGAAAGAAGAAAGCTGAGAGTAAATGTGAATAAGAGCAAGGTTATTAGGTACAGTAGGGTTGAGGGTCAAGTCAATTGGGAGGTAAGTTTGAATGGAGAAAAACTGGAGGAAGTGAAGTGTTTTAGATATCTGGGAGCGGATTCGGCAGCAGATAGAACCATGGAAGCGAAAGTGAATCATAGGATGGGGGAGGGGGCGAAAGTTCTGGGAGTGTTGAAAAATGTGTGGAAGTCGAAAACATTATTTTGGAAAGCAAAAATAGGTATATTTGATGGAATAGTGGTTCCAACAATGTTATATGATTGTGAAGCATGGGCTTTGGATAGAGTTGTGCGGAGGAGGGTGGATGTGTTGGAAATGAGATATTTGAGGACAATATGTGGTGTGAGGTGGTTTGATCAAGTAAGTAATGAAAAGGTAAGAAAGATGTGTGGTAATAAAAAGAGTATGGTTGAGAGAGAAGAAGAGGGTTTATTGAAATGGTTTGGTCACATGGAGAGAATGAGAGAGGAAATATTGACAATGAGGATATATGTGTCAGAGGTGGAGGGAATGAGGAGAAGTAGGAGACCAAATTGGAGGTGGAAGGATGGAGTGAAAAAGATTTTGAGTGATCGGGGCCTGAACATGGAGAAGGGTGAAAGGCGTGCAAGGAATAGAGTGAATTGGGATGATGTGGTATACCAGGGTCGATGTGCTATCAGTGGATTTAATCAGGGCATGTAAAGCATCTGGAGTAAACCATGGAAAGTTCTGTGCCTTACATACTCGATAAAAACTTTTCACTGCTTCTAACAACTTGCCTCCCACACCATATATTCTTAATACCTTCCACAGAGCATCTCTATCATCTTTATCATATGCCTTCTCCAGATCCATAAATGCTACATATAAATCCATTTGCTTTTCTAAGTATTTCTCACATACATTTTTCAAAGCAAACACCTGATCCACACAACCTCTACCACTTCTGAAACCACACTGCTCTTCCCCAATCTGATGCTCTGTACATGCCTTCACCCTCTCAATCAATGCCCTCCCATATAATTTCCCAGGAATACTCAACAGAGTAATTTGAGCAAAACCATATAGAGTGAAAAAAGAAAGACTGGAATAAGTGACAGACTTAAAGTATTTAGGAGCTATCTTGGGTAAGTTTGGTGATATGGAAAGAGATATGAGGGAGAGAGCAGTATAGGGTAGAAGAATCATTGAGTCCATTAGTTTCTGAATGATGAAGGGTTTGGTTGTATGGAAATGAAAAAAATGATTAAGGGACAGCCTACTCTTCCCAACCCAGACCTGTGCAGCCAAATCATGGACATGGAATGAATCAGAGGTCAAGAATCAGACTGTGGAAATGAGCTGTTTGAGAGTGAGTATATGGTATGACTAGATGAATTGAAGAAAGAAATAAGAGGGTGTATGAGAGATGTGGTATGGCAGAGAATAGGAAGGGAGTGAATTGTGGAGTGGTAGAGTGGGTGAAATGTGATGCTTTGAGGTGGTTTGGGCATGTGGAAAGAATGCAAGGTGAGGAGTTTTACAAGGAGAGTGTATGTTGATACAATTAAAGGAGTTGGTGTGAAAAGAAGACTGCCAGTGACACAGGGAAATACAGTGGAAAAGTACCGGATGGAGAGAAATGGTGTATGCGAGGGAGGCATGTAAGGACGGATAAGTGGAGACTTTTGCTGCGGCCACCCTCTTGATTTGAGTTCCTGGAGAGGATGAGCTTCAGAGATATAAATAGATAGATAAATTGATTACATTTTTCAGGTTTTTAGATAAGATGTACATTGTTAACTGTGAAGAATGAAGAATATTCTTCCTAGAAAATATGCAAAGTAAGAGCTAGAAGAAGTTATAGTGAAAAAGTTGTTAGGAAAGATGAAGAGAAGTAATTTTAGAGTATTAAGGGTTGTGGAGAAAAAAAAAGGCTATGTATTGAAACTGTGAAAACAGATAGTACAGTATACAGAAGTACAACAATTTGTATGTTAGTAGAGAAAGATCAAGAATTGGGGCTCCATGGCTATGGAACTCCCATTTCATAGTTTACAAAAGGATGATTATCAAAAAAAAAAAACTGGTATTGTGTAGTCTTTAAAAGGATATGATGCACAAGTTAAAATATTTTTGATTTTTATGAATGCAAATCAGGGCAATAGAAGAGTACTGCAGGAAGCTCTGTTAAGAATTGGAAAAATTTTTGAAAAATGGATACTTTTTAAATACAGGAAAGTCAGTTGATGTAATGTTTGGAGAAATCATTAGAAAGGCACATGGATGAAAGTTCAGGAAAGTATGTTTATGAAGGTGATATATGGAATATCTTATGTTAGCCAGCGAGGTATTTGTTTGCATAGTGAAGGTATAAGAGAGATGAAACTACAGAAGAGAAGGTTAAATGCCAATAGAGAAAGTGTTAAAATTAGGGATATCTTATTTGTGTAAATAAATTATACATTTCCCTTTTCCATAGCCAGAGGTTGAGCCATTATGTGACATTCATTTTTTCATTTCATTTCCAGCTAGAAGTTTCAGTTTTCTAAATTATTTCTTCCATTTATCATATATATATATATATATATATATATATTTTTTTTTCTTCCTTTGTCGCTGTCTCGCGCATTTGCGAGGTAGTGCAAGGAAACAGACGAAAGAAATGGCCCAACCCACCCCCATATACATGTTTATACGTACGTCCACACACGCAAATATACATACCTACACAGCTTTCCATGGTTTACCCCAAACGCTTCACATGCCCTGATTCAACCCACTGACAGCACGTCAACCCCGGTATACCACATCGATCCAATTCACTCTATTCCTTGCCCTCCTTTCACCCTCCTGCATGTTCAGGCCCCGATCACACAAAATCTTTTTCACTCCATCTTTCCACCTCCAATTTGGTCTCCCACTTCTCCTCGTTCCCTCCACCTCCGACACATATATCCTCTTGGTCAATCTTTCCTCACTCATTCTCTCCATGTGCTCAAACCATTTCAAAACACCCTCTTCTGCTCTCTCAACCACGCTCTTTTTATTTCCACACATCTCTCTTACCCTTACGTTACTTACTCGATCAAACCACCTCACACCACACATTGTCCTCAAACATCTCATTTCCAGCACATCCATCCTCCTGTGCACAACTCTATCCATAGCCCACGCCTTGCAACCATACAACATTGTTGGAACCACTATTCCTTCAAACATACCCATTTTTGCTTTCCGAGATAATGTTCTCGACTTCCACACATTCTTCAAGGCTCCCAGAATTTTTGCCCCCTCCCCCACCCTATGATCCACTTCCACTTCCATGGTTCCATCCACTGCCAGATCCACTCCCAGATATCCAAAACACTTTACTTTCTCCAGTTTTTCTCCATTCAGACTTACCTGACTTGACCCTCAACCCTACTGTACCTAATAACCTTACTCTTATTCACATTTACTCTTAACTTTCTTCTTTCACACACTTTACCAAACTCAGTCACCAGCTTCTGCAGTTTCTCACATGAATCAGCCACCAGCGCTGTATCATTAGCGAACAACAACTGACTCACTTCCCAAGCTCTCTCATCCCCAACAGACTTCATACTTGCCCCTCTTTCCCAGACTCTTGCATTCACCTCCCTAACAACCCCATCCATAAACAAATTAAACAACCATGGAGACATCACACACCCCTGCCGCAAACCTACATTCACTGAGAACCAGTCACTTTCCTCTCTTCTTACACGTACTCATGCCTTACATCCTCGATAAAAACTTTTCACTGCTTCTAACAACTTGCCTCCCACACCATATATTCTTAATACCTTCCACAGAGCATCTCTATCAACTCTATCATATGCCTTCTCCAGATCCATAAATGCTACATACAAATCCATTTGCTTTTCTAAGTATTTCTCACATACATTCTTCAAAGGAAACACCTGATCCACACATCCTCTACCACTTCTGAAACCACACTGCTCTTCCCCAATCTGATGCTCTGTACATGCCTTCACCCTCTCAATCAATACCCTCCCATATAATTTACCAGGAATACTCAACAAACTTATACCACTGTAAGAAAGTAAATTCTCGATTGATATGGGTAAAACTGAAAGTTGATGGAGAGAGATGGGTGATTATTGGTGCATATGCACCTGGGGATGAGAAGAAAGATCATGAGAGGCAAGTGTTTTGGGAGCGGCTGAATGAGTGTGTTAGTGGTTTTGATGCACGAGACTGGGTTATAGTGATGGGTGATTTGAATGCAAAGGTGAGTAATGTGGCAGTTGAGGGAATAATTGGTATACATGGGGGTGTTCAGTGTTGTAAATGGAAATGGTGAAGAGCTTGTAGATTTATGTGCTGAAAAAGGACTGGTGATTGGGAATACCTGGTTTAAAAAGCGAGATATACATAAGTATATGTATGTAAGTAGGAGAGATGGCCAGAGAGCGTTATTGGATTACGTGTTAATTGACAGGCGCACGAAAGAGAGACTTTTGGATGTTAATGTGCTGAGAGGTGCAACTGGAGGGATGTCTGATCATTATCTTGAAGAGGCTAAGGTGAAGATTTGTATGGGTTTTCAGAAAAGAAGTGTGAATGTTGGGGTGAAGAGGGTGGTGAGAGTAAGTGAGCTTGGGAAGGAGACTTGTGTGAGGAAGTACCAGGAGAGACTGAGTATAGAATGGAAAAAGGTGAGAACAATGGAAGTAAGGGGAGTGGGGGAGGAATGGGATGTATTTAGGGAATCAGTGATTGATTGCGCAAAAGATGCTTGTGGCATGAGAAGAGTGGGAGGTGGGTTGATTAGAAAGGGTAGTGAGTGGTGGGATGAAGAAGTAAGTTTATTAGTGAAGGAGAAGAGAGAGGCATTTTGGACGATTTTTGCAGGGAAAAAATGCAATTGAGTGGGAGATGTATAAAAGAATGAGACAGGAGGTCAAGAGAAAGGTGCAAGAGGTGAAAAAGAGGGCAAATGAGAGTTGGGGTGAGAGAGTATCATTTAATTTTAGGGAGAATAAAAAGATGTTCTGGAAGGAGGTAAATAAAGTGCGTAAGACAAGGGAGCAAATGGGAACTTCAGTGAAGGGCGCAAATGGGGAGGTGATAACAAGTAGTGGTGATGTGAGAAGGAGATGGAGTGAGTATTTTGAAGGTTTGTTGAATGTGTTTGATGATAGAGTGGCAGATATAGGGTGTTTTGGTCGAGGTGGTGTGCAAAGTGAGAGGGTTAGGGAAAATGATTTGGTAAACAGAGAAGAGGTAGTAAAAGCTTTGCGGAAGATGAAAGCCGGCAAGGCAGCAGGTTTGGATGGTATTGCAGTGGAATTTATTAAAAAAGGGGGTGACTGTATTATTGACTGGTTGGTAAGTTTATTTAATGCATGTATGACTCATGGTGAGGTGCCTGAGTATTGGCGGAATGCATGCATAGTGACATTGTACAAAGGCAAAGGGGATAAGAGTGAGTGCTCAAATTACAGAGGTATAAGTTTGTTGAGTATTCCTGGTAAATTATATGGGAGGGTATTGATTGAGAGGGTGAAGGCATGGACAGAGCATCAGATTGGGGAAGAGCAGTGTGGTTTCAGAAGTGGTAGAGGATGTGTGGATCAGGTGTTTGCTTTGAAGAATGTATGTGAGAAATACTTAGAAAAGCAAATGGATTTGTTTGTCGCATTTATGGATTTGGAGAAGGCATATGATAGAGTTGATAGAGATGCTGTGTGGAAGATATTAAGAATATATGGTGTGGGAGGAAAGTTGTTAGAAGCAGTGAAAGTTTTTATCGAGGATGTAAGGCATGTGTACGTGTAGGAAGAGAGGAAATTGATTGGTTCTCAGTGAATGTAAGTTTGCGGCAGGGGTGTGTGATGTCTCCATGGTTGTTTAATTTGTTTATGGATGGGGTTGTTAGGGAGGTAAATGCAAGAGTTTTGGAAAGAGGGGCAAGTATGAAGTCTGTTGGGGATGAGAGAGCTTGGGAAGTGAGTCAGTTGTTGTTCGCTGATGATACAGCGCTGGTGGCTGATTCATGTGAGAAACTGCAGAAGCTGGTGACTGAGTTTGGTAAAGTGTGTGGAAGAAGAAAGTTAAGAGTAAATGTGAATAAGAGCAAGGTTATTAGGTACAGTAGGGTTGAGGGTCAAGTCAATTGGGAGGTGAGTTTGTATGGAGAAAAACTGGAGGAAGTGAAGTGTTTTAGATATCTGGGAGTGGATCTGGCAGCGGATGGAACCATGGAAGTGGAAGTGGATCATAGGGTGGGGGAGGGGGCGAAAATTCTGGGGGCCTTGAAGAATGTGTGGAAGTCGAGAACATTATCTCGGAAAGCAAAAATGGGTATGTTTGAAGGAATAGTGGTTCCAACAATGTTGTATGGTTGCGAGGCGTGGGCTATGGATAGAGTTGTGCACAGGAGGATGGATGTGCTGGAAATGAGATGTTTGAGGACAATGTGTGGTGTGAGGTGGTTTGATCGAGTGAGTAACGTAAGGGTAAGAGAGATGTATGGAAATAAAAAGAGCGTGGTTGAGAGAGCAGAAGAGGTTGTTTTGAAGTGGTTTGAGCACATGGAGAGAATGAGTGAGGAAAGATTGACCAAGAGGATATATGTGTCGGAGGTGGAGGGAACGAGGAGAAGAGGGAGACCAAATTGGAGGTGGAAAGATGGAGTGAAAAAGATTTTGTGTGATCGGGGCCTGAACATGCAGGAGGGTGAAAGGAGGGCAAGGAATAGAGTGAATTGGAGCGATGTGGTATACCAGGGTTGACGTGCTGTCAGTGTATTGAATCAAGGCATGTGAAGCGTTTGGGGTAAACCATGGAAAGCTGTGTAGGTATGTATATTTGCGTGTGTGGACGTATGTATATACGCCTGTCAATTAACACGTAATCCAATAACGCTCTCTGGCCATCTCTCCTACTTACATAAGTATACTTATGTATATCTCTTTTTAAACCAGGTATTCCCAATCATCAGTCCTTTTTCAGCACATAAATCTACAAGCTCTTCACCATTTCCATTTACAACACTGAACACCCCATGTATACCAATTATTCCCTCAATTGCCACATTACTCACCTTTGCATTCAAATCACCCATCACTATAACCCGGTCTCGTGCATCAAAACCACTAACACACTCATTCAGCTGCTCCCAAAACACTTGCCTCTCATGATCTTTCTTCTCATGCCCAGGTGCATATGCACCAATAATCACCCACCTCTCTACATCAACTTTCAGTTTTACCCATATTAATCGAGAATTTACTTTCTTACATTCTATCACATACTCCCACAACTCCTGTTTCAGGAGTATTGCTACTCCTTCCCTTGCTCTTGTCCTCTCACTAACCCCTGACTTTACTCCCCAGACATTCCCAAACCACTCTTCCCCTTTACTCTTGAGCTTCGTTTCACTCAGAGCCAAAACATCCAGGTTCCTTTCCTCAAACATACTACCTATCTCTCCTTTTTTCACATCTTGGTTACATCCACACACATTTAGGCACCCCACTCTGAGCCTTCGAGGAGGATGAGCACTCCTCGCGTGACTCCTTCTTCTGTTTCCCATTTTAGAAAGTTAAAAAAATACAAGGAGGGGAGGATTTCTGGCCCCCCGCTCCCGTCCCCTCTAGTCGCTTTCTACGACACGCGAGGAATACGTGGGAAGTATTCTTTCACCCCTATCCCCAGGGATAATATACATATATATATACATACACACATACACACACATACACATACATATGCACATATACACACACACACACATACATATATATACATATGAAAGATGTAAGAAACAATTTAGAAAACTGAAACTTCTAGCTTGAAATGAATGAAAAAATGAATGTCACATAATGGTTCAACCTCTCGCTATGGAAAAAGGAAATGTATAATTTATTTACACAAACGTCAATAGCAGTTCTCATCAATTTAACCACTGTATCAATAAGCTTCAATGTCTAAGCTACATTTTTCTCCAATTTCACTATTTTCTTGTCAAAACACAATGTATGAAAACTATCACTCCAGTAACACAACTATAAATATTTACTTCCCCTTTAAAAAAAGTTCTGGGGAATATATATATATATATATATATATATATATATATATATATATATATATATATTTTTTTTTTTTCTTTGTCGCTGTCTCCCGCGTTTGCGAGGTAGCGCAAGGAAACAGACGAAAGAAATGGCCCAACCCACCCCCATAAACATGCCTTGATTCAATCCACTGACAGCACGTCAACCCCGGTATACCACATCGCTCCAATTCACTCTATTCTTTGCCCTCCTTTCACCCTCCTGCATGTTCAGGCCCCGATCACACAAAATCTTTTTCACTCCATCTTTCCACCTCCAATTTGGTCTCCCTCTTCTCCTTGTTCCCTCCACCTCCGACACATATATCCTCTTGGTCAATCTTTCCTCACTCATTCTCATAAATATATTCTTTCTTTCATACTATTCGCCATTTCCCGCATTAGCGAGGTAGCGTTGAGAACAGAGGACTGGGCCCTTGAGGGAATATCCTCACCTGGGCCCCTTCTCTGTTCCCTCTTTTGGAAAATTAAAAAACAAGGAAACAGACGAAAGAAATGGCCCAACCCACCCCCCTACACATGTATATACATACGTCCACACACGCAAATATACATACCTACACAGCTTTCTATGGTTTACCCCAGACTCTTCACATGCCCCGATTCAATCCACTGACAGCACGTCAACCCCGGTATACCACATCGCTCCAATTCACTCTATTCCTTGCCCTCCTTTCACCCTCCTGCATGTTCAGGCCCCGATCACACAAAATTTTTTTCACTCCATCTTTCCACCTCCAATTTGGTCTCCCTCTTCTCCTCGTTCCCTCCACCTCCGACACATATATCCTCTTGGTCAATCTTTCCTCACTCATTCTCTCCATGTGCCCAAACCATTTCAAAACACCCTCTTCTGCTCTCTCAACCACGCTCTTTTTATTTCCACACATCTCTCTTACCCTTACGTTACTTACTCGATCAAACCACCTCACACCACACATTGTCCTCAAACATCTCATTTCCAGCACATCCATCCTCCTGCGCACAACTCTATCCATAGCCCACGCCTCGCAACCATACAACATTGTTGGAACCACTATTCCTTCAAACATACCCATTTTTGCTTTCCGAGATAATGTTCTCGACTTCCACACATTCTTCAAGACTCCCAGAATTTTCGCCCCCTCCCATACCCTATGATCCACTTCCGCTTCCATGGTTCCATCCGCTGCCAGATCCACTCCCAGATATCTAAAACACTTCACTTCCTCCAGTTTTTCTCCATTCAAACTCACCTCCCAGTTGACTTGACCCTCAACCCTACTGTACCTAATAACCTTGCTCTTATTCACATTTACTCTTAACTTTCTTCTTTCACACACTTTACCAAACTCAGTCACCAGCTTCTGCAGTTTCTCACATGAATCAGCCACCAGCGCTGTATCATCAGCGAACAACAACTGACTCACTTCCCAAGCTCTCTCATCCACAACAGACTTCATACTTGCCCCTCTTTTCATAACTCTTGCATTCACCTCCCTAACAACCCCATCCATAAACAAATTAAACAACCATGGAGACATCACACACCCCTGCCGCAAACCTACATTCACTGAGAACCAATCACTTTCCTCTCTTCCTACACGTACACATGCCTTACATCCTCGATAAAAACTTTTCACTGCTTCTAACAACTTGCCTCCCACACCATATATTCTTAATACCTTCCACAGAGCATCTCTATCAACTCTATCATATGCCTTCTCCAGATCCATAAATGCTACATACAAATCCATTTGCTTTTCTAAGTATTTCTCACATACATTCTTCAAAGCAAACACCTGATCCACACATCCTCTACCACTTCTGAAACCACACTGCTCTTCCCCAATCTGATGCTCTGTACATGCCTTCACCCTCTCAATCAATACCCTCCCATATAATTTACCTGGAATACTCAACAAACTTATACCTCTGTAATTTGAGCACTCACTCTTATCCCCTTTGCCTTTGTACAATGGCACTATGCACGCATTCCGCCAATCCTCAGGCACCTCACCGTGAGTCATACATACATTAAATAACCTTACCAACCAGTCAACAATACAGTCACCCCCTTTTTTAATAAATTCCACTGCAATACCATCCAAACCTGCTGCCATGCCGGCTTTTACTACCTCTTCTCTGTTTACCAAATCATTTTCCCTAACCCTCTCACTTTGTACACCACCTCGACCAAAACACCCTATATCTGCCACTCTATCATCAAACACATTCAACAAACCTTCAAAATACTCACTCCATCTCCTTCTCACATCACCACTACTTGTTATCACCTCCCCATTTGCGCCCTTCACTGAAGTTCCCATTTGCTCCCTTGTCTTACGCACTTTATTTACCTCCTTCCAGAACATCTTTTTATTCTCCCTAAAATTTAATGATACTCTCTCACCCCAACTCTCATTTGCCCTTTTTTTTCACCTCTTGCACCTTTCTCTTGACCTCCTGTCTCTTTCTTTTATACGTCTCCCACTTGACTGCATTTTTTCCCTGCAAAAATCGTCCAAATGCCTCTCTCTTCTCTTTCACTAATACTCTTACTTCTTCATCCCACCACTCACTACGCTTTCTAATCAACCCACCTCCCACTCTTCTCATACCACAAGCATCTTTTGCGCAATCCATCACTGATTCCCTAAATACATCCCATTCCTCCCTCACTCCCCTTACTTCCATTGTTCTCACCTTTTTCCATTCTGTACTCAGTCTCTCCTGGTACTTCCTCACACAAGTCTCCTTCCCAAGCTCACTTACTCTCACCACCCTCTTCACCCCAACATTCACTCTTCTTTTCTGAAAACCCATACAAATCTTCTCCTTAGCCTCCACAAGATAATGATCAGACATCCCTCCAGTTGCACCTCTCAGCACATTAACATCCAAAAGTCTCTCTTTCGCGCACCTGTCAATTAACACGTAATCCAATAACACTCTCTGGCCATCTCTCCTACTTACATAAGTATACTTATGTGTATCTTGCTTTTTAAACCAGGTATTCCCAATCATCAGTCCTTTTTCAGCACATAAATCTACAAGCTCTTCACCATTTCCATTTACGACACTGAACACCCCATGTATACCAATTATTCCCTCAACTGCCACATTACTCACCTTTGCATTCAAATCACCCATCACTATAACCCGGTCTCGTGCATCAAAACCAATAACACACTCATTCAGCTGCTCCCAAAACACTTGCCTCTCATGATTTTTCTTCTCATGCCCAGGTGCATATGCACCAATAATCACCCACCTCTCTTCATCAACTTTCAGTTTTACCCATATTAATCGAGAATTTACTTTCTTACATTCTATCACATACTCCCACAACTTCTGTTTCAGGAGTATTGCTACTCCTTCCCTTGCTCTTGTCCTCTCACTAACCCCTGACTTTACTCCCCAGACATTCCCAAACCACTCTTCCCCTTTACCCTTGAGCTTCGTTTCACTTAGAGCCAAAACATCTGAGTGTGAATTGTGTGCATGGTTATATATGTATGTGTCTTTGTGTGTATATATATATGTGTACATTGAGATATATAGGTATGTTTATTTGCGTGTGTGGATGTGTATGTATATACATTGTGTATGGGGGTGGGTTGGGCCATTTCTTTCGTCTGTTTCCTTGCGCTACCTCGCAAACACCGGAGACAGCGACAAATCAAAATAATATAAATATGATATTATCCCTGGGGTTAGGGGTGAAAGAATACTTCCCACACATTCCTTACGTGTCGTAGAAGGCGACTAGAGGGGACGGGAGCGGGAGGCCAAAAATCCTCCCCTCCTTGTATTTTAACTTTCTAGAAATGGGAAACAGAAGGAGACACGCGGGGAGTGCTCATCCTCCTCGTAGACTCAGATTGGGGTGTCTAAATGTGTGTGGATGTAACCAAGATGTGAAAAAAGGAGAGATAGGTCGTATGTTTGAGGAAAGGAACCTGGATTTTTTGGCTCTGAGTGAAACGAAGCTCAAGGGTAAAGGGGAAGAGTGGTTTGGGAATGTCTTGGGAGTAAAGTCAGGGGTTAGTGAGAGGACAAGAGCAAGGGAAGGAGTAGCAGTACTCCTGAAACAGGAGTTGTGGGAGTGTGTGATAGAATGTAAGAAAGTAAATTCTCGATTAATATGGGTAAAACTGAAAGTTGATGGAGAGAGATGGGTGATTATTGGTGCATATGCACCTGGGCATGAGAAGAAAGATCATGAGAGGCAAGTGTTTTGGGAGCAGCTGAATGAGTGTGTTAGTGGTTTTGATGCATGAGACCGGGTTATAGTGATGGGTGATTTGAATGCAAAGGTGAGTAATGTGGCAGTTGAGGGAATAATTGGTATACATGGGGTGTTCAGTGTTGTAAATGGAAATGGTGAAGAGCTTGTAGATTTATGTGCTGAAAAAGGACTGATGATTGGGAATACCTGGTTTAAAAAGCGAGATATACATAAGTATACGTATGTACGTAGGAGGGATGGCCAGAGAGCGTTATTGGATTACGTGTTAATTGACAGGCGCACGAAAGAGAGACTTTTGGATGTCAATGTGCTGAGAGGTGCAACTGGAGGGATGTCTGATCATTATCTTGTGGAGGCTAAGGTGAAGATTTGTATGGGTTTTCAGAAAAGAGGAGTGAATGTTGGGGTGAAGAGGGTGGTTAGAGTAAGTGAGCTTGGGAAGGAGACTTGTGTGAGGAAGTACCAGGAGAGACTGAGTACAGAATGGAAAAAGGTACAACAATGGAAGTAAGGGGAGTGGGGGAGGAATGGGATGTATTTAGGGAATCAGTGATGAGTGATGGAGTGCGCAAAAGATGCTTTTGGCATGAGAAGCGTGGGAGGTGGTTTGATTAGAAAGGGTAGTGAGTGGTGGGATGAAGAAGTAAGAGTATTAGTGAAAGAGAAGAGAGAGGCATTTGGACAATTTTTGCAGGGAAAAAATGCAAATGAGTGGGAGATGTAAGAGACAGGAGGTCAAGAGAAAGGTGCAAGAGGTGAAAAAGAGGGCAAATGAGAGTTGGGGTGAGAGAGTATCATTAAATTTTAGGGAGAATAAAAAGATGTTCTGGAAGGAGGTAAATAAAGTGCGTAAGACAAGGGAGCAAATGGGAACTTCAATGAAGGGGGCTAATGGGGAGGTGATAACAAGTAGTGGTGATGTGAGAAGGAGATGGAGTGAGTATTTTGAAGGTTTGTTGAATGTGTTTGATGATAGAGTGGCAGATATAGATTGTTTTTGTCGATGTGGTGTGGAAAGTGAGAGGGTTAGGGAAAATGATTTGGTAAACAGAGAAGAGGTAGTAAAAGCTTTGCAGAAGATGAAAGCCGGCAAGGCAGCAGGTTTGGATGGTATTGCAGTGGAATCTATTTAAAAAGGGGGTGACTGTATTGTTGACTGGTTGGTAAGGTTATTTAATGTATGTATGACTCATGGTGAGGTGCCTTAGGAGTGGCGTAATGTGTGCTTAGTGCCATTGTACAAAGGCAAAGGGGTTAAGAGTGAGTGCTCAAATTACAGAGGTATAAGTTTGTTGAGTATTCCTGGTAAATTATATGAGAGGGTATTGATTGAGAGGGTGAAGGCATGTACAGAGCATCAGATTGGGGAAGAGCAGTGTGGTTTCAGAAGTGGTAGAGGATGTGTGGATCAGGTGTTTGCTTTGAAGAATGTATGTGAGAAATACTTAGAAAAGCAAATGGATTTGTATGTAGCATTTATGGATCTGGAGAAGGCATATGATAGAGTTGATAGAGATGCTCTGTGGAAGGTATTAAGAATATATGGTGTGGGAGGCAAGTTGTTAGAAGCAGTGAAAAGTTTTTATCGAGGATGTAAGGCATGTGTACGTGTAGGAAGAGAGGAAAGTGATTGGTTCTCAGCGAATGTAGGTTTGTGGCAGGGGTGTTTGATGTCTCCATGGTTGTTTAATTTGTTTATGGATGGGGTTGTTAGGGAGGTGAATGCAAGAGTTATGAAAAGAGGGGCAAGTATGAAGTCTGTTGTGGATGAGAGAGTTTGGGAAGTGAGTCAGTTGTTGTTCGCTGATGATACAGCGCTGGTGGCTGATTCATGTGAGAAACTGCAGAAGCTGGTGACTGAGTTTGGTAAAGTGTGTGAAAGAAGAAAGTTAAGAGTAAATGTGAATAAGAGCAAGGTTATTAGGTACAGTAGGGTTGAGGGTCAAGTCAATTGGGAGGTAAGTTTAAATGGAGAAAAACTGGAGGAAGCAAAGTGTTTTAGATATCTGGGAGTGGATCTGGCAGCGGATGGAAGCAGAAGTAAATCATAGGGTGGGGGAGGGGGCGAAAATCCTGGGAGCCTTGAAGAATGTGTGGAAGTGGAGAACATTATCTCGGAAAGCAAAAATGGGTATGTTTGAAGGAATAGTGGTTCCAACAATGTTGTATGGTTGCGAGGCGTGGGCTATGGATAGAGTTGTGCGCAGGAGGGTGGATGTGCTGGAAATGAGAGTTTTTAGGACAATGTGTGGTGTGAGGTGGTTTGATCGAGTAATAATGTAAGGGTAAGAGAGATGTGTGGAAATAAAAAGAGCGTGGTTGAGAGAGCAGAAGAGGGTGTTTTGAAATGGTTTGGGCACATGGAGAGAATGAGTGAGGAAAGATTGACCAAGAGGATATATATGTTGGAGGTGGAGGGAACGAGGAGAAGTGGGAGATCAAATTGGAGGTGGAAAGATGGAGTGAAAAAGATTTTGAGTGATTGGGGCCTGAACATGCAGGAGGGTGAAAGGCGGGCAAGGAATAGAGTGAATTGGATCGATGTGGTATACCGGGGTTGACGTGCTGTCAGTGGATTGAATCAGGGCATATGAAGCGTCTGGGTAAACCATGGAAAGTTGTGTGGGGCCTGGATGTGGAAAGGGAGCTGTGGTTTCGGGCATTATTGCATGACAGCTAGAGACTGAGTGTGAACGAATGAGGCCTTTGTTGTCTTTTCCTAGCGCTACCTCGCACACATGAGGGGGGAGGGGGATGGTATTCCATGTGTGGCGAGGTGGCGATGGGAATGAATAAAGGCAGACAGTGTGAATTGTGTGCATGGGTATATATGTATGTGTCTGTGTGTGTATATATATGTGTACATTGAGCTGTATAGGTATGTATATTTGCGTGTGTGGACGTGTATGTATATACATGTGTATAGGGGTGGGTTGGGCTATTTCTTTCATCTGTTTCCTTGCGCTACCCCGCAAATGCGGGAGACAGCGACAAAGGAAAATAGATAAATAAAATATATATATATAATCCCTGGGGGTAGGAGAGAAAGAATACTTCCCACGCATTCCTCACACTTCGTAGAAGGCGACTGGAGGGCACGGGAGCGGGGGGCCAGAAATGCTCCCCTCCTTGTATTTTAACTTTCTAAAATGGGAAACAGAAGAAGGAGTCACGCGGGGAGTGCTCATCCTCCTCGTAGGCTCAGATTAGGGTGTCTAAATGTGTGTGGATGTAACCAAGATGTGAAAAAAGGAGAGATAGGTAGTATGTTTGAGGAAAGGAACCTGGATGTTTTGGCTCTGAGTGAAATGAAGCTTAAGGGTAAAGGGGAAGAGTGGTTTGGGAATGTCTTGGGAGTAAAGTCAGGGGTTAGTGAGAGGACAAGAGCAAGGGAAGGAGTAGCATTACTCCTGAAACAGGAGTTTTGGGAGTATGCGATAGAATGTAAGAAAGTAAATTCTAGATTAATATGGGTAACACTGAAAGTTGATGTAGAGAGATATGTGATTATTGGTGCATATGCACCTGAGCATAAGAAAGATTATGAGAGGCAAGTGTTTTGGGAGCAGCTGAATTAGTGTGTTAGTGGTTTTGATGCACAAGACCGGGTTAAAGTGATGGGTGATTTGAATGCAAAGGTGAGTAATGTGGCAGTTAAGGGAAGAATTGGTATACATGGGGTGTTCAGTGTTGTAAATGGAAATGGTGAAGAGCTTGTAGATTTATGTGCTGAAAAATGACTGGTGATTGGGAATACCTGGTTTAAAAAGCGAGATATACATAAGTATATGTATGTAAGTAGGAGAGTGTTATTGGCCAGAGAGTGTTATTGGATTACGTGTTAATTGATAGGCGCGCGAAAGAGAGATTTTTGGATGTTAATGTGCTGAGAGGTGCAACTGGATGGATGTCTGATCATTATCTTGTGGAGGCGAAGGTGAAGATTTGTATGGGTTTTCAGAATAGAAGAGAGAATGTTGGGTGAAGAGGGTGGTGAGAGTAAGTGAGCTTGGGAAGGAGACTTGTGTGAGGAAGTACCAGGAGAGACTGAGTACAAAATGGAAAAAGCTGAGAACAAAGGAGGTAAGGGGAGTTGGGTAGGAATGGGATGTATTTAGGGAACAGTGATGGCTTGCACAAAAGATGCTTGTGGCATGATAAGAGTGGGAGGTGGTTTGATTAGAAAGGGTAGTGAGTGGTGGGATGAAGAAGTAAGATTATCAGTGAAAGAGAAGAAAGAGGTATTTGGATGATTTTTTGCGGGAAAAAATGCAAATGAGTGGGATACGTATAAAAGAAAGAGACAGGAGGTCAAGAGAAAGGTGCAAGAGGTGAAAAAGAGGGCAAATGAGAGTTGAGGTGAGAGAGTATCATTAAATTTTAGGGAGAATAAAAAGATGTACTGGAAGGAGGTAAATAAAGTGTGTAAGACAAGGGAGCAAATGGGAACTTCAGTGAAGGGGGCTAATGGGGAGGTGATAAGAAGTAGTGGTGATGTGAGAAGGAGATGGAGTGAGTATTTTGAAGGTTTGTTGAATGTGTTTGATGATTGAGTGGCAGATATAGGGTGTTTTGGTCGAGGTGGTGTGCAAAGTGAGAGGGTTAGGGAAAATGATTTGGTAAATAGAGAAGAGGTAGTAAAAGCTTTGCGGAAGATGAAAGCTGGCAAGGCAGCAGGTTTGGATGGTATTGCATTGGAATTTATTAAAAAAGGGGGTGACTGTTTTAGTGACTGGTTGGTAAGGTAATTTAATATATGTATGAATCATGGTGAGGTTCCTGAGGATTGGCGGAATGCGTACATAGTGCCATTGTAGAAAGGGAAAAGGGATAAGAGTGAGTGCTCAAATTAAAGAGGTATAAGTTTGTCGAGTATTCCTGGTAAATTATATGGGAGGGTATTGATTGAGAGGGTGAAGGCATGTACAGAGCATCAGATTGGGGAAGAGCAGTGTGGTTTCAGAAGTGGTAGAGGATGTGTGGATCAGGTGTTTGCTTTGAAGAATGTATGTGAGAAATACTTAGAAAAGCAAATGGATTTGTATGTAGCATTTATGGATCTGAATAAGGCATATGATAGAGTTGATAGAGATGCTCTGTGGAAGGTACTAAGAATATATGGTGTGGGGGGCAAGTTGTTAGAAGCAGTGAAAAGTTTTTATCGAGTATGTAAAGCATGTGCACGTGTAGGAAGAGAGGGAAGTGATTGGTTCTCAGTGAAAGTATGTTTGTGGCAGGGGTGTGTGATGTCTCCATGGTAGTTGAATTTGTTTATGTATGGGGTTGTTAGGGAGGTGAATGCAAGAGTTTTGGAAAGAGGGGCAAGTATGAAGTCTCTTGGGGATGAGAGAGCTTGGGAAGTGAGTCAGTTTTTGTTCGCTGATGATACAGCACTGGTGGCTGATTCATGTGAGAAGCTGCAGAAGCTGGTGACTGAGTTTGGTAAAGTGTGTGAAAGAAGAAAGTTGAGAGTAAATGTGAATAAGAGCAAGGTTATTAGGTACAGTAGGGTTGAGGGTCAAGGTAATTGGGAGGTAAGTTTGAATGGAGAAAAACTTGAGGAAGTAAAGTGTTTTAGATATCTGGGAGTGGATCTGGCAGTGGATGGAACCATGGAAGCGGAAGTGAATCATAGGGTGGGGGAGGGGGTGAAAATCCTGGGAGCCTTGAAGAATGTGTGGAAGTGGAGAACATTATCTCGGAAAGCAAAAATGGGTATGTTTGAAGGAGTAGTGGTTCCAACAATGTTGTATGGTTGCGAGCCGTGGGCCATTGATAGAGTTGTGCGCAGGAGGGTGGATATGCTGGAAATGAGATGTTTGAGGACAATATGTGGTGTGAGGTGGTTTGATCGAATAAGTAATGTAAGTGTAAGAGAGATGTGTGGAAATAAAAAGAGCATGGTTGAGAGAGCAGAAGAGGGTGTTTTGAAATGGTTTGGTCACGTGGAAAGAATGAGTGAGGAAAGATTGACCAAGAGGATATATGTGTTGGAGGTGGAGGGAACGAGGAGAAGTGGGAGACCAAATTGGAGGTGGAAAGATGGAGTGAAAAAGATTTTGAGTGATTGGGGCCTGAACATGCAGGAGGGTGAAAGGCGGGCAAGGAATAGAGTGAATTGGATCGATGTGGTATACCGGGGTCGATTTGCTGTCAATGGATTGAATCAGGGCATGTGAAGCATCTGGAGGAAACCATGGAAAGTTCTGTGGGGTCTGGATGTGGAAAGGGAGCTGTGGTTTTGGGCATTATTGCATGACAGCTATAGACTGAATGTGAACGAATGGGGCCTTTGTTGTCTTTTCCTAGCGCTACCTCGCACACATGAGGGGGGAGGGGGATGTTATTCCATGTGTGGCGAGGTGGTGATGGGAATGAATAAAGGCAGACAGTGTAAATTGTGTGCATGGGTATATATGTAGGTGTCTGTGTGTGTATGTATATGTGTACATTGAGATGTATGGGTATCTATATTTGCGTATGTGGACGTGTATATATATACATTGTGTATGGGTATGGGTTTGGCCATTTCTTTCATCTGTTTCCTTGCGCTACCTCGCAAATGCGGGAGACAGCGATAAAGCAAAAAAAAAAAAAAAAAAATCTTATTTGAAGATGGAAAAGGAAGGATTTGGAATATAGGAATCATGCTATATGTGATAATGTAAGGAATGGAGACCTCACCTCAGTTATGAATCAGTTGATTGTGTAAAGTAAAAAAGTAAGCCATATACGATGAATCATCGCAGTGTGTGACATGAAAATGTTGGGTTTGCTTATATAACAAGGAAGTTTTATGTTTCACTTGAATACAGTGAATATGGGTTATGGATTATTATACAATAGGTAGATAGACTAAACATATATTTTTATTGGAAGTGTATCTACTGTTTATTCCAGGTTTTGCATGTTATGTCCTTCATGATTGAGGTTGTGGGTGTAGGCATCCAGCCACATGCTGCTCCTCTTGCACAGTATTTACCTGGACTCTGGGAGGAATCCTCTGATCATAGCATGTTGCGATGTGCTATTTTAACAACGCTAGTTCACATGGTTACTGGGCTCATGGTAAGTTATTTTTTCTCAAGAAAGTATTTGCTTTCTTTTCAGGCATTGATAATCACGAGTGTTGTGGTTTAAATTTTCCCAATAGTTTTTTCTGTAATAAAAGACCTTTTTTTAATCTCTGTTTATATCTTAATTTTCAGTTTTTTCAGTTTCACATTATCTATGTTAATGTTAAGTTGTTTATATCTTAATTTTCAGTTTTTTCAGTTTCACATTATCTATGTTAATGTTAAGTTTTCTTCAAATAATATTGGTTTGGGAATGTTTTTGGGAGTAAAGTCAGGGGTTGGTGATAGGACAAGAGCAAAGGAAGGAGTAGCACTACTGAAACAAGAGTTGTGGGAGTATGTGATAGGGTGTAAGAAAGTATGGGTGAAACTGAAAGTGGATGGAGAGAGATGGGCAATTATTGGTGCCTATGCACCTGGGCATGAGAAGAATGATCATTAGAGGCAAGTGTTTTGGGAGCAGCTGAGTGAGTGGGTTAGCAGTTTCGTTGCACGAGACTGGGTTATAGTGATTGGTGATTTGAATGCAGAGGTGAGTAATGTGGCAGTTGAGGGAATAACTGGTGTACATGGGGTGTTCAGTGTTGTAAATGGAAATGGTGAAGAGCTTGTAGATTTATGTGCTGAAAAAGGACTGGTGATTGGGAATACCTGGTTTGAAAAGAGAAATATACATAAGCATATGTATGTAAGTAGGCGAGATGGCCAGAGAGCGTTATTGGATTACATGTTAATTGATAGGCACGTGAAAGAGAGACTTTTGGATGTTAATGTGCTGAGAGGTGCAACTAGAGGGATGTCTGATCCTTATCCTGTAGAGGCGAAGGTGAAGGTTTGTAGAGGTTTTCAGAAAAGAAGAAGAATGTTGGGGCGAAGAGGGTGGTGAGAGTAAGTGAGCTTGGGAAGGAGACTTGCGTGAGGGTATGGTACCAGGAGAGACTGAGTACAGAATGGAAAAAGGTGAGAACAATGGAAGCAAGGGGAGTGGGGGAGGAATGGGATGTATTTAGGGAAGCAGTGATTGCTTGCACAAAAGATGCTTGTGCATGAAAAGCGTGGTAGGTGGGCAGATTAGAAAGCGTGGTGAGTGGTGGGATGAAGAAGTAAGATTATTAGTGAAAGAGAAGAGAGAGGCATTTGGACAATTTTTGCAGGGAAGTAGTGCAAATGACTGGGAGATGTATAAAAGAAAGAGGCAGGAGGTCAAGAGAAAGGTGTGAGAGGGAAAAAGAGGGCAAATGAGAGTTGGAGTGAGAGAGTATCATTAAATTTTAGGGAGAATAAAAATATGTTTGGAAGGAGGTAAATAATGTATGAAGACAAGAGAACAAATGAGAACATCAGTGAAGGGGGCTAATGGGGGGTAATAACAAGTAGTGGTGATGTTAGAGATGGAGTGAGTATTTTGAAGGTTTGTTGAATGTGTTAGATGATAGAGTGGCAGATATAGGGTGTTTTGGTCAAGGTGGTATGCAAAGTGAGAGGGTCAAGGAGAATGATTTGGTAAACAGAGAAAAGGTAGTGAAAGTTTTGCAAAAGATGAGAGCTGGCAAGGCGGCAGGTTTGGATGGTATTGCAGTGGAATATATTAAAAAAGGGGATGACTGTGTCTGTATTGTTGACTGGTTTGGTGAGGATATTCTATTTATGTATGGCTCATGGTGAAGTGCCTGAGGATAGGCAGAATGCATGCATTGTCCCATTGTGCAAAAGCAATGGGGATAAAGGTGAATGTTCAAATTGCAGAGGTATAAGTTTGTTGAGTATTACAGGGAAATTATATTGGAGGGTGAAGGCATGTACAGAGCATCAGATTGGGGAAGAGGAGTGTGGTTTCAGAAAGTGGTAGAGGATGTGTGGATCAGGTGTTTGCTTTGAAGAATGTTTGTGAGAAATACTGAGAAAAACAAAATGCTTTGAAGAATGTTTGTGAGTTTGTGAGAAATACTTAGAAAAACAAATGGATTTGTTTGTAGTATTTATGGATCTGGAGAAGGCATATGATAGAGTTGATAGAGATGCTTTGTGGAAGGTAGTAAGAAAATCTTTGTTTGGATTTTGGAATGGTTTGAATCACCACTATGGTGTGGCAGGCAAGTTGCTAGAAGCAGTGGAAAGTTTTTATCGAGGAAGTATGGCAAGTGTACGAGTAGGAAGAGAGGAAAGTGATTGGTTCTCAGTGAATGTAGGTTTGCGGCAGGGGTGCGTGATGTCTCCATGGTTGTTTGATTTGTTTGTGGATGGGGTTGTTAGGGAGGTGAATGCAAGAGTTTTGGAGAGAGGGCAAGTATGCAGTCTGTTGTGGATGAAAAGGCTTGGGAAGTGAGTCAGTTGTTGTTCGCTGATGATACAGCACTGGTGGCTGATTTGGGTGAGAAACTGCAGAAGCTGGTGACTGAGTTTGGCAGAGTGTGTGAAAGAAGAAAGTGAGTTTGGCAAAGTGTGTGAAAGAAGAAAGCTGAGAGTAATTGTGAATAGAGCAAGGTTATTAGGTACAGTAGGGTTGAGGGACAAGTCATTTGGGAGGTAAGTTTAAATGGAGAAAAACTGGAGGAAGTGAAGTGTTTTAGATATCTGGGAGTGGATTTGGCAGCGGATGGAACCATGGAAGCGGAAGTGAGTCACAGCGTTGAGGAGGTGGCGAAAGTGCTGGAACATTGAAGAATGTGTGGAAGGTGAGAACATTATCTCGGAAAGAATAAGTGGGTATGTTTGAAGGAATAGGGGTTCTAACAATGTTATATGGTTGAGAGGCGTGGGCTATAGATAGGGTTGTGTGGAGGAGGGTGAATGTGTTGGAAATTAGATGCTTGAGGACAGTATGTGGTGTGAGGTGGTTTGTTCAAGTAAGTAATGAAATGGTAAGAGATGTGTGATTATAAAAAGAGTGTGGTTGAAAGAGCAAAAGACCGTGTATTGAAATGGTTTTGGTCACATGGAAAGAATGATGTGAGGAAAGATTGACAAAGAGGATATATGTGTCAGAGGTGGAAGGAATGAGGAGAAGTGGGAGACCAAATTGGAGGTGGAAAGATGGAGTAAAAGATTTTGAGTGATCGGGGCCTGAACATGGAGAAGGGTGAAAGGGTGAAAGGAAATAGAAGTGAATTGGGATAATGTGGTATACCAGGGTCAATGTGCTATCAGTGGATTTAATCAGGGCATGTAAAGCATTGGGGGTAACCATGGAAAGTTCTGTCCCTTACTACCGAAAAAAACTTTTCACTGCTTTAACAACTTGCCCCCAACCCATTATTTTTAAATCCCTTTCCCACAGAGATCTTTTCTCTTTTATCAATCCCTTCTCCAGTTTCCATAAATGTACATATAAATCCATTTGCTTTTTAAGAAATTCTCACATAATTTTTCAAAGCAAACACCTGATCCACACCCTCAACCATTTGAAAACAATGCTTTTCCCCAATCGGGATGTCTGTACAGCCTTCCCTCTCAATAAAATGCCCTCATATAATTTCCCAGGAATACTCAACAGAGTAATTTGAGCAAAACATTTTAGGTGAAAAAAAAAAGGGATGGAAAAAGTGAAGACTTAAAGTTTTTTGGAGCTATCTTGGGTAAGTTTGGTGATATGGAAAGAGATATGGGGAGGAGCAGTATAGGGTAAAAGGGAATCATTGAGCCCATTAGTTTGAATGATGAAGGGTTTGGTTGTATGGAAATGAAAAAAATGATTAAGGGACGCAAATCTTCCAACAGCCCTGTGCAGCCAAATCAGGACATGGAATGAATAAAGAGGTCAAGAATCAGGACTGTGGAAATGAGCTGTTTGGGGAGTGAGAATATGGTATGACTAGATAAATTGAAGAAGAATAAGAGGGTGTTATGAGAGTTTTGGGTTTATGGCAGAAAATTTGGAAGGGAGTGAATTGTGGAGTGGTAGAGTGGGTAAAATGTGAGCTTTGAGGTGGTTTGGGCATGTGGAAAAGGGAATGAAAGGTGAGGAGTTTTTCCAGGAGAGTGTATGTTGATACAATTAAAGGAGTTGGGGGTGAAAAGAAGTGCCAGTGACACAGGGAAATACAGGGGAAAAAAGTCCGGATGGAGAGAATGGTGTAGCGAGGGAGGGTAAGGGGATAAGTGGAGGACTTTGCTGGGGCCCACCCTCTTGATTTGATTTCCCGGGAAAGAGGATGAGTTCGGGAGATATAAATAGATAGATAAATTGATTACATTTTCAGGTTTTTAGATAAGATGTACATGTTAACTGTAAAGGGAATGAAGAATATTCTTTAGAAAATATGCAAAGAAAGAGTAGAAAAGTTATAGTGAAAAAGTTGTTAGGAAGATGAAGGAAGTAATTTTAGGTATTAAGGTTTGTGGAAAAAAAAAAAAGGTTTGTATTAAAACTGTGAAAACAGATAGTACAGTAAAAGAAAAAAATTTGTAGGTTAGTAGAGAAGATCAAGAATTGGGGCTCCAGGCTATGGAATTTCCATTTCATAGTTTACAAAAGGATGATTATAAAAAAAAAAAAAAAAGGGGATTGTGTAGTCTTTAAAAGGATATGATCAAAGTTAAAATATTTTTGATTTTTATGAATGAAAATCGGGGCATAGAAGAGTATGCAGGAAGCTTGTTAAGTTTTTGGAAAAAAATTTTTAAAAAAATGGATACTTTTTATACAGGAAAGTCAGTTGATGAAAAGTTTGGAGAAATATTAGAAAGGCACATGGATGAAAGTTCAGGAAAGTATGTTTATGAAGGTGATATATGGAATTTTTAAAGTTAGCCGCGAGGTATTGTTTGCATAGTGAAAGGGATAGGAGATGAAAAAATACGAAGAGAAGGTTAAATGCCAATAGAAAAGTGTTTTAAAAAAAGGATATTTATTTGTGTAAATAAATTAACATTTCCCTTTTCCATAGGCCCGAGGGGTTTTGGATTAAAGTGACATTCATTTTTTCATTTCATTTCCCGTAGAAGTTTAGTTTTCTTTAAAAAAAAATTTTTTTCATTTTTAATATATAATTATATATTATATTTTTTTTTCTTCCTTTCGCTGTTCGCCTTTTGAGGTAGTGCAAGGAAACAGACGAAAGAATGGCAACCACATATACATGTTTATCGTACGTCACAAAAGCAAATTACATTCCTACAAGCTTTCCTGTTTACCAAAGTACATGCCCCGATTAACCAAGACAGCACGTAACCCCGGGTTAACCCCATCGATCCAATTCACTCTATTCCCTTTCCCCCCTTTCCCCTCCCGATGTTCAGGCCCCCTCACCCCAAAATTTTTTACTCCATCTTTCCCCCTCCCAATTTTGGTCTCCCCTTTCCCGTTCCTCCACTCGACACATATATCCTCTTGGTCAATTTTCCTCATCATTTTCCTGTTTCTAAACCCTTTCAAACCCCCTTTTTGCTCTTCAACCACGTCTTTTTTTTTCCAAACCCCCCAAATCTCTTTACCTTACGTTACTTATCGATTCCCAAAACCCCTCCCCAACACACATTTTCTCAAAAATTCATTTCCAGCACTCCATCCCCCTGTGACAACTATCCCTAGCCCCCGCTTGCAAACCCTAAACATTTTTGGAACCATATTCCTTCAAAATACCCCTTTTTGTTTCCCAGATAATGTTCTCGACTTCCCCACCTTCTTAAGCTCCCCGGGAAATTTTTTCCTCCCACCTATGATCCACTTTCCCCTTCCCTGGTTTCCATCCCTGCCAGATCCCCCCCAGATCCCCAAAAACTTTACTTTCTCCGTTTTTTATTCAGGATTACCCGACTTGACCCCCAAACCCCATGTACCCAATAAAACCCTTTCTCTTATTTTAATTTACTTTAATTTTTCTTTAAAACCTTTACCAAAATCAGTACCAAACTTCTGCAGTTTCTCACATGAATCAGCCCCCAGGTGTATATTAGCGAACAAAAAATGACTATTCCCAAGCCTCTACCCCCAACAGACTTCATATTGCCCTTTTCAGGCTCTTGATTACCTCCTAACAACCATCCATAAACAAATTAACAACCATGGAGACATCACACACCCTGCGCAACTACATACTGAGAACCAGTCACTTTCATCTTCTTACACGTACTCATGCCTTACATCCTCGATAAAAACTTTTCACTGTTCTAACAACTTGCCTCCCACACCATATATTCTTAATACCTTCCACAGAGCATCTCTTATCAACTTATCATATGCCTTCTCCAGATCCATAATGCTACATACAAATCCATTTGCTTTTCTAAGTATTTCTCAATACATTCTTCAAAGGAAACACCTGATCACACACTCCTCTACCACTTCTGAAACCACATGGTCTTCCCCAATCTGATGCTCTGTCATGCCTTCACCCTCTCAATCAATACCCTCCCATATAATTACAGGAATACTCAACAAACTTATACCACTGTAAGAAAGTAAATTCTCTTGATATGGGTAAAACTGAAAGTTGATGGAGAGAGAT
The DNA here is from genome assembly GCF_036320965.1 of Panulirus ornatus. Lineage (NCBI taxonomy): Eukaryota > Metazoa > Arthropoda > Malacostraca > Decapoda > Palinuridae > Panulirus > Panulirus ornatus. The sequence goes on from NC_092265.1 coordinate 18,817,404, forward strand.
GGGTGATTATTGGTGCATATGCACCTGGGGATGAGAAGAAAGATCATGAGAGGCAAGTGTTTTGGGAGCGGCTGAATGAGTGTGTTAGTGGTTTTGATGCACGAGACTGGGTTATAGTGATGGGTGATTTGAATGCAAAGGTGAGTAATGTGGCAGTTGAGGGAATAATTGGTATACATGGGGTGTTCAGTGTTGTAAATGGAAATGGTGAAGAGCTTGTAGATTTATGTGCTGAAAAAGGACTGGTGATTGGGAATACCTGGTTTAAAAAGCGAGATATACATAAGTATATGTATGTAAGTAGGAGAGATGGCCAGAGAGCGTTATTGGATTACGTGTTAATTGACAGGCGCACGAAAGAGAGACTTTTGGATGTTAATGTGCTGAGAGGTGCAACTGGAGGGATGTCTGATCATTATCTTGAAGAGGCTAAGGTGAAGATTTGTATGGGTTTTCAGAAAAGAAGTGTGAATGTTGGGGTGAAGAGGGGTGGTGAGAGTAAGTGAGCTTGGGAAGGAGACTTGTGTGAGGAAGTACCAGGAGAGACTGAGTATAGAATGGAAAAAGGTGAGAACAATGGAAGTAAGGGGAGTGGGGGAGGAATGGGATGTATTTAGGGAATCAGTGATTGATTGCGCAAAAGATGCTTGTGGCATGAGAAGAGTGGGAGGTGGGTTGATTAGAAAGGGTAGTGAGTGGTGGGATGAAGAAGTAAGTTTATTCAGTGAAGGAGAAGAGAGAGGCATTTGGACGATTTTTGCAGGGAAAAAATGCAATTGAGTGGGAGATGTATAAAAGAATGAGACAGGAGGTCAAGAGAAAGGTGCAAGAGGTGAAAAAGAGGGCAAATGAGAGTTGGGGTGAGAGAGTATCATTTAATTTTAGGGAGAATAAAAAGATGTTCTGGAAGGAGGTAAATAAAGTGCGTAAGACAAGGGAGCAAATGGGAACTTCAGTGAAGGGCGCAAATGGGGAGGTGATAACAAGTAGTGGTGATGTGAGAAGGAGATGGAGTGAGTATTTTGAAGGTTTGTTGAATGTGTTTGATGATAGAGTGGCAGATATAGGGTGTTTTGGTCGAGGTGGTGTGCAAAGTGAGAGGGTTAGGGAAAATGATTTGGTAAACAGAGAAGAGGTAGTAAAAGCTTTGCGGAAGATGAAAGCCGGCAAGGCAGCAGGTTTGGATGGTATTGCAGTGGAATTTATTAAAAAAGGGGGTGACTGTATTATTGACTGGTTGGTAAGGTTATTTAATGCATGTATGACTCATGGTGAGGTGCCTGAGTATTGGCGGAATGCATGCATAGTGACATTGTACAAAGGCAAAGGGGATAAGAGTGAGTGCTCAAATTACAGAGGTATAAGTTTGTTGAGTATTCCTGGTAAATTATATGGGAGGGTATTGATTGAGAGGGTGAAGGCATGTACAGAGCATCAGATTGGGGAAGAGCAGTGTGGTTTCAGAAGTGGTAGAGGATGTGTGGATCAGGTGTTTGCTTTGAAGAATGTATGTGAGAAATACTTAGAAAAGCAAATGGATTTGTTTGTAGCATTTATGGATCTGGAGAAGGCATATGATAGAGTTGATAGAGATGCTCTGTGGAAGGTATTAAGAATATATGGTGTGGGAGGAAAGTTGTTAGAAGCAGTGAAAAGTTTTTATCGAGGATGTAAGGCATGTGTACGTGTAGGAAGAGAGGAAAGTGATTGGTTCTCAGTGAATGTAGGTTTGCGGCAGGGGTGTGTGATGTCTCCATGGTTGTTTAATTTGTTTATGGATGGGGTTGTTAGGGAGGTAAATGCAAGAGTTTTGGAAAGAGGGGCAAGTATGAAGTCTGTTGGGGATGAGAGAGCTTGGGAAGTGAGTCAGTTGTTGTTCGCTGATGATACAGCGCTGGTGGCTGATTCATGTGAGAAACTGCAGAAGCTGGTGACTGAGTTTGGTAAAGTGTGTGGAAGAAGAAAGTTAAGAGTAAATGTGAATAAGAGCAAGGTTATTAGGTACAGTAGGGTTGAGGGTCAAGTCAATTGGGAGGTGAGTTTGAATGGAGAAAAACTGGAGGAAGTGAAGTGTTTTAGATATCTGGGAGTGGATCTGGCAGCGGATGGAACCATGGAAGCGGAAGTGGATCATAGGGTGGGGGAGGGGGCGAAAATTCTGGGGGCCTTGAAGAATGTGTGGAAGTCGAGAACATTATCTCGGAAAGCAAAAATGGGTATGTTTGAAGGAATAGTGGTTCCAACAATGTTGTATGGTTGCGAGGCGTGGGCTATGGATAGAGTTGTGCGCAGGAGGATGGATGTGCTGGAAATGAGATGTTTGAGGACAATGTGTGGTGTGAGGTGGTTTGATCGAGTGAGTAACGTAAGGGTAAGAGAGATGTGTGGAAATAAAAAGAGCGTGGTTGAGAGAGCAGAAGAGGGTGTTTTGAAGTGGTTTGAGCACATGGAGAGAATGAGTGAGGAAAGATTGACCAAGAGGATATATGTGTCGAGGTGGAGGGAACGAGGAGAAGAGGGAGACCAAATTGGAGGTGGAAAGATGGAGTGAAAAAGATTTTGTGTGATCGGGCCTGAAACATGCAGGAGGGTGAAGGAGGGCAAGGAATAGAGTGAATTGGAGCGATGTGGTATACCAGGTTGACGTGCAGTCAGTGTATTGAATCAAGGCATGTGAAGCGATTGGGGTAAACCATGGAAAGCTGTGTAGGTATGTAATATTTGCGTGTGTGGACGTATGTATATACGCTTCAATTAACAGTAATCAATACGCTCTTGGCCATTCTCACTTACATAAGTAATACTTATGTATATCTCTTTTTAAACAGGTATTCCCAATCATCAGTCCTTTTTCAGCACATAAATCTACAAGCTCTTCAAATTCCCATTTACAACACTGAACACCCCATGTATACCAATTATTCCCTCAATTGCCACATTACCACCTTTGCATTCAAATCACCCATCACTATAACCCGGTCTCGTGCATCAAAACCACTAACACACTCATTCAGCTGCTCCCAAAACACTTGCCTCTCATGATCTTTCTTCTCATGCCCAGGTGCATATGCACCAATAATCACCCACCTCTCTCCATCAACTTTCAGTTTTACCCATATTAATCGAGAATTTACTTTCTTACATTCTATCACATACTCCCACAACTCCTGTTTCAGGAGTATTGCTACTCCTTCCCTTGCTCTTGTCCTCTCACTAACCCCTGACTTTACTCCCCAGACATTCCCAAACCACTCTTCCCCTTTACCCTTGAGCTTCGTTTCACTCAGAGCCAAAACATCCAGGTTCCTTTCCTCAAACATACTACCTATCTCTCCTTTTTTCACATCTTGGTTACATCCACACACATTTAGGCACCCCACTCTGAGCCTTCGAGGAGGATGAGCACTCCCCGCGTGACTCCTTCTTCTGTTTCCCATTTTAGAAAGTTAAAATGTACAAGGAGGGGAGGATTTCTGGCCCCCCGCTCCCGCCCCCTCTAGTCGCTTTCTACGACACGCGAGGAATACGTGGGAAGTATTCTTTCACCCCTATCCCCAGGGATAATATACATATATATATACATCCCACACATACACACACAAAACACATACATATGCCATATACAAAACACACACACATACATATTATATAATATGAAAGATGTAAGAAACAATTTAGAAAACTGAAACTTCTAGCTTGAAATGAATGAAAAATGAATGTCACAAAAATGGTTCAACCTCTGGCTATGGAAAAAGGAAATGTATAATTTATTTACACAAATGTCAATAGCAGTTCTCATCAATTTAACCACTGTATCAATAAGCTTCAATGTCTAAGCTACATTTTTTCTCCAATTTCACTATTTTTTGTCAAAACACAATGTATGAAACTATCACTCCAGTACACAACTATAAATATTTACTTCCCTTTAAAAAAAGTTCTGGGGAATATAATATATATATATATTTTATTATATATATAATATATATATATATATATATTTTTTTTTTTTTCTTTGTCGCTGTCTCCCGCGTTTGCGAGGTAGCGCAAGGAAACAGACGAAAGAAATGGCCCAACCCACCCCCATAAACATGCCTTGATTCAATCCACTGACAGCACGTCAACCCCGGTATACCACATCGCTCCAATTCACTCTATTCTTTGCCCTCCTTTCACCCTCCTGCATGTTCAGGCCCCGATCACACAAAATCTTTTTCACTCCATCTTTCCACCTCCAATTTGGTCTCCCTCTTCTCCTTGTTCCCTCCACCTCCGACACATATATCCTCTTGGTCAATCTTTCCTCACTCATTCTCTCCATGTGCCCAAACCATTTCAAAACACCCTCTTCTGCTCTCTCAACCACGCTCTTTTTATTTCCACACATCTCTCTTACCCTTACGTTACTTACTCGATCAAACCACCTCACACCACACATTGTCCTCAAACATCTCATTTCCAGCACATCCATCCTCCTGCGCACAACTCTATCCATAGCCCACGCCTCGCAACCATACAACATTGTTGGAACCACTATTCCTTCAAACATACCCATTTTTGCTTTCCGAGATAATGTTCTCGACTTCCACACATTCTTCAAGACTCCCAGAATTTTCGCCCCCTCCCCTACCCTATGATCCACTTCCGCTTCCATGGTTCCATCCGCTGCCAGATCCACTCCCAGATATCTAAAACACTTCACTTCCTCCAGTTTTTCTCCATTCAAACTCACCTCCCAGTTGACTTGACCCTCAACCCTACTGTACCTAATAACCTTGCTCTTATTCACATTTACTCTTAACTTTCTTCTTTCACACACTTTACCAAACTCAGTCACCAGCTTCTGCAGTTTCTCACATGAATCAGCCACCAGCGCTGTATCATCAGCGAACAACAACTGACTCACTTCCCAAGCTCTCTCATCCACAACAGACTTCATACTTGCCCCTCTTTCATAACTCTTGCATTCACCTCCCTAACAACCCCATCCATAAACAAATTAAACAACCATGGAGACATCACACACCCCTGCCGCAAACCTACATTCACTGAGAACCAATCACTTTCCTCTCTTCCTACACGTACACATGCCTTACATCCTCGATAAAAACTTTTCACTGCTTCTAACAACTTGCCTCCCACACCATATATTCTTAATACCTTCCACAGAGCATCTCTATCAACTCTATCATATGCCTTCTCCAGATCCATAAATGCTACATACAAATCCATTTGCTTTTCTAAGTATTTCTCACATACATTCTTCAAAGCAAACACCTGATCCACACATCCTCTACCACTTCTGAAACCACACTGCTCTTCCCCAATCTGATGCTCTGTACATGCCTTCACCCTCTCAATCAATACCCTCCCATATAATTTACCAGGAATACTCAACAAACTTATACCTCTGTAATTTGAGCACTCACTCTTATCCCCTTTGCCTTTGTACAATGGCACTATGCACGCATTCCGCCAATCCTCAGGCACCTCACCGTGAGTCATACATACATTAAATAACCTTACCAACCAGTCAACAATACAGTCACCCCCTTTTTTAATAAATTCCACTGCAATACCATCCAAACCTGCTGCCATGCCGGCTTTCATCTTCCGCAAAGCTTTTACTACCTCTTCTCTGTTTACCAAATCATTTTCCCTAACCCTCTCACTTTGTACACCACCTCGACCAAAACACCCTATATCTGCCACTCTATCATCAAACACATTCAACAAACCTTCAAAATACTCACTCCATCTCCTTCTCACATCACCACTACTTGTTATCACCTCCCCATTTGCGCCCTTCACTGAAGTTCCCATTTGCTCCCTTGTCTTACGCACTTTATTTACCTCCTTCCAGAACATCTTTTTATTCTCCCTAAAATTTAATGATACTCTCTCACCCCAACTCTCATTTGCCCTTTTTTTCACCTCTTGCACCTTTCTCTTGACCTCCTGTCTCTTTCTTTTATACGTCTCCCACTTGACTGCATTTTTTCCCTGCAAAAATCGTCCAAATGCCTCTCTCTTCTCTTTCACTAATACTCTTACTTCTTCATCCCACCACTCACTACGCTTTCTAATCAACCCACCTCCCACTCTTCTCATACCACAAGCATCTTTTGCGCAATCCATCACTGATTCCCTAAATACATCCCATTCCTCCCTCACTCCCCTTACTTCCATTGTTCTCACCTTTTTCCATTCTGTACTCAGTCTCTCCTGGTACTTCCTGACACAAGTCTCCTTCCCAAGCTCACTTACTCTCACCACCCTCTTCACCCCAACATTCACTCTTCTTTTCTGAAAACCCATACAAATCTTCTCCTTAGCCTCCACAAGATAATGATCAGACATCCCTCCAGTTGCACCTCTCAGCACATTAACATCCAAAAGTCTCTCTTTCGCGCACCTGTCAATTAACATGTAATCCAATAACACTCTCTGGCCATCTCTCCTACTTACATAAGTATACTTATGTATATCTCGCTTTTTAAACCAGGTATTCCCAATCATCAGTCCTTTTTCAGCACATAAATCTACAAGCTCTTCACCATTTCCATTTACGACACTGAACACCCCATGTATACCAATTATTCCCTCAACTGCCACATTACTCACCTTTGCATTCAAATCACCCATCACTATAACCCGGTCTCGTGCATCAAAACCAATAACACACTCATTCAGCTGCTCCCAAAACACTTGCCTCTCATGATTTTTCTTCTCATGCCCAGGTGCATATGCACCAATAATCACCCACCTCTCTTCATCAACTTTCAGTTTTACCCATATTAATCGAGAATTTACTTTCTTACATTCTATCACATACTCCCACAACTTCTGTTTCAGGAGTATTGCTACTCCTTCCCTTGCTCTTGTCCTCTCACTAACCCCTGACTTTACTCCCCAGACATTCCCAAACCACTCTTCCCCTTTACCCTTGAGCTTCGTTTCACTTAGAGCCAAAACATCTGAGTGTGAATTGTGTGCATGGTTATATATGTATGTGTCTTTGTGTGTATATATATATGTGTACATTGAGATATATAGGTATGTTTATTTGCGTGTGTGGATGTGTATGTATATACATTGTGTATGGGGGTGGGTTGGGCCATTTCTTTCGTCTGTTTCCTTGCGCTACCTCGCAAACACCGGAGACAGCGACAAATCAAAATAATATAAATATGATATTATCCCTGGGGTTAGGGGTGAAAGAATACTTCCCACACATTCCTTACGTGTCGTAGAAGGCGACTAGAGGGGACGGGAGCGGGAGGCCAAAAATCCTCCCCTCCTTGTATTTTAACTTTCTAGAAATGGGAAACAGAAGGAGACACGCGGGGAGTGCTCATCCTCCTCGTAGACTCAGATTGGGGTGTCTAAATGTGTGTGGATGTAACCAAGATGTGAAAAAAGGAGAGATAGGTCGTATGTTTGAGGAAAGGAACCTGGATTTTTTGGCTCTGAGTGAAACGAAGCTCAAGGGTAAAGGGGGAAGAGTGGTTTGGGAATGTCTTGGGAGTAAAGTCAGGGGTTAGTGAGAGGACAAGAGCAAGGGAAGGAGTAGCAGTACTCCTGAAACAGGAGTTGTGGGAGTGTGTGATAGAATGTAAGAAAGTAAATTCTCGATTAATATGGGTAAAACTGAAAGTTGATGGAGAGAGATGGGTGATTATTGGTGCATATGCACCTGGGCATGAGAAGAAAGATCATGAGAGGCAAGTGTTTTGGGAGCAGCTGAATGAGTGTGTTAGTGGTTTTGATGCATGAGACCGGGTTATAGTGATGGGTGATTTGAATGCAAAGGTGAGTAATGTGGCAGTTGAGGGAATAATTGGTATACATGGGGTGTTCAGTGTTGTAAATGGAAATGGTGAAGAGCTTGTAGATTTATGTGCTGAAAAAGGACTGATGATTGGGAATACCTGGTTTAAAAAGCGAGATATACATAAGTATACGTATGTACGTAGGAGGGATGGCCAGAGAGCGTTATTGGATTACGTGTTAATTGACAGGCGCACGAAAGAGAGACTTTTGGATGTCAATGTGCTGAGAGGTGCAACTGGAGGGATGTCTGATCATTATCTTGTGGAGGCTAAGGTGAAGATTTGTATGGGTTTTCAGAAAAGAGGAGTGAATGTTGGGGTGAAGAGGGTGGTTAGAGTAAGTGAGCTTGGGAAGGAGACTTGTGTGAGGAAGTACCAGGAGAGACTGAGTACAGAATGGAAAAAGGTACAACAATGGAAGTAAGGGGAGTGGGGGAGGAATGGGATGTATTTAGGGAATCAGTGATGAGTGATGGAGTGCGCAAAAGATGCTTTTGGCATGAGAAGCGTGGGAGGTGGTTTGATTAGAAAGGGTAGTGAGTGGTGGGATGAAGAAGTAAGAGTATTAGTGAAAGAGAAGAGAGAGGCATTTGGACAATTTTTGCAGGGAAAAAATGCAAATGAGTGGGAGATGTAAGAGACAGGAGGTCAAGAGAAAGGTGCAAGAGGTGAAAAAGAGGGCAAATGAGAGTTGGGGTGAGAGAGTATCATTAAATTTTAGGGAGAATAAAAAGATGTTCTGGAAGGAGGTAAATAAAGTGCGTAAGACAAGGGAGCAAATGGGAACTTCAATGAAGGGGGCTAATGGGGAGGTGATAACAAGTAGTGGTGATGTGAGAAGGAGATGGAGTGAGTATTTTGAAGGTTTGTTGAATGTGTTTGATGATAGAGTGGCAGATATAGATTGTTTTTGTCGATGTGGTGTGGAAAGTGAGAGGGTTAGGGAAAATGATTTGGTAAACAGAGAAGAGGTAGTAAAAGCTTTGCAGAAGATGAAAGCCGGCAAGGCAGCAGGTTTGGATGGTATTGCAGTGGAATCTATTTAAAAAGGGGGTGACTGTATTGTTGACTGGTTGGTAAGGTTATTTAATGTATGTATGACTCATGGTGAGGTGCCTTAGGAGTGGCGTAATGTGTGCTTAGTGCCATTGTACAAAGGCAAAGGGGTTAAGAGTGAGTGCTCAAATTACAGAGGTATAAGTTTGTTGAGTATTCCTGGTAAATTATATGAGAGGGTATTGATTGAGAGGGTGAAGGCATGTACAGAGCATCAGATTGGGGAAGAGCAGTGTGGTTTCAGAAGTGGTAGAGGATGTGTGGATCAGGTGTTTGCTTTGAAGAATGTATGTGAGAAATACTTAGAAAAGCAAATGGATTTGTATGTAGCATTTATGGATCTGGAGAAGGCATATGATAGAGTTGATAGAGATGCTCTGTGGAAGGTATTAAGAATATATGGTGTGGGAGGCAAGTTGTTAGAAGCAGTGAAAAGTTTTTATCGAGGATGTAAGGCATGTGTACGTGTAGGAAGAGAGGAAAGTGATTGGTTCTCAGCGAATGTAGGTTTGTGGCAGGGGTGTTTGATGTCTCCATGGTTGTTTAATTTGTTTATGGATGGGGTTGTTAGGGAGGTGAATGCAAGAGTTATGAAAAGAGGGGCAAGTATGAAGTCTGTTGTGGATGAGAGAGTTTGGGAAGTGAGTCAGTTGTTGTTCGCTGATGATACAGCGCTGGTGGCTGATTCATGTGAGAAACTGCAGAAGCTGGTGACTGAGTTTGGTAAAGTGTGTGAAAGAAGAAAGTTAAGAGTAAATGTGAATAAGAGCAAGGTTATTAGGTACAGTAGGGTTGAGGGTCAAGTCAATTGGGAGGTAAGTTTAAATGGAGAAAAACTGGAGGAAGCAAAGTGTTTTAGATATCTGGGAGTGGATCTGGCAGCGGATGGAAGCAGAAGTAAATCATAGGGTGGGGGAGGGGGCGAAAATCCTGGGAGCCTTGAAGAATGTGTGGAAGTGGAGAACATTATCTCGGAAAGCAAAAATGGGTATGTTTGAAGGAATAGTGGTTCCAACAATGTTGTATGGTTGCGAGGCGTGGGCTATGGATAGAGTTGTGCGCAGGAGGGTGGATGTGCTGGAAATGAGAGTTTTTAGGACAATGTGTGGTGTGAGGTGGTTTGATCGAGTAATAATGTAAGGGTAAGAGAGATGTGTGGAAATAAAAAGAGCGTGGTTGAGAGAGCAGAAGAGGGTGTTTTGAAATGGTTTGGGCACATGGAGAGAATGAGTGAGGAAAGATTGACCAAGAGGATATATATGTTGGAGGTGGAGGGAACGAGGAGAAGTGGGAGATCAAATTGGAGGTGGAAAGATGGAGTGAAAAAGATTTTGAGTGATTGGGGCCTGAACATGCAGGAGGGTGAAAGGAGGGCAAGGAATAGAGTGAATTGGATCGATGTGGTATACCGGGGTTGACGTGCTGTCAGTGGATTGAATCAGGGCATATGAAGCGTCTGGGGTAAACCATGGAAAGTTGTGTGGGGCCTGGATGTGGAAAGGGAGCTGTGGTTTTGGGCATTATTGCATGACAGCTAGAGACTGAGTGTGAACGAATGAGGCCTTTGTTGTCTTTTCCTAGCGCTACCTCGCACACATGAGGGGGGAGGGGGATGGTATTCCATGTGTGGCGAGGTGGCGATGGGAATGAATAAAGGCAGACAGTGTGAATTGTGTGCATGGGTATATATGTATGTGTCTGTGTGTGTATATATATGTGTACATTGAGCTGTATAGGTATGTATATTTGCGTGTGTGGACGTGTATGTATATACATGTGTATAGGGGTGGGTTGGGCTATTTCTTTCATCTGTTTCCTTGCGCTACCCCGCAAATGCGGGAGACAGCGACAAAGGAAAATAGATAAATAAAATATATATATATATATATAATCTCTGGGGGTAGGAGAGAAAGAATACTTCCCACGCATTCCTCACATGTCGTAGAAGGCGACTGGAGGGCACGGGAGCGGGGGGCCAGAAAATCTCCCCTCCTTGTATTTTAACTTTCTAAAATGGGAAACAGAAGAAGGAGTCACGCGGGGAGTGCTCATCCTCCTCGTAGGCTCAGATTAGGGTGTCTAAATGTGTGTGGATGTAACCAAGATGTGAAAAAAGGAGAGATAGGTAGTATGTTTGAGGAAAGGAACCTGGATGTTTTGGCTCTGAGTGAAATGAAGCTTAAGGGTAAAGGGGAAGAGTGGTTTGGGAATGTCTTGGGAGTAAAGTCAGGGGTTAGTGAGAGGACAAGAGCAAGGGAAGGAGTAGCATTACTCCTGAAACAGGAGTTTTGGGAGTATGCGATAGAATGTAAGAAAGTAAATTCTAGATTAATATGGGTAACACTGAAAGTTGATGTAGAGAGATATGTGATTATTGGTGCATATGCACCTGAGCATAAGAAAGATTATGAGAGGCAAGTGTTTTGGGAGCAGCTGAATTAGTGTGTTAGTGGTTTTGATGCACAAGACCGGGTTAAAGTGATGGGTGATTTGAATGCAAAGGTGAGTAATGTGGCAGTTAAGGGAAGAATTGGTATACATGGGGTGTTCAGTGTTGTAAATGGAAATGGTGAAGAGCTTGTAGATTTATGTGCTGAAAAATGACTGGTGATTGGGAATACCTGGTTTAAAAAGCGAGATATACATAAGTATATGTATGTAAGTAGGAGAGTGTTATTGGCCAGAGAGTGTTATTGGATTACGTGTTAATTGATAGGCGCGCGAAAGAGAGATTTTTGGATGTTAATGTGCTGAGAGGTGCAACTGGATGGATGTCTGATCATTATCTTGTGGAGGCGAAGGTGAAGATTTGTATGGGTTTTCAGAATAGAAGAGAGAATGTTGGGTGAAGAGGGTGGTGAGAGTAAGTGAGCTTGGGAAGGAGACTTGTGTGAGGAAGTACCAGGAGAGACTGAGTACAAAATGGAAAAAGCTGAGAACAAAGGAGGTAAGGGGAGTTGGGTAGGAATGGGATGTATTTAGGGAACAGTGATGGCTTGCACAAAAGATGCTTGTGGCATGATAAGAGTGGGAGGTGGTTTGATTAGAAAGGGTAGTGAGTGGTGGGATGAAGAAGTAAGATTATCAGTGAAAGAGAAGAAAGAGGTATTTGGATGATTTTTTGCGGGAAAAAATGCAAATGAGTGGGATACGTATAAAAGAAAGAGACAGGAGGTCAAGAGAAAGGTGCAAGAGGTGAAAAAGAGGGCAAATGAGAGTTGAGGTGAGAGAGTATCATTAAATTTTAGGGAGAATAAAAAGATGTACTGGAAGGAGGTAAATAAAGTGTGTAAGACAAGGGAGCAAATGGGAACTTCAGTGAAGGGGGCTAATGGGGAGGTGATAAGAAGTAGTGGTGATGTGAGAAGGAGATGGAGTGAGTATTTTGAAGGTTTGTTGAATGTGTTTGATGATTGAGTGGCAGATATAGGGTGTTTTGGTCGAGGTGGTGTGCAAAGTGAGAGGGTTAGGGAAAATGATTTGGTAAATAGAGAAGAGGTAGTAAAAGCTTTGCGGAAGATGAAAGCTGGCAAGGCAGCAGGTTTGGATGGTATTGCATTGGAATTTATTAAAAAAGGGGGTGACTGTTTTAGTGACTGGTTGGTAAGGTAATTTAATATATGTATGAATCATGGTGAGGTTCCTGAGGATTGGCGGAATGCGTACATAGTGCCATTGTAGAAAGGGAAAAGGGATAAGAGTGAGTGCTCAAATTAAAGAGGTATAAGTTTGTCGAGTATTCCTGGTAAATTATATGGGAGGGTATTGATTGAGAGGGTGAAGGCATGTACAGAGCATCAGATTGGGGAAGAGCAGTGTGGTTTCAGAAGTGGTAGAGGATGTGTGGATCAGGTGTTTGCTTTGAAGAATGTATGTGAGAAATACTTAGAAAAGCAAATGGATTTGTATGTAGCATTTATGGATCTGAATAAGGCATATGATAGAGTTGATAGAGATGCTCTGTGGAAGGTACTAAGAATATATGGTGTGGGGGGCAAGTTGTTAGAAGCAGTGAAAAGTTTTTATCGAGTATGTAAAGCATGTGCACGTGTAGGAAGAGAGGGAAGTGATTGGTTCTCAGTGAAAGTATGTTTGTGGCAGGGGTGTGTGATGTCTCCATGGTAGTTGAATTTGTTTATGTATGGGGTTGTTAGGGAGGTGAATGCAAGAGTTTTGGAAAGAGGGGCAAGTATGAAGTCTCTTGGGGATGAGAGAGCTTGGGAAGTGAGTCAGTTTTTGTTCGCTGATGATACAGCACTGGTGGCTGATTCATGTGAGAAGCTGCAGAAGCTGGTGACTGAGTTTGGTAAAGTGTGTGAAAGAAGAAAGTTGAGAGTAAATGTGAATAAGAGCAAGGTTATTAGGTACAGTAGGGTTGAGGGTCAAGGTAATTGGGAGGTAAGTTTGAATGGAGAAAAACTTGAGGAAGTAAAGTGTTTTAGATATCTGGGAGTGGATCTGGCAGTGGATGGAACCATGGAAGCGGAAGTGAATCATAGGGTGGGGGAGGGGGTGAAAATCCTGGGAGCCTTGAAGAATGTGTGGAAGTGGAGAACATTATCTCGGAAAGCAAAAATGGGTATGTTTGAAGGAGTAGTGGTTCCAACAATGTTGTATGGTTGCGAGCCGTGGGCCATTGATAGAGTTGTGCGCAGGAGGGTGGATATGCTGGAAATGAGATGTTTGAGGACAATATGTGGTGTGAGGTGGTTTGATCGAATAAGTAATGTAAGTGTAAGAGAGATGTGTGGAAATAAAAAGAGCATCGTTGAGAGAGCAGAAGAGGGTGTTTTGAAATGGTTTGGTCACGTGGAAAGAATGAGTGAGGAAAGATTGACCAAGAGGATATATGTGTTGGAGGTGGAGGGAACGAGGAGAAGTGGGAGACCAAATTGGAGGTGGAAAGATGGAGTGAAAAAGATTTTGAGTGATTGGGGCCTGAACATGCAGGAGGGTGAAAGGCGGGCAAGGAATAGAGTGAATTGGATCGATGTGGTATACCGGGGTCGACTTGCTGTCAATGGATTGAATCAGGGCATGTGAAGCGTCTGGAGTAAACCATGGAAAGTTCTGTGGGGTCTGGATGTGGAAAGGGAGCTGTGGTTTTGGGCATTATTGCATGACAGCTATAGACTGAATGTGAACGAATGGGGCCTTTGTTGTCTTTTCCTAGCGCTACCTCGCACACATGAGGGGGGAGGGGGATGTTATTCCATGTGTGGCGAGGTGGTGATGGGAATGAATAAAGGCAGACAGTGTAAATTGTGTGCATGGGTATATATGTAGGTGTCTGTGTGTGTATATATATGTGTACATTGAGATGTATGGGTATCTATATTTGCGTATGTGGACGTGTATATATATACATTGTGTATGGGTATGGGTTTGGCCATTTCTTTCATCTGTTTCCTTGCGCTACCTCGCAAATGCGGGAGACAGCGATAAAGCAAAAAAAAAAAAAAAAAAAATCTTATTTGAAGATGGAAAAGGAAGGATTTGGAATATAGGAATCATGCTATATGTGATAATGTAAGGAATGGAGACCTCACCTCAGTTATGAATCAGTTGATTGTGTAAAGTAAAAAAGTAAGCCATATACGATGAATCATCGCAGTGTGTGACATGAAAATGTTGGGTTTGCTTATATAACAAGGAAGTTTTATGTTTCACTTGAATACAGTGAATATGGGTTATGGATTATTATACAATAGGTAGATAGACTAAACATATATTTTTATTGGAAGTGTATCTACTGTTTATTCCAGGTTTTGCATGTTATGTCCTTCATGATTGAGGTTGTGGGTGTAGGCATCCAGCCACATGCTGCTCCTCTTGCACAGTATTTACCTGGACTCTGGGAGGAATCCTCTGATCATAGCATGTTGCGATGTGCTATTTTAACAACGCTAGTTCACATGGTTACTGGGCTCATGGTAAGTTATTTTTTCTCAAGAAAGTATTTGCTTTCTTTTCAGGCATTGATAATCACGAGTGTTGTGGTTTAAATTTTCCCAATAGTTTTTTCTGTAATAAAAGACCTTTTTTTAATCTCTGTTTATATCTTAATTTTCAGTTTTTTCAGTTTCACATTATCTATGTTAATGTTAAGTTGTTTATATCTTAATTTTCAGTTTTTTCAGTTTCACATTATCTATGTTAATGTTAAGTTTTCTTCAAATAATATTGGTTTGGGAATGTTTTTGGGAGTAAAGTCAGGGGTTGGTGATAGGACAAGAGCAAAGGAAGGAGTAGCACTACTGAAACAAGAGTTGTGGGAGTATGTGATAGGGTGTAAGAAAGTATGGGTGAAACTGAAAGTGGATGGAGAGAGATGGGCAATTATTGGTGCCTATGCACCTGGGCATGAGAAGAATGATCATTAGAGGCAAGTGTTTTGGGAGCAGCTGAGTGAGTGGGTTAGCAGTTTCGTTGCACGAGACTGGGTTATAGTGATTGGTGATTTGAATGCAGAGGTGAGTAATGTGGCAGTTGAGGGAATAACTGGTGTACATGGGGTGTTCAGTGTTGTAAATGGAAATGGTGAAGAGCTTGTAGATTTATGTGCTGAAAAAGGACTGGTGATTGGGAATACCTGGTTTGAAAAGAGAAATATACATAAGCATATGTATGTAAGTAGGCGAGATGGCCAGAGAGCGTTATTGGATTACATGTTAATTGATAGGCACGTGAAAGAGAGACTTTTGGATGTTAATGTGCTGAGAGGTGCAACTAGAGGGATGTCTGATCCTTATCCTGTAGAGGCGAAGGTGAAGGTTTGTAGAGGTTTTCAGAAAAGAAGAGAGAATGTTGGGGCGAAGAGGGTGGTGAGAGTAAGT
The DNA here is from genome assembly GCF_036320965.1 of Panulirus ornatus. Lineage (NCBI taxonomy): Eukaryota > Metazoa > Arthropoda > Malacostraca > Decapoda > Palinuridae > Panulirus > Panulirus ornatus. The sequence goes on from NC_092265.1 coordinate 18,833,128, forward strand.
GAGCTTGGGAAGGAGACTTGCGTGAGGAGGTACCAGGAGAGACTGAGTACAGAATGGAAAAAGGTGAGAACAATGGAAGCAAGGGGAGTGGGGGAGGAATGGGATGTATTTAGGGAAGCAGTGATTGCTTGCACAAAAGATGCTTGTGGCATGAAAAGCGTGGTAGGTGGGCAGATTAGAAAGCGTGGTGAGTGGTGGGATGAAGAAGTAAGATTATTAGTGAAAGAGAAGAGAGAGGCATTTGGACAATTTTTGCAGGGAAGTAGTGCAAATGACTGGGAGATGTATAAAAGAAAGAGGCAGGAGGTCAAGAGAAAGGTGTGAGCAGGGAAAAAGAGGGCAAATGAGAGTTGGAGTGAGAGAGTATCATTAAATTTTAGGGAGAATAAAAATATGTTTGGAAGGAGGTAAATAATGTATGAAGACAAGAGAACAAATGAGAACATCAGTGAAGGGGGCTAATGGGGAGGTAATAACAAGTAGTGGTGATGTTAGGAGATGGAGTGAGTATTTTGAAGGTTTGTTGAATGTGTTAGATGATAGAGTGGCAGATATAGGGTGTTTTGGTCAAGGTGGTATGCAAAGTGAGAGGGTCAAGGAGAATGATTTGGTAAACAGAGAAAAGGTAGTGAAAGTTTTGCAAAAGATGAGAGCTGGCAAGGCGGCAGGTTTGGATGGTATTGCAGTGGAATATATTAAAAAAGGGGATGACTGTGTCTGTATTGTTGACTGGTTGGTGAGGATATTCTATTTATGTATGGCTCATGGTGAAGTGCCTGAGGATAGGCAGAATGCATGCATTGTCCCATTGTGCAAAAGCAATGGGGATAAAGGTGAATGTTCAAATTGCAGAGGTATAAGTTTGTTGAGTATTACAGGGAAATTATATTGGAGGGTGAAGGCATGTACAGAGCATCAGATTGGGGAAGAGGAGTGTGGTTTCAGAAGTGGTAGAGGATGTGTGGATCAGGTGTTTGCTTTGAAGAATGTTTGTGAGAAATACTGAGAAAAACAAAATGCTTTGAAGAATGTTTGTGAGTTTGTGAGAAATACTTAGAAAAACAAATGGATTTGTTTGTAGTATTTATGGATCTGGAGAAGGCATATGATAGAGTTGATAGAGATGCTTTGTGGAAGGTAGTAAGAAAATCTTTGTTTGGATTTTGGAATGGTTTGAATCACCACTATGGTGTGGCAGGCAAGTTGCTAGAAGCAGTGGAAAGTTTTTATCGAGGAAGTATGGCAAGTGTACGAGTAGGAAGAGAGGAAAGTGATTGGTTCTCAGTGAATGTAGGTTTGCGGCAGGGGTGCGTGATGTCTCCATGGTTGTTTGATTTGTTTGTGGATGGGGTTGTTAGGGAGGTGAATGCAAGAGTTTTGGAGAGAGGGGCAAGTATGCAGTCTGTTGTGGATGAAAAGGCTTGGGAAGTGAGTCAGTTGTTGTTCGCTGATGATACAGCACTGGTGGCTGATTTGGGTGAGAAACTGCAGAAGCTGGTGACTGAGTTTGGCAGAGTGTGTGAAAGAAGAAAGTGAGTTTGGCAAAGTGTGTGAAAGAAGAAAGCTGAGAGTAATTGTGAATAAGAGCAAGGTTATTAGGTACAGTAGGGTTGAGGGACAAGTCATTTGGGAGGTAAGTTTAAATGGAGAAAAACTGGAGGAAGTGAAGTGTTTTAGATATCTGGGAGTGGATTTGGCAGCGGATGGAACCATGGAAGCGGAAGTGAGTCACAGCGTTGAGGAGGTGGCGAAAGTGCTGGGAACATTGAAGAATGTGTGGAAGGTGAGAACATTATCTCGGAAAGAATAAGTGGGTATGTTTGAAGGAATAGGGGTTCTAACAATGTTATATGGTTGAGAGGCGTGGGCTATAGATAGGGTTGTGTGGAGGAGGGTGAATGTGTTGGAAATTAGATGCTTGAGGACAGTATGTGGTGTGAGGTGGTTTGTTCAAGTAAGTAATGAAATGGTAAGAGATGTGTGATTATAAAAAGAGTGTGGTTGAAAGAGCAAAAGACCGTGTATTGAAATGGTTTTGTCACATGGAAAGAATGAGTGAGGAAAGATTGACAAAGAGGATATATGTGTCAGAGGTGGAAGGAATGAGGAGAAGTGGGAGACCAAATTGGAGGTGGAAAGATGGAGTGAAAAAGAAATTGAATGATTGGGGCCTGAACATGCAGGAATGTGAAAGGTGTGCAAGGAATAGAGTGAATTGGAACGATTTAGTATACTGGGGTCGATGTGCTGTCAGTGGATTAAACCAGGGCATGTGAAGCGTCTGTGGTAAACCATGGAAAGTTCTGTGGGGCCTGGATGTGGAAAGGGAGCTGTGGTTTCGGTGCATTATACATGACAGAGACTGAGTATGAATGAATGTGGCCTTTGTTGTCTTTTTCTAGTGCTACCTCATGCATGTGTGGGAGAGAGAGAGAGAGAGAGAGAGAGAGAGAGAGAGAGAGAGAGAGAGAGAGAGAGAGATCATTTCATGTGTGGTGTGGTGGCGACAGGAATGAATAAAGGCAGCAAGTATAAATTTTGTACACGTGTATATATGTATATGCCTGTGTATGTATTTATAAGTATACGTTGAAATGTATAGGTATGTATATGTGCGTGTGTGGACGTGTATGTATATGCATGTGTATGTGGGTGGGTTGGGCCATTCTTTCGTCTGTTTCCTTGTGCTACCTTCACTAATGCAAGAGACAGTGACAAAATATAATGAAAAAGAAATATCTCCCATTTCAAAATTTTATCTCACATGCAAGTTGTCACTAAGTCATTTCCCCTGCCTTTTGGATCCCAACCCCTTCATTTAATTGTATTCTTAACATGGAGACTTGTTATCTGTAATTTTGTATCTCTTGTGTGACCTCTTATTGTTAATGCATGTTAAACTTTTTTCATTATGTACATCTTTCTGTGACTTATCCCTTATCCCCCTCGGCTTAAGCTTTACCTACTTTTGTATCATGATTTTGCATTCCCAACAGCATGACTCATATAAACTCAAAGTAATTTTTTTTATCCTACCCCTATACTTGCTCTCAGTCATTTAGTTTTTCACTGTTGTGAACAGGGGAAGAGGAATACTGAACAGAAAAATATCGGAAGTTACCAGCATTAAGTGAAGACATGGCCATGGTGCTTCTCTTGTAAAGATTTTCTCCTGGGATATTGTGGCACAGTCTTCCTAGGGACACATGTTTATGATTTATGATGAAAGAGTTTCAAGGCAAATATCTCATGGTAAAAGTCACTGAATTTCTAAAGCCCTTGACTTAAGATGGACTTGTAGGACAGGTTTGATAAGACCTTAATTTTGGAATGCTTTTAAGCTGTGCACCTTTCAGTAAATGCCAGGTTTGCTGATTTCAGCAGTTCGTAGAATCTTATGAAATTATTGTGTTTGAACAAAGAGCAAGAGATGTAGGAATAACAAAATGACTGTCAGTTGTAAAACTGAATGTAAAACTTAAGGTAACCCCTGAACTTCTGTGAAAGTAATTTTTATGTTCTCTGCATGGCTACTGCAACCTTACTTTAAAATTTGAGTCTCCCTCCCCTCATTTAAACTCAAAAGCATGATTTATTGGTATTTAGAGATGCCTTATGTAGTTAGCAACTATAATTTGCTTTGGTAAAAAATCCCTCTTTGTCGTTACCTACATAACAGAGGGAGAAACGTGTTCACTTGCCGAGCTCTGTGTCTTGCTGGGCAGCTGTGGATGCTCGGCCTGGTAAAGTAGTGACTTTCTTTGGAGTACTAATAAAAATGATATTGATTCGATGGATGTTGATCATGATTTTGATCATAATGGGAAAATGATCTTGAATATGATGCAAAGGATATATGAGTAGAATGTTCCAGAAAAAGTGACATCAAGCAGTTATGTAGATGGCTCAGGTCATTGTGTGTAGTGAATAATGAAACTGTATAGGAAACTGTGAATAGTGTATATGTCTAAAAAATAAGTAAATTAAATATAATGAATAAGTGCTTTATCTGAAAATTACATTAAAAGCCATTTATGAATAAAATCAAGGTTATTAGGTTTAACATGGCAGAGGGACAGATTATTTTGGGATGTGAGTTTGGATAGAGAAAATTTGGAGGTAGTGAAGTGTTTTAGGTACCTGGGAGTGGATATGGCAGGATGTGTGTCTTGGGATGGATGAGGGAACAAAGATTCTAGGAGTACTGAGGAATATGTGGAAAGAGAAATCATTATCTGGGAGGGTAAAAATTTTTTTTTTTGAAGGTATGGTAGTCTCAGTGATGTTGTATGGATTCAAGGCATGGGCTATAGTTGAGGATGTGTGGAGAGTGGGTGTGTTGGAAATAAAATGTTAGAGGGCAATATGTGGTGTGAGTTTTTGTTTGAGTAATAAAAGGGTAAGGGAGAGATGTTTTAACAAGAAGAGTTTGTTTGAGAGAGCAGAGCAGAAGAGGGGATGCTGAATATGTTTAGACATATGGAGAGAATGTGAGGGGAGAGGTTGACAAGAGGATTTATGTGTCAGACGTGGATAGGACAAGGAGAAGGAGACCAAATTGGAAATGAAGGATGGTATGAAAATGATTTTCCTTATGCTCAGGGCTTGAACATGCAGGATTATGAAATATGTTCATGGGCTAGAGTGAATGGAGTGATGTGGTATCCACCAGGTGATTTGCTTTCAGTGAACTGAATCAGGCAAATGAAGCAGCCAGGATCAGACCAAATTGGAAATAAAGGATGGTATGAAAATGATTTTCCTTATGCTCAGGGCTTGAACATGCAGGATTATGAAAGATGTTCATGGGCTAGAGTGAATGGAGTGATGTGATATCCACCAGGTGATTTGCTGTCAGTGAACTGAACCAGGCAAATGAAGCAGCCAGGATCAGCATTGAAAGGTCTCTGGGGCCTGATTTTAGATGGGTGCTTTGGTTTTGGTGCATTACATGTGACAGCTAGAGAATGGATGTGAGCAAGTGAGACCTTTTTAGTCTGTTCCTGGCAGTACCTCACCAATATTGGAAATGGTAAACAAGTATGAAAGGAAAAGAAAAATGTATTAATAACTGAAATTTTATAAATAAGCCATGTGTAAAAACCCTGTGGTGTGTAATGAGATATTTTCCATAATGATCATCTTTTATTATTCACAGGGTATCATGTTTCATTATCCAAAAGTATGACGTGTGTTATTATGGAATAAAAACAAATACAACTGTGAGTTATGTAAGATATATGTTCTGGTCAATGGGCAGCAAGATGTTGACAAAATCTTTTTTGTCAGTAATGATGAAACAGACAGTGCATCATCTGCACACATACGAATTTTAGATGTTTGTAAAGCTCGAAATAATGTGCGTTATTTTTTTACCAATATTTCTTGTTCCAAGTAATTGATAAAACTAAGGAACGTTTTTTTTGGTTTTTGATAACCCTCTTTATTTGGAGATCCCTAACTTTTTGAGGTCTTGAGTGGAAAGGTTTGGCGGTGGAAGTAAATGTCTTGGAGAGAGTGGCAGGTTGTTTACTTGGGGTGGAGGGTTAGGGATTAGAGATAGTTGCCATTTATGGGTGACATGGCTCATGTGGCAGACTTGAGTGAGAAACAGCAGTTGGTGTTTTGACTTTGGGAGTGTGTGTGAAAGGAGGAAGTTGAGAGTTTGTGTGAAAAAAAAGTAAGCAAGAGAGAGAGAGAGAGAGAGAGAGAGAGAGAGAGAGAGAGAGAGAGAGAGAGAGAGAGAGAGCAAATAACTTGGATGAAGTAGAGTGTATTAGATACCAGAGAGGGGTTATGGTACCTGATGGAAATTTTGGAGCTGAAGCAAATTATAGGAAGGATGAAAGGGCAGAAATCCTGGATGCATTGAGGGGTTTGTTGAAAGAGAGGTCTCTCTCTGTTAGGGCAAAGATAGGTATGTTTAATGTTTTAGTACTCCCATCAGTGCTATATGGGTGTAAGTTGTGGACCCTGATTCCTAAAGAACAGAAGAAGGAGGATGTGTTGGAGGGGAAATGCTTGAGAACATTATATGACGGAATAAATTTTTTCATGATTCATCGTTGTGTTTTGCGTTAGTGTGAGGAAACAGACAGAGAGACGTGCACATGCACGCATGTACACACACAGACACGAAAGAGAGAGAGAGAGAGAGAGAGAGAGAGAGAGAGAGGGGGGGGGGGGGGGAGAGAGAGCAACTGAAGGGGGGCTGGAAACCCTCCCCTTCTTGTATTTCAATTTCTGAAAGAGGATACGGAAAGAGGAGTCAGGGAGAGCTCATCCCCCTCGAAGGCTCAGATTGGGTTGTCTTAATGTATGTGGATGTAACCAAGATGATAGAAAAGGAGAGATAGGTAGTATGTTTGAGGAAACAAACCTAGATGTTCTGGCTTTGAGTGAAACAAAGTTCAAGGGTAAAGGAGAAGAATGGTTAGGAAATGTCTTGAGAGTAAAGTCGGAGGTTGGTAAGAGGACACGAGCAAAGGAAGGAGTAGCAGTACTCCTAAAGCAGGAGTTGTGGGAGTGTGTGATAGAATGTAAGAAATATATTCTAGATTGATGTGGGTAAAACTGAAAGTGGATGGCAAGAGATGAGTGATTATTGGTGCTTATGCACCTGGTCATGAGGATAAAGATCATAAGAGGCAAGAGTTTTGAGAACAGTTGAGTGTGTGTCAGCAGTTTTAATGCATGAGACTGGGTATTAGTGATGGGTGATTTGAATGCAGTGGAGGGTATAATTGATATATTTTCTTTTTATTATTATTTTGCTTTTGTTGCTGTCTCCCGCATTAGCGAGGTAGTGCAAGGAAACAAACGAAAGAATGACCCAACCCACCCACATACACATGTATATACATACACATCCACACACGCAAATATACATACCTATACATCTCAACATTTTTTTCTTTTATTTGCTTTGTCGCTGTCTCCCGCGTTAGCGAGGTAGTGCAGGGAAACAGATGAAAGAAATGGCCCAACCCACCCACATACACATGTATACACATACACGTTCACGCACGCAAATATACATACCTATACATCTCAACATATACATATATACACACACATAGACATATACATATATACACATGTACATAATTCATACTGTCTACCTTTATTCATTCCCATCGCCACCTCGCCACACATGAAATAACAACCCCCTCCCCCAAATGTGCATGAGGTAGCGCTAGGAAAAGACAACAGAGGCCACTTTCGCTCACATTCAGTCTCTAGCTGTCATGTGATAATGCACCGAAACCATAGTTCCCTTTCCACATCCAGGCCCCACAGAACTTTCCATGGTTTACCCCAGACACTTCACATACCCTGGTTCAGTCCATTGACAGCACGTCGACCCCGGTATACTACATTGTTCCAATTCACTCTATTCCCTGCATGTCTTTCACCCTCCTGCATGTTCAGGCCCCGATCACTCAAAATCTTTTTCACTACATCTCTCCACCTCCAATTTGGTCTCCCACCACTTCTTGTTCCCTCCACCTCCGACACATACATCCTCTTGGTCAATCTTTCCTCACTCATTCTCTCCATGTGACCAAACCATTTCAACACACCCTCTTCTGCTCTCTCAATCACACTCTTTTTATTACCACACATCTCTCTTACCCTGTTATTACTTACTCGATCAAACCACCTCACACCACATATTGTCCTCAAACATCTCATTTCCAGCACATCCACCCTCCTCCGCACAACTCTATCCATAGCTCACACCTCGCAACCATATAACATTTTTGGAACCACTGTTCCTTCAAACATACCCATTTTTGCTTTCTGTGATAACGTTCTCGCCTTCTACACATTTCTCAATGCTCCCAGAACTTTGTCTGAATGTATGTGGATGTAACCTAGATGAGAGATAGGTAGTATGTTTGAGGAAACAAACCTGGATGTTCTGGCTTTGAGTGAAACAAAGCTCAAGGGTAAAGGAGAAGAATGGTTTAGAAACATCTTGAGAGTTAAGTCGGAGGTTGGTGAGAGGACAAGAGCAAAGGAAGGAGTAGCAATACTCCTAAAGCATGAGTTGTGGGAGTGTGTGAAAGAGTGTAAGAAATATATTCTTAATTGATGTGGGTAAAACTGAAAGTGGATGGCAAGAGATGGGTGATTATTGGTGCTTATATATGAGATATTATTCAGTATTGTGAATGGAAATGATGAAGAGGTTGTGGATTTGTGTGCTGAAAAAAGACTGGTGATTGGGAATACCTGGTTTATAAAGAGAGATATACATAAGTATACGTTTGTAAGTAGGAGAGATGGTCAAAGGGTATCATTAGATTGCATTAATTGATAGAAGTGTAGAAGAGAGAGTTTTGGAGGTAAATGTGCTGAGAGGGGCAGCTGGTGGGATGTCTGATGAAATATCTTTTTGGAGGCAAAGGTGAAGATTTGTAGAGGTTTTCAAAAAAAAAGAGATAATATAGGGGAGAAGAGTTTGGTGAGACTAAGTGAGCTTGGAAAGGAGACTTGTGTGAAGAAATGCCAGGAGAAATTGAATGCAGAATGGTAAAAGTTGAGAGCAGATGGCTTAAGGGGAGTGGCTGATGAATGAGATGTATTTAGGGAAGCAGTGATGTCATGTGCAAGAGATGCATGTGGCATGAGAAAGATGGGAGGTAGGCAGATTAGAAAGCGTAGTGAGTGGTGGGATGAGGAAGTAAAGTTTTAAGTGAAAGAGAAAAGAGAGGCATTTGGATGATACATAAAAGGAATGAGTGCAAATGATTGGGAGATGTATAAGAAAAAGCAGCAGGAGATCAAGAGGAAGGTGCAATGGTTGAACGAGGTAAATAATGTGCGAAAAACAGAACAAATGGGATCATTGGTGAAGGGGTAAAGGGGGAAAGTGATAACAGGTAGTGATGGAGTGAGTATTCAGAAGGATTGTTCAATGTGTTTTATGACATTGACAGATGTAGGGTGTTTTGGTCAGGGTGGTGTACAAAGTGAGAGAGTTAGGGAGAGTGGTTGGGTGAAAACAGAAGAGGTTGTGAAAGCCTTGCAGAAGATGAAATCCAGCAAGGTGTTAGCATTGGATGGTATTGCAGTTGTATTTATTAAGAAAGAGGGTGAATGTGTTGTTGATTGTGGTTGGTAAGGATATTTAATATATTTATGGATCTTGGTGAAGTGCCTGAGGATTGGCAGAATGTATGTATGTATAGTGCCATTGGACAAGCACAAAAGGGATAAAGGTGAATGTTCAAACTACAGAGGCATAAGTTCGTTGAGTATGCCTGGAAAATTGTACGTGAGGTTATTGATAGAGAGAGTGAAGGCTTGTACAGAGCATCAGATTGGAGAGGAGTAGTGTGGTTTCAGAAATGGTAGAGGATGTGTGGATCAGGTGTTTACTTTGAAAAGTGTATGTGAAAAATACTTGGTAGAACAGATAGATTTGTCTGTGGCATTTATGGATCTGGAGAAGGCATACGATAGGGTTGATAGAGAGGATCTGTGGAAGGTCTTAAGAGTATATGGTGTGGGAGGTAAGCTGCTAGAAGGAGTGAGAGGTTTTTAACAAGGGTGTAAGGTTTGTGTACAAGTAGGAAGAGAGGAGAGTGATTGGTTTCCAGTGAAGATCGGTCTGTGGCAGGGAAGTGCAATGTCACTATGGTTGTTTGATTTGTTTATGGATGAGGTGCTAAGGGAGGTAAATGCAAGAGTCTTGGAGAGAGGGGTGAGTATGCAGTCTGTTGGGGATGAGAGGGCCAAGGAAGTGATCCAATTGTTGTTTGTTGATGATATAGCACTGGTGATTGATTCGAGTGAGAAACTGCAGTTTGCGACTGAGTTTAGAAAAGCGTGTGAAATGTGCAAATTGAGAGTAAATGTGAATAAGATCAAGGTTATTAGGTTCACCAGGGTTGCAGGACAAGATTGTTGGGATGTGAGTTTGAATGGAGAGAAACTGGAGGAAGTCAAGAGTTTTAGATATCTCGGAGTGGACTTGGCAGCAAGTTGAATCATGGAAGATGAAGTGAGTCATTGGGTATGGGAGGGGCCAAAGGTTCTGGGAACAATGAAGAATGTGTGGAAAGAGAGAATGTTATCTCAGAGAGCAAAAATGAGTATGTTTGAAGGAATAGTAGTTCCAGCAATATTATGTGGTTTCAAGGCATGGGCTATAGATAAGGTTCTGTGGAGGAGGGTAGATGTACTGGAAATGAAATGTTTGTGGACATGTGATGAGGTGGTTTGATTGAGTAAGTAATGAAAGGGTAAGAGAGATGGAGTGGTAATGGAAAGAGTGTGGTTGAGAGAGAAGAAGAGGGTGTGTTAAAATAGTTTGGACATATGGAGAGAATGAGAAAGGAAAGGTTGATAGATTGGAGGTGGAAGGATGGAGTGAAAAAGATTTTGAGTGATCAGGGCCTAAACATTCATGAGGGTGAGAGCCGTTTAAGGAATAGAGTGAATTGGAACAATGTGGTATACTGGGGTTGACCTGCTGTCAATGGACTGAACCAGGGCATGTGAGACGTCTGGGGTAAAACCATGAAAAAGTCTGTGAGGCCTGGATGTGGATAAGCTGTTATGGTTTCAGTGCATTACACATGACAGCTAGAGACAGTGTGAACAAATGTGGCCTTTTTGTCTGTTTTCCTGGTGCTACCTCATTGAAGCAGGGGTTAGTGGTGCTGGTTCCTCTGACGCTGGGTAGTGCTGGGAATGGATGTAAGGAAGCAAGTATGAATATTTACATGTGTATATATGTATATATGTACATATGTTGATATGTATATGCATGTGTATGTGTGTGTATGGGCATTTATGTGTATATATATATATATATATATATATATATATATATATATATATATATATATATATATATATATATATATATATATAATATATATATATATATATATATATATATATATATATATATATATATTTATATATTTATATATTTATATATATGTGCTGAAAAAGGACTGATGATTGGGAATACCTGGTTTAAAAAGCGAGATATACATAAGTATACTTATGTAAGTAGGAGAGATGGCCAGAGAGCGTTATTGGATTACGTGTTAATTGACAGGCGTGCGAAAGAGAGACTTTTGGATGTCAGTGTGCTGAGAGGTGCAACTGGAGGGATGTCTGATCATTATCTTGTGGAGGCTTAGGTGAAGATTAGTATGGGTTTTCAGAAAAGAAGAGTGAATGTTGGGGTGAAGAAGGTGGTGAGAGTAAGTGAGCTTGGGAAGGAGACCTGTGTGAAGAAGTATCAGGAGAGACTGTGTACAGAATGGAAAAAGGTGAGAACAATGGAAGTAAGGGGAGTGGGGGAGGAATGGGATGTATTTAGGGAATCAGTGATGGATTGCGCAAAAGATGCTTGTGGCATGAGAAGAGTGGGAGGTGGGCTGTTTAGAAAGGGTAGTGAGTGGTGGGATGAAGAAGTAAGAGTATTAGTGAAAGAGAAGAGAGAGGCATTTGGGCGATTTTTGGAGGGAAAAAATGCAATTGAGTGGGAGAAGTATAAAAGAAAGAGACAGGAGGTCAAGAGAAAGGTGCAAGAGGTGAAAAAAAGGGCAAATGAGAGTTGGGGTGAGAGACTATCAGTAAATTTTAGGGAGAATAAAAAGATGTTCTGGAAGGAGGTAAATAGGGTGCGTAAGACAAGGGAGCAAATGGGAACTTCAGTGAAGGGCGTAAATGGGGAGGTGATGACAAGTAGTGGTGATGTGAGAAGGAGATGGAGTGAGTATTTTGAAGGTTTGTTGAATGTGTTTGATGATAGAGTGGGAGATATAGGGTGTTTGGGTCGAGGTGGTGTGCAAAGTGAGAGGGTTAGGGAAAATGATTTGGTAAACAGAGAAGAGGTAGTAAAAGCTTTGCGGAAGATGAAAGCCGGCAAGGCAGCAGGTTTGGATGGTATTGCAGTGGAATTTATTAAAAAAGGGGGTGACTGTATTGTTGACTGGTTGGTAAGGTTATTTAATATATGTATGACTCATGGTGAGGTGCCTGAGGATTGGCGGAATGCGTGTATAGTGCCATTGTACAAAGGCAAAGGGGATAAGAGTGAGTGCTCAAATTACAGAGGTATAAGTTTGTTGAGTATTCCTGGTAAATTATATGGGAGGGTATTGATTGAGAGGGTGAAGGCATGTACAGAGCATCAGATTGGGGAAGAGCAGTGTGGTTTCAGAAGTGGTAGAGGATGTGTGGATCAGGTGTTTGCTTTGAAGAATGTATGTGAGAAATACTTAGAAAAGCAAATGGATTTGTATGTAGCATTTATGGATCTGGAGAAGGCATATGATAGAGTTGATAGAGATGCTCTGTGGAAGGTATTAAGAATATATGGTGTGGGAGGCAAGTTGTTAGAAGCAGTGAAAAGTTTTTATCGAGGATGTAAGGCATGTGTACGTGTAGGAAGAGAGGAAAGTGATTGGTTCTCAGTGAATGTAGGTTTGCGGCAGGGGTGTGTGATGTCTCCATGGTTGTTTAATTTGTTTATGGATGGGGTTGTTAGGGAGGTAAATGCAAGAGTCTTGGAAAGAGGGGCAAGTATGAAGTCTGTTGGGGATGAGAGAGCTTGGGAAGTGAGTCAGTTGTTGTTCGCTGATGATACAGCGCTGGTGGCGGATTCATGTGAGAAACTGCAGAAGCTGGTGACGGAGTTTGGTAAAGTGTGTGGAAGAAGAAAGTTAAGAGTAAATGTGAATAAGAGCAAGGTTATCAGGTACAGTAGGGTTGAGGGTCAAGTCAATTGGGAGGTGAGTTTGAATGGAGAAAAACTGGAGGAAGTGAAGTGTTTTAGATATCTGGAAGTGGATCTGTCAGCGGATGGAACCATGGAAGCGGAAGTGGATCATAGGGTGGGGGAGGGGGCGAAAATTTTGGGAGCCTTGAAAAATGTGTGGAAGTCGAGAACATTATCCCGGAAAGCAAAAATGGGTATGTTTGAAGGAATAGTTGTTCCAACAATGTTGTATGGTTGCGAGGCGTGGGCTATGGATAGAGTTGTGCGCAGGAGGATGGATGTGCTGGAAATGAGATGTTTGAGGACAATGTGTGGTGTGAGGTGGTTTGATCGAGTAAGTAACGTAAGGGTAAGAGAGATGTGTGGAAATAAAAAGAGCGTGGTTGAGAGAGCAGAAGAGGGAGTTTTGAAGTGGTTTGGGCACATGGAGAGAATGAGTGAGGAAAGATTGACCAAGAGGATATATGTGTCGAAGGTGGAGGGAACGAGGAGAAGAGGGAGACCAAATTGGAGGTGGAAAGATGGAGTGAAAAGGATTTTGTGTGATCGGGGCCTGAACATGCAGGAGGGTGAAAGGAGGGCAAGGAATAGAGTGAATTGGAGCGATGTGGTATACAGGGGTTGACGTGCTGTCAGTGGATTGAATCAAGGCATGTGAAGCGTCCGGGGTAAACCATGGAAAGCTGTGTAGGTATGTATATTTGCGTGTGTGGACGTGTGTATGTACATGTGTATGGGGGGTTTGGGCCATTTCTTTCGTCTGTTTCCTTGCGCTACCTCGCAAACGTGGGAGACAGCGACAAAGTATAAAAAAAAAAAAAAAAAAAAAAAATTATCTATATATATATATTTTTTTTTTTTTTTTTTTTGCCGCTGTCTCCCGCGTTTGCGAGGTAGCGCAAGGAAACAGACGAAAGAAATGGCCCAACCCACCCCCATACACATGTATATACATACATGTCCACACACGCAAATATACATACCTACACAGCTTTCCATGGTTTACCCCAGATGCTTCACATGCCCTGATTCAATCCACTGACAGCACGTCAACCCCGGTATACCACATCGATCCAATTCACTCTATTCCTTGCCCTCCTTTCACCCTCCTGCATGTTCAGGCCCCGATCACACAAAATCTTTTTCACTCCATCTTTCCACCTCCAATTTGGTCTCCCACTTCTCGTTCCCTCCACCTCAAACACATATATCCTCTTGGTCAATCTTTCCTCACTCATTCTCTCCATGTGACCAAACCATTTCAAAACATCCTCTTCTGCTCTCTCAACCACGCTCTTTTTATTTCCACACATCTCTCTTACCCTTACGTTACTTACTCGATCAAACCACCTCACACCACACATTGTCCTCAAACATCTCATTTCCAGCACATCCACCCTCCTGCGCACAACTCTATCCATAGCCCTTGCCTCGCAACCATACAACATTGTTGGAACCACTATTCCTTCAAACATACCCATTTTTGCTTTCCGAGATAATGTTCTCGACTCCCACACATTCTTCAAGGCTCCCAGGATTTTCGCCCCCTCCCCCACCCTATGATCCACTTCCGCTTCCATGGTTCCATCCACTGCCAGATCCACTCTCAGATATCTAAAACACTTTACTTCCTCCAGTTTTTCTCCATTGAAACTTACCTCCCAATTGACTTGACCCTCAACCCTACTGTACCTAATATAACCTTGCTCTTATTCACATTTACTCTTAACTTTCTTCTTTCACACACTTTACCAAACTCAGTCACCAGCTTCTGCAGTTTCTCACATGAATCAGCCACCAGCGCTGTATCATCAGCGAACAGAAACTGACTCACTTCCCAAGCTCTCTCATCCACAACAGACTTCATACTTGCCCCTCTTTCCAAAACTCTTGCATTCACCTCCCTAACAACCCCATCCATAAACAAATTAAACAACCATGGAGACATCAAACACCCCTGCCGCAAACCTACATTTACTGAGAACCAATCACTTTCCTCTCTTCGTACACGTACACATGCCTTACATGCTCGATAAAAACTTTTCACTGCTTCTTACAATTTGCCTCCCACACCATATATTCTTAATACCTTCCACAGAGCATCTCTATCAACTCTATCATATGCCTTCTCCAGATCCATAAATGCTACATACAAATCCATTTGCTTTTCTAAGCATTTCTCACATACATTCTTCAAAGTAAACACCTGATCCACACATCCTCTACCACTTCTGAAACCACACTGCTCTTCCCCAATCTGATGCTCTGTACATGCCTTCACCCTCTCAATCAATACCCTCCCATATAATTTACCAGGAATACTCAACAAACTTATGCCTCTGAAATTTGAGCACTCACTCTTATCCCCTTTGCCTTTGTACAATGGTACTATGCACGCATTCCGCCAATCCTCAGGCACCTCACCATGAGTCATACATACATTAAATAACCTTACCAACCAGTCAATAATACAGTCACCCCATTTTTTAATAAATTCCACTGCAATACCATCCAATCCTGCTGCCTTGCCGGCTTTCATCTTCAGCAAAGCTTTTACTACCTCTTCTCTGTTTACCAAATCATTTTCCCTAACCCTCTCACTTTGCACAACACCTCGACCAAAACACCCTATATCTGCCACTCTATCATCAAACACATTTAACAAACCCTCAAAATACTCACTCCATCTCCTTCTCAGATCATCACTACTTGTTATCACCTCCCCATTTGCGCCCTTCACTGAAGTTCCCATTTGCTCCCTTGTCTTACGCACTTTATTTACCTCCTTCCAGAACATCTTTTTATTCGCCCTAAAATTTAATGATACTCTCTCACCCCAACTCTCATTTGCCCTCTTTTTCACCTCTTGCACCTTTCTCTTGACCTCCTGTCACTTTCTTTTATACTTCTCCCACTCAATTGCATTTTTTCCCTGCAAAAATCGTCCAAATGCCTCTCTCTTCTCTTTCACTAATAATCTTACTTCTTCATCCCACCACTCACTACCCTTTCTAATCAACCCACCTCCCATTCTTCTCATGCCACAAGCATCTTTTGTGCAATCCATCACTGATTCCCTAAATACATCCCATTCCTCCCCCACTCCCCTTACTTCCATTGTTCTCACCTTTTTCCATTCTGTACTCAGTCTCTCCTGGTATATATATTTTTTTTTCTTTTTTGCTTTGTCGCTGTCTCCCGCGTTTGCGAGGTAGCGCAAGGAAACAGACGAAAGAAGTGGCCCAACCCACCCCCATACACATGTATATACATACGTCCACACAAATTTACATACCTACGTCCAAGGAAAATATACATACCTACACAGCTTTCCATGGTTTACCCCAGACACTTCACATGCCCTGATTCAATCCACTGACAGCACGTCAACCCCGGTATACCACATCGATCCAATTCACTCAATTCCTTGCCCTCCTTTCACCCTCCTGCATGTTCAGGCCACGATCACACAAAATCTTTTTCACTCCATCTTTCCACCTCCAATTTGGTCTCCCACTTCTCGTTCCCTCCACCTCCGACACATATATCCTCTTGGTCAATCTTTCCTCACTCATTCTCTCCATGTGCTCAAACCATTTCAAAACACCCTCTTCTGCTCTCTCAACCATACTCTTTTTATTTTCACACATCTCTCTTACCCTTACGTTACTTACTCGATCAAACCACCTCACACCACACATTGTCCTCAAACATCTCATTTCCAGCACATCCATCCTCCTGCGCACAACTCTATCCATAGCCCACGCCTCGCAACCATACAACATTGTTGGAACCACTATTCCTTCGAACATACCCATTTTTGCTTTCCGAGATAATGTTCTCGACTCCCAGGATTTTCGCCCCCTCTCTCACCCTATGATTCACTTCCGCTTCCATGGTTCCATCAGCTGCCAGATCCACTCCCAGATATATAAAACACTTTACTTCCTCCAGTTTTTCTCCATTCAAACTTGATTGAGAGGGTGAAAGCATGTACAGAGCATCAGATTGAGGAAGAGCAGTGTTGTTTCAGAAGTGGTAGAGGATGTGTGGATCAGGTGTTTGCTTTGAGGAATGTATGTGAGAAATACTTAGAAAAGCAAATGGATTTGTATGTAGCATTTATGGATCTGGAGAAGGCATATGATAGAGTTGATAGCGATGCTCTGTGGAAGGTACTAAGAATATATGGTGTGGGAGGCAAGTTGTTAGAAGCAGTGAAAAGTTTTTATCGAGGATGTAAGGCATGTGTACGTATAGGAAGAGAGGAAAGTGATTGGTTCTCAGTGAATGTAGGTTTGCGGCAGGGGCATGTGATTTCTCCATGGTTGTTTAATTTGTTTATGGATGGGGTTGTTAGGGAGGTGTATGCAAGAGTTTTGGAAAGAGTGGCAAGTATGAAGTCTGTTGGGGATGAGAGAGCTTGGGAAGTGCGTCAGTTGTTGTTCGCTGATGATACAGCGCTGGTGGCTGATTCATGCGAGAAACTGCAGAAGCTGGTGACTGAGTTTGGTAAGTGTGTGAAAGAAGAAAGTTGAGAGTAAATGTGAGTAAGAGCAAGGTTATTAGGTACAGTTGGGTTGAGGGACAAGTCAATTTGGAGGTAAGTTTGAATGGAGAAAAACTGGAGGAAGTAAAGTGTTTTAGATATCTGAGAGTGGATCTGGCAGTGGATGGAACCATGGAAGCGGAAATGGATCATAGGGTGGGGGAGGGGGCGAAAATCCTGGGAGCCTTGAAGAATGTGTGGGAGTCAAGAACATTATCTCGGAAAGCAAAAATGGGTATGTTTGAAGGAATAGTGGTTCCAACAATGTTGTATGGTTGCGAGGCTTGGGCTATGGATAGACTTGTGCGGAGGAGGGTGTATGTGCTGGAAATGAGATGTTTGAGGACAATATGTGGTGTGAGGTGGTTTGATTGAGTAAGTAATAATAGGGTAAGACAGATGTGTGGAAATAAATAGAGTGTGGTTGAGAGAGGAGAATAGTGTGTTTTGAAATGGTTTGGTCACATGGAGAGAATGAGTGAGGAAAGATTGACAAAGGGGATATATGTGTCAGAGGTGGAGGGAACGAGGAGAAGTGGGAGACCAAATTGGAGGTGGAAAGATGGAGCGAAAAAGATTTTGTGTGATCGGGGCCTGAACATGCAGAAGTGTGGAAGGCGTACAAGGAATAGAGTGAATTGGAACAATGTGGTATATCAGGGTTGACATGCTGTCAATGGATTGCACCAGGGCATGTGAAGCATCTAAGGTAAGCCATGGAAAGTTCTGTGGGCCCTGGATGTGGAAAGGGAGCTGTGGTTTCGGTGCATTATTACATGACAGCTAGAGACTGAGTGTGAATGAATTTGGACTTTGTTGTCTTTTCCTAGCGCTACCTCGCACACATTTGGGGGAGGGGATTGTTATTTCATGTGTGATGAGTTGGCGATGGGAATGAATAAAGACAGACTGTGAATTATGTGCATGTGTATATATGTGTATGTCTGTGTGTGTATGTATATGTATACGTTGAGATGTATAGGTATGTATATTTGCGTGTGTGGACGTGTATGTATATATATATGTGTATGTGGGTGGGTTGGGCCATTCTTTCGTCTGTTTCCTTGCGCTACGTCGCTAATGCGGGAGACAGCGACAAAGCAAAATGAATGCAAATAAATAAGTAATACATATATATATATGATTCACTTCCGCTTCCATGGTTCCATCCGCTGCCAGATCCACTCCCAGATATCTAAAACACTTTACTTCCTCCAGTTTTTCTCCATTCAAACTTACCTCCCAATTGACTTGACCCTCAACCCTACTGTACCCTAATAACCTTGCTCTTATTCACATTTACTCTTAACTCTCTTCTTTCACACACTTTACCAAACTCAGTCACCAGCTTCTGCAGTTTCTCACATGAATCAGCCACCAGCGCTGTATCATCAGCGAACAACAACTGACTCACTTCCCAAGCTCTCTCATCCACAACAGACTTCATTTTTGCCTGTCTTTCCAAAACTCTTACATTCACCTCCCTAACAACCCCATCCATAAACAAATTAAACAACCATGGAGACATCACACACCCCTGCCGTAAACCTACATTCACTGAGAACCAATCATTTTCCTCTCTTCCTACACGTACACATGCGTTACATCCTTGATAAAAACTTTTCACTGCTTCTAACAACTTGCCACCCGCACCATATATTGTTAATACCTTCCACAGAGCATCTCTGTCAACTCTATCATATGCCTTCTCCAGATCCATAAATGGTACATACAAATCCATTTGCTTTTCTAAGTATTTCTCTCATACATTCTTCAAAGCAAACACCTGATCCACACATCCTCTACCACTTCTGAAACCACACTGCTCTTCCCCAATCTGATGGTCTGTACATGCCTTCACCCTCTCAATCAATACCCTCCCATATAATTTACCAGGAATACTCAACAAACTTTTTTTTTTTTATTTTTTTTTTTATTTTTTTTTTTTTGCCGCTGTCTCCCGCGTTTGCGAGGTAGCGCAAGGAAACAGACGAAAGAAATGGCCCAACCCACCCCCATACACATGTATATACATACGTCCACACACGCAAATATACATACCTATACAGCTTTCCATGGTTTACCCCAGACGCTTCACATACCTTGATTCAATCCACTGACAGCACGTCAACCCTGGTATACCACATCACTCCAATTCACTCTATTCCTTGCTCTCCTTTCACCCTCCTGCATGTTCAGGCCCCGATCACACAAAATCTTTTTCACTCCATCTTTCCACCTCCAATTTGGTCTCCCTCTTCTCCTCGTTCCCTCCACCTCCGACACATATATCCTCTTGGTCAATCTTTCCTCACTCATTCTCTCCATGTTCCCAAACCATTTCAAAACACCCACTTCTGCTCTCTCAACCACGCTCGTTTTATTTCCACACATCTCTCTTACCCTTACGTTACTTACTCGATCAAACCACCTCACACCACACATTGTCCTCAAACATCTCATTTCCAGCACATCCATTCTCCTGCGCACAACTCTATCCATAGCCCACGCCTCGCAACCATACAACATTGTTGGAACCACTATTCCTTCAAACATACCCATTTTTGCTTTCCGAGATAATGTTCTCGACTTCCACACATTCTTCAAGGCTCCCAGAATTTTCGCCCCCTCCCCCACCCTATGATCCACTTCCGCTTCCATGGTTCCATCCGCTGCCAGATCCACTCTCAGATATCTAAAACACTTCACTTCCTCCAGTTTCTCTCCATTCAAACTCACCTCCCAATTGACTTGACCCTCAACCCTACTGTGCCTAATAACCTTGCTCTTATTCACATTTACTCTTAACTTTCTTCTTTCACACACTTTACCAAACTCAGTCACCAGCTTCTGCAGTTTCTCACATGAATCAGCCACAAGCGCTGTATCATCAGCGAACAGCAACTGACTCACTTCCCAAGCTCTCTCATCCCCAACAGACTTCATACTTGCCCCTCTTTCCAAAACTCTTGCATTCACCTCCCTAACAACCCCATCCATAAACAAATTAAACAACCATGGAGACATCACACACCCCTGCCGCAAACCTACATTCACTGAGAACCAATCACTTTCCTCTCTTCCTACACGTACACATGCCTTACATCCTCGATAAAAACTTTTCACTGCTTCTAACAACTTGCCTCCCACACCATATATTGTTAATACCTTCCACAGAGCATCTCTATCAACTCTATCATATGCCTTCTCCAGATCCATAAATGCCACATACAAATCCATTTGCTTTTCTAAGTATTTCTCACATACATTCTTCAAAGCAAACACCTGATCCACACATCCTCTACCACTTCTGAAACCACACTGCTCTTCCCCAATCTGATGCTCTGTACATGCCGTCACCCTCTCAATCAATACCCTCCCATATAATTTACCAGGAATACTCAACAAACTTATACCTCTGTAATTTGAGCACTCACTCTTATCCCCTTTGCCTTTGTACAGTGGCACTATGCATGCATTCCGCCAATCCTCAGGCACCTTACCATGAGTCATACATACATTAAATAACCTTTCCAACCAGTCAACAATACAGTCACCCCCTTTTTTAATAAATTCCACTGCAATACCATACAAACCTGCTGCCTTGCCGGCTTGCATCTTCCGCAAAGCTTTTACTACCTCTTCTCTGTTTACCAAATCATTTTCCCCAGCCCTCTCACTTTGCACATCACCTCGACCAAGACACCCTATATCTGCCACTCTATCATCAAACACATTCAACAAACCTTCAAAATACTCACTCCATCTCCTTCTCACATCACCACTACTTGTTATCACCTCCCCATTTGCGCCCTTCACTGAAGTTCCCATTTGCTCCCTTGTCTTAGGCACTTTATTTACCTCCTTCCAGAACATCTTTTTATTCTCCCTAAAATTTAATGATACTCTCTCACCCCAACTCTCATTTGCCCTCTTTTTCACCTCTTGCACCTTTCTCTTGACCTCCTGTCTCTTTCTTTTATACATCTCCCACTCAATTGCATTTTTTCCCTGCAAAAATCGTCCAAATGCCTCTCTCTTCTTCATCCCACCACTCACTACCCTTTCTAATCAACCCAACTCCCACGCTTCCCATGCCACAAGCATCTTTTGCGTAATCCATCACTGATTCCCTAAATACATCCCATTCCTCCCCCACTCCCCTTACTTCCATTGTTCTCACCTTTTTCCATTCTGCACTCAGTCTCTCCTGGTACTTCCTCACACAAGCAGAAGTGAATCATAGGGTGGGGGAGGGGGCGAAAATCCTGGGAGCCTTGAAGAATGTGTGGAAGTCGAGAACATTATCTCGGAATGCAAAAATGGGTATGTTTGAAGGAATAGTGGTTCCAACAATGTTGTATGGTTGCGAGGTGTGGGCTATGGATAGAGTTGTGCGCAGGAGGATGGATGTGCTGAAAATGAGATGTTTGAGGACAATGTGTGGTGTGAGGTGGTTTGATCGAGTAAGTAATGTAAGGGTAAGAGAGATGTATGGAAATAAAAAGAGCGTGGTTGAGAGAGCAGAAGAGGGTGTTTTGAAATGGTTTGGTCACATGGAGCGAATGAGTAAGGAAAGATTGACCAAGAGGATATAAGTGTCGGAGGTGGAGGGAACGAGAAGTGGGAGACCAAATTGGAGGTGGAAAGATGGATTGAAAAAGATTTTGAGTGATTGGGGCCTGAACATGCAGGAGGGTGAAAGGCGGGCAAGGAATAGAGTGAATTGGATCGATGTAGTATACCGGGGTTGACATGCTGTCAGTGGATTGAATCAGGGCATGTGAAGTGTCTAGGGTAAACCATGGAAAGCTGTGTGGGGCCTGGATGAGGAAAGGGATCTGTGATTTTCGGGCATTATTGCATGACAGCTAGAGACTGAGTGTGGACGAATGAGGCCTTTGTTGTCTTTTCCTAGCGCTACCCCGCACACATGAGGGGGGAGGGGGATGGTATTCCATGTGTGGCGAAGTGGCAATGGGAATGAATAAAGGCAGACAGTGTGAATTGTTTGCATGGGTATATATGTATGTGTCTGTGTGTGTATATATATGTGTACATTGAGATGTATAGGTATGTATATTTGCGTGTGTGGACATATGTGTATATACATGTGTATTGGGGGTGGGTTTGGCCATTTCTTTCGTTTGTTTCCTTGCGCTACCTTGCAAAAGCGGGAGACAGCTTCAAAGCAAAATAATAAATAAAAATATTATTATTATTCATTTTCCCTAACCCTCTCACTTTGCACACCACCTCGACGAAAACACCCTATATCTGCCAATTTATCATCAAACACATTCAACAAACCTTCAAAATACTCACTCCAACTCTTTCTCACATCACCACTACTTGTTATCACCTCCCCATTTGCGCCCTTCACTGAAGTTCCCATTTGCTCCCTTGTCTTACACACTTTATTTACCTCCTTCCAGAACATCTTTTTATTCTCCCTAAAATTTAATGATACTCTCTCACTGCAACTCTCATTTGCCCTCTTTTTCACCTCTTGCACCTTTCTCTTGACCTCCTGTCTCTTTCTTTTATACATCTCCCACTCAATTGCATTTTTTCCCTGCAAAAATCGTCCAAATGCCTCTCTCTTTTCTTTCACTAATAATCTTACTTCTTCATCCCACCACTCACTACCCTTTTTAATCAACCCACCTCCCACTCTTCTCATGCCACAAGCATCTTTTGTGCAATCCATCACTGATTCCCTAAATACATCCCATTCCTCCCCCACTCCCCTTACTTCCATTGTTCTCACCTTTTTCCATTCTGTACTCAGTCTCTCCTGGTACTTCCTCACACAAGTCTCCTTCCCAAGCTCACTTACTCTCACCACCCTCTTCACCCCAACATTCACTCTTCTTTTCTGAAAACCCATACAAATCTTCACCTTAGCCTCCACAAGATAATGATCAGACATCCCTCCAGTTGCACCTCTCAGCACATTAACATCCAAAAGTCTCTCTTTCGCGTGCCTGTCAATGAACACGTAATCCGATAACGCTCTCTGGCCATCTCTCCTACTTACATACGTATACTTATGTATATCTCGCTTTTTAAACCAGGTATTCCCAATCACCAGTCCTTTTTCAGCACATAAATCTACAAGCTCTTCACCATTTCCATTTACAACACTGAACACCTCATGTATACCAATTATTCCCTCAACTACCACATTACTCACCTTTGCATTCAAATCACCCATCACTATAACCCGGTCTTGTGCATCAAAACCACTAACACACTCATTCAGTTGCTCCCAATGCCTCTCATGATCTTTCTTCTGATGCCCAGGTGCATATGCACCAATAATCACCCATCTCTCTCCTTCAACTTTCAGTTTTACCCATATTAATTGAGAATTTACTTTCTTACATTCTATCACATACTCCCACAACTCCTGTTTCAGGAGTAATGCTACTCCTTCCCTTGCTCTTGTCCTCTCACTAACCCCTGACTTTACTCCCAAGACTTTCCCAAACCACTCTTCCCCTTTACCCTTGAGCTTCGTTTCACTCAGAGCCAAAACATCCAGGTTCCTCTCCTCAAACATACTACCTATCTCTCCTTTTTTCACATCTTGGTTACATCCACACACATTTATACACCCCAGTCAGAGCCTTCGAGGAGGATGAGCACTCCCCGCGTGACTCCTTCTTCTGTTTCCCACTTTAGAAAGTTAAAGAAAATACAAGGAGGGAGGATTTCTGGCCTCCCGCTCCAGTCCCCTCTAGTCGCCTTCTACGACACGCGAGGAACGCGTAGGAAGTATTCTTTCACCCCTATCCCCAGGGATAATATACCTATATATGCATATATATATATATATATATATATATATATATATATATATATATATATATATATATATATATATATATATATGTATATACACATATATACGCACACATACACACACATACACATATATACATATAAAAAAATGCAAGAAATAATTTAGAAAACTGAAACTTCTAGCTTGAAATGAAATGAAAAAATAAAAGAATGTCACATAATGGTTCAACCTCTGGCTATGGAAAAGGGCAATGTATAATTTATTTAAACAAACGTCAATAGTAGTTTTCATCAATTTAACCACTGTATCATACTGCCTGCTCCACTTCTCTTATCATGAAACAGGAATATTGGCTTATGATGTTTCTCAGTTGTCTTCATTACACAAAGTACAACCATATCTTGGATACATGAGGGTAGGTAGTTGGTCATCCGCCATAATAAAGCCTTGACAGACCAAAAATTTATCTGGACCTCAACTTTTCCAGTACATTTATGAAACACACCTTTGTGCTTTCCATCTCTATCACTTTGAAAAAAAAAGAATAAGCTTCAATGTCTAAGCTACATTTTTTTCCAATTTCACTATTTTCTTGTCAGAGCACCATGTATGAAAACTGTCACTCCAGTAACACAACTATAAACATTTACTTCCCCTTTAAAAAAAGTTCTGGGGAAGTCTGTCTCGATACACTGCGGGTCACTCTACCACCTGGCGAGGTTTGTTTTGCAATGGTTCTTGATTCACAAACGTAGTAGCATCATTGGTGGGTGGAAGAACATTCTTGCAACCACAGCGAGGATCACAGTCTGTGCAACTCCATTATGATGGTTCTTCTTATGACGCGACGAGGATGTAAGGCATGTATACGTGTAGGAAGAGAGGAAAGCGATTGGTTCTCAGTGAATGTAGGTTTGCGGCAGGGGTGTGTGATGTCTCCATGGTTGTTTAATTTGTTTATGGATGGGGTTGTTAGGGAGGTAAATGCAAGAGTTTTGGAAAGAGGGGCAAGTATGAAGTCTGTTGGGGATGAGAGAGCTTGGGAAGTGAGTCAGTTGTTGTTCGCTGATGATACAGCACTGGTGGCTGATTCATGTGAGAAACTGCAGAAGCTGGTGACTGAGTTTGGTAAAGTGTGTGGAAGAAGAAAGTTAAGAGTAAATGTGAATAAGAGCAAGGTTATTAGGTACAGTAGGGTTGAGGGTCAAGTCAATTGGGAGGTGAGTTTGAATGGAGAAAAACTGGAGGAAGTGAAGTGTTTTAGATATCTGGGAGTGGATCTGTCAGCGGATGGAACCATGGAAGCGGAAGTGGATCATAGGGTGGGGGAGGGGGCGAAAATTCTGGGGGCCTTGAAGAATGTGTGGAAGTCGAGAACATTATCTCGGAAAGCAAAAATGGGTATGTTTGAAGGAATAGTGTTTCCAACAATGTTGTATGGTTGCGAGGCGTGGGCTATGGATAGAGTTGTGCGCAGGAGGATGGATGTGCTGGAAATGAGATGTTTGAGGACAATGTGTGGTGTGAGGTGGTTTGATCGAGTGAGTAACGTAAGGGTAAGAGAGATGTGTGGAAATAAAAAGAGCGTGGTTGAGAGAGCAGAAGAGGGTGTTTTGAAGTGGTTTGGGCACATGGAGAGGATGAGTGAGGAAAGATTGACCAAGAGGATATATGTGTCGGAGGTGGAGGGAGCAAGGAGAAGAGGGAGACCAAATTGGAGGTGGAAAGATGGAGTGAAAAAGATTTTGTGTGATCGGGGCCTGAACATGCAGGAGGGTGAAAGGAGGGCAAGGAATAGAGTGAATTGGAGCGATGTGGTATACCGGGGTTGACGTGCTGTCAGTGGATTGAATCAAGGCATGTGAAGCGTCTGGGATAAACCATGGAAAGCTGTGTAGGTATGTATATTTGCGTGTGTGGACGTATGTATATACATGTGTATGGGGGGGGTTGGGCCATTTCTTTCATCTGTTTCCTTGCGCTACCTCGCAAACGCGGGAGACCGACAAAGTATAAAAAAAATATATATATATATATATATATATATATATATATATATATATATATATATATATATATATATTGATGGATGATTGGAGCATGTGGTTCGTCTCATGTTTCAAATCTTCAAGCCTCTGCCATAATGTTTTTGTGCTGGTTCTCTTTGCTGTCACCTCTCACTATGACCAAGAATTACAACCTGTGTCAAATCTGTGCACTCACAACACCCAGGGTGCCCAGTTCACAACCAAATGATTTGGTAAACAGAGAAGAGGTAGTAAAAGCTTTGCGGAAGATGAAAGCCGGCAAGGCAGCAGGTTTGGATGGTATTGCAGTGGAATTTATTAAAAAAAGGGGGTGACTGTATTATTGACTGGTTGGTAAGGTTATTTAATGTATGTATGACTCATGTTGAGGTGCCTGAGGATTGGCAGAATGCGTGCATAGTGCCATTGTACAAAGGCAAAGGGGATAAGAGTGAGTGCTCAAATTTCAGAGGTATAAGTTTGTTGAGTATTCCTGGTAAATTATATGGGAGGGTATTGATTGAGAGGGTGAAGGCATGTACAGAGCATCAGATTGGGGAAGAGCAGTGTGGTTTCAGAAGTGGTAGAGGATGTGTGGATCAGGTGTTTGCTTTGAAGAATGTATGTGAGAAATACTTAGAAAAGCAAATGGTTTTGTATGTAGCATTTATGGATCTGGAGAAGGCATATGATAGAGTTGATAGAGATGCTCTGTGGAAGGTATTAAGAATATATGGTGTGGGAAGCAAGTTGTTAGAAGCAGTGAAAAGTTTTTATCGAGGATGTAAGGCATATGTACGTGTAGGAAGAGAGGAAAGTGATTGGTTCTCAGTGAATGTAGGTTTGCGGCAGGGGTGTGTGATGTCTCCATGGTTGTTTAAATTTGTTTATGGATGGGGTTGTTAGGGAGGTGAATGGAAGAGTTTTGGAAAGAGGGACAAGTATGAAGTCTGTTGTGGATGAGAGAGCTTGGGAAGTGAGTCAGTTGTTGTTCGCTGATGATACAGCGCTGGTGCTGATTCATGTGAGAAACTGCAGAAGCTGGTGACTGAGTTTGGTAAAGTGTGTGAAAGAAGAAAGTTAAGAGTAAATGTGAGTAAGAGCAAGGTTATTAGGTACAGTAGGGTTGAGGGTCAAGTCAATTGGGAGGTAAGTTTGAATGGAGAAAAACTGGAGGAAATAAAGTGTTTTAGATATCTGGGAGTGGACTTGGCAGTGGATGGAACCCTGGAAGCGGAAGTGAATCATAGGGTGGGGGAGGGGGCGAAAATCCTGGGAGCCTTGAAGAATGTGTGGAAGTCGAGAACATTATCTCAGAAAGCAAAAATGGGTATGTTTGAAGGAATAGTGGTTCCAACAATGTTGTATGGTTGCGAGGCGTGGGCCATGGATAGAGTTGTGTGCACGAGGGTGGATGTGCTGGAAATGAGATGTTTGAGGACAATGTGTGGTGTGAGGTGGTTTGATCGAGTAAGTAATGTAAGGGTAAGAGAGATGTGTGGAAATAAAAAGAGCGTGGTTGAGAGAGCAGAAGTGGGTGTTTTGAAATGGTTTGGGCACATGGAGAGAATGAGTGAGGAAAGATTGACCAAGAGGATATATGTGTCGGAGGTGGAGGGAACGAGGAGAAGTGGGAGACCAAATTGGAGGTGGAAAGATGGAGTGAAAAAGATTTTCAGTGATCGGGGCCTGAACATGCGGGAGGGTGAAAGGAGGGCAAGGAATAGAGTGAATTGGATCGATGTGGTATACCGGGGTTGACGTGCTGTCAGTGGATTGAATCAAGGCATGTGAAGCGTCTGGGGTAAACCATGGAAAGTTGGTTGGGGCCTGGATGTGGAAAGGGAGCTGTGGTTTCGGGCATTATTGCATGACAGCTAGAGACTGAGTGTGAACGAATGAGGCCTTTGTTGTCTTTTCCTAGCGCTACCCCGCACACATGAGGGGGGGAGGGGGATGGGAATGAATAAGGGCAGACAGTCTGAATTGTGTGCATGGGTATATATGTATGTGTCTGTGTGTGTATATATATATGTACATTGAGATGTATATGTATATATATTTGCGTGTGTGGACGTGTGTGTATATACATGTGTATCGGGGTGGGTTGGGCCATTTCTTTCGTCTGTTTCCTTGCGCTACCTCGCAAACGCGGGAGACAGCGACAAAGCAAAATAAAACGAATAAATAAATATTTTTCTTTTTCTTTTTTGCTTTGTCACTGTCTCCCGCATTTGCGAGGTAGCGCAAGGAAACAGATGAAAGAAATGGCCCAACCCACCCCCATACACATGTATATACATACGTCCACACACGCAAATATATATATATATATATGTATGTAGCATTTATGGATCTGGAGAAGGCATATGATAGAGTTGATAGAGATGCTCTGTGGAAGGTATTAAGAATATATGGTGTGGGAGGCAAGTTGTTAGAAGCAGTGAAAAGTTTTTATTGAGGATGTAAGGCATGTGTACGTGTAGGAAGAGAGGAAAGCGATTGGTTCTCAGTGAATGTAGGTTTGCGGCAGGGGTGTGTGATGTCTCCATGGTTGTTTAATTTGTTTATGGATGGGGTTGTTAGGGAGGTAAATGCAAGAGTTTTGGAAAGAGGGGCAAGTATGAAGTCTGTTGGGGATGAGAGAGCTTGGGAAGTGAGTCAGTTGTTGTTCGCTGATGATACAGCGCTGGTGGCTGATTCATGTGAGAAACTGCAGAAGCTGGTGACTGAGTTTGGTAAAGTGTGTGGAAGAAGAAAGTTAAGAGTAAATGTGAATAAGAGCAAGGTTATTAGGTACAGTAGGGTTGAGGGTCAAGTCAATTGGGAGGTGAGTTTGAATGGAGAAAAACTGGAGGAAGTGAAGTGTTTTAGATATCTGGGAGTGGATCTGTCAGCGGATGGAACCATGGAAGCGGAAGTGGATCATAGGGTGGGGGAGGGGGCGAAAATTCTGGGGGCCTTGAAGAATGTGTGGAAGTCGAGAACATTATCTCGGAAAGCAAAAATGGGTATGTTTGAAGGAATAGTGGTTCCAACAATGTTGTATGGTTGTGAGGCGTGGGCTATGGATAGAGTTGTGCGCAGGAGGATGGATGTGCTGGAAATGAGATGTTTGAGGACAATGTGTGGTGTGAGGTGGTTTGATCGAGTGAGTAACGTAAGGGTAAGAGAGATGTGTGGAAATAAAAAGAGCGTGGTTGAGAGAGCAGAAGAGGGTGTTTTGAAGTGGTTTGGGCACATGGAGAGGATGAGTGAGGAGAGATTGACCAAGAAGATATATGTGTCGGAGGTGGAGGGAACAAGGAGAAGAGGGAGACCAAATTGGAGGTGGAAGGATGGAGTGAAAAGGATTTTGTGTGATCGGGGCCTGAACATGCAGGAGGGTGAAAGGAGGGCAAGGAATAGAGTGAATTGGAGCGATGTGGTATACCGGGGTTGACGTGCTGTCAGTGGATTGAATCAAGGCATGTGAAGCGTCTGGGGTAAACCATGGAAAGCTGTGTAGGTATGTATATTTGCGTGTGTGGACGTATGTATATACATGTGTATGGGGGGGGGGTTGGGCCATTTCTTTCGTCTGTTTCCTTGCGCTACCTCGCAAACGCGGGAGACAGCGACAAAGTATAATAAATAAATAAAATATATATATATATATATATATATATATATATATATATATATATATATATATATATATATATATATATATAAATATATATTATTTTGTATATTTTGCTTTGTCGCTGTCTCTTTCATAATTCATACTATCTACCTTTATCCATCCCCATCGCCACCCCGCCACACATAAGATAACAACCCCCTCTCCCCTCATGTGTGTGAGGTAGTGTTAGGAAAAGACAACAAAGGCCACATTCGTTCACACTCAGTCTCTAGCTGTCATGTAATAATGCACCAAAACCACTGCTTCCTTTCCACATCCAGGCCCCACAGAGATTTCCATGGTTTACCCCAGACGCTTCACATTCCCTGGTTCAGTCCATTGACAGCACATCTACCCCGGTATACCACATCGTTCCAATTCACTCCAATCCCTTGCACGCCTTTCACCCTCTTGCATGTTCAGGCCCCAATCACTCAAAATCTTTTTCACTCCATCTTTCCAACCTCAATTTATTCTCCTTGTTCCCTCCACCTCTGACACATATAACCTTTTTGTCAATCTTTCATCACTCATTTTTTCCATATGAACAAATCATTTCAAAACTCCCTCTTCTCTCTCATCCACACTTTTTATTACCACACATCTCTGACCCTATTATTACTTAATCTATCAAACCACCTCACACCACATATTGTCTTCAAAAATCTCATTTCCAGCACATCCACCCTCATCCGCGCAACTCTATCCATATCCCAGGCCTTGCAACCATATAGCATCGTTGGAACTACTATCCCTTCAAACATACCCATTTTGGTTTCTGAGATAATGTTCTCGACTTCCACACATTCTTCAACGCTACCAGAATTTTTGCCCCTCCCCCACCCTATGATTCACTTCCGCTTCCATGGTTCCATCCACTGCCAAGTCCACTCCCAGATATCTAAAACACTTCACTTCCTCCAGTTTTTCTCCATTCAAACTTACCTCCCAATTGACCTGATCATCAACCCCACTGTACCTAATAACCTTGCTCTTATTCACATTTACTCTTAACTTTCTTCTTTCACACACTTTACCAAACTCAGTCACCAGCTTCTGTAGTTTCTCACATGAATCAGCCACAAGTGCTGTATCATCAGCGAACAACAACTGACTCACTTCCCAAGCTCTCTCATCCCCAACAGACTTCATACTTTCCCCTCTTTCCAAAACTCTTGCATTCACCTCCCTAACGACCCCATCCATAAACAAATTAAACAACCATGGAGACATCACACTCCCCTGCCGCAAACCTACATTCACTGAGAACCAA
The DNA here is from genome assembly GCF_036320965.1 of Panulirus ornatus. Lineage (NCBI taxonomy): Eukaryota > Metazoa > Arthropoda > Malacostraca > Decapoda > Palinuridae > Panulirus > Panulirus ornatus. Next base: position 18,864,200 of record NC_092265.1, read on the forward strand.
TCACTTTCCTCTCTTCCTACACGTACACATGCCTTACATCCTCGATAAAAACTTTTCACTGCTTCTAAGAACTTGCCTCCCACACCATATATTATTAATGCCTTCCACAGAGCATCCATATCAACTCTTATCATATACCTTCTCCAGATCCATAAATGCTACATACAAATCCATTTGCCTTTCTAAGTATTTCTCGCATACTTTCTTGAAAGGAAACACCTGATCCACACATCCTCTACCACTTCTGAAACCACACTGCTCTTCCCCAATCTGATGCTCTGTACATGCCTTCACCCTCTCAATCAATACCCTTCCATATAATATCCCAGGAATACTCAACAAACCTATACCTCTGTAATTTGAGCACTCACCTTTATCCCCTTTTCCTTTGTACAATGGCACTATGCAAGCATTTTACCAATCCTCAGGCACCTCACCATGAGTCATACATACATTAAATAACCTTACCAACCAGTCAACAATACAGTTACCCCCTTTTTTAATAAACTCCACTGCAGTACCATCCAAACCCGTTGCCTTGCCGGCTTTCATCTTCAGGAAAGCTTTTACTACCTCTTCTCCGTTTACCAAATGATTTTTCCTAACCTTATCACATTGCACACCACCTCGACCAATACACCCTATATCTGCCACTCTATCATGAAACACATTCAACAAACCTTCAAAATACTCACTCCATCTCCTTCCCACATCACCACTACTTGTTATCAACTCCCCATTAGGGCCCTTCACTGAAGTTCCCATTTCTTCCCTCGTCTTATGCACTTTATTTACCTTCTTCCAAAACATCTTTTTATTCTCCCCCTTAAATTTAATGATACTCTCTCACCCCAACTCTCATTTGCCCTTTTTTTCACCTCTTGCACCTTTCTTTTGAGCTCCTACCTCTTTCTTTTACACATCTCCCAGTCATTTGCATTGTTTCTCTGCAAAAATCGTCCAAATGCCTCTCTCTTCTCTTTCATTAATAATCTTACTTCTTTATCCCACCACTCACTTTCTTTTCTAATATGCCCACCTCCCACGCTTCTTATGCCACAAGCATCTTTTGCACAAGCCATCACAGCTTCCCTAAATACATCCCATTCCTACCCCACTCCCCTTACGTCCTTTGTTCTCACCTTTTTCCATTCTGTACTCAGTCTTTCCTGGTACTTCCTCACACAAGTCTCCTTCCCAAACTCACTCACTGTCACCACTCTCTTCACCCCAACATTCTCTCTTCTTTTCTGAAATCCTCTACGAATCTTCACCTTCGCCTCCCCATGATAATGATCAGACATCCCTCCGGTTGCACCTCTCAACACATTAACATCCAAAAGCCTCTCTTTCGGGCACCTATCAGTTAACACGTTATCCAATAAAGCTCTCTGACTATCTCTCCTATTTATATATGTATACTTATGTATATATGAACACACTCCAGCAGAAGGACCTCCAGTTGCAAACCTTATGGATCATATCATGGATTATATGGCTGATGTTAAGAAAGATTTGCAGCTTCCAGCAATAGAACTCTCAAAACCCCAACGTTTGATGTTTAATATAAATCCTGATCTTAAGCAGGATATCGAAGAGGCAAAAGTTGCTCTAGAAAGTTTGGTTGGTGACCTAGAGATGACTTGCTTCAAGTTCACAGGCTTTGGTAAGAACTTCAACAAATCGCAAAAGCTAAGTCCAGACAGCTTTATACAGATGGCCATCCAGTTAGCCTTTTATAGAATACATAATGAACCAGGTGCCCACTATGAATCAGCATCAACAAGAAAGTTTCTTTATGGTTGCACAGAGACAATCCGCTCTTGTTCAGTTGAATCTGTTACCTTTGCTAAAGCAATGCTTGATAAGGAGCTCCCAGTTAATGAAAAGACAGCTGCTTTGCGTAGTGCAATTGAAGCACACAAAAACTATGTGAAGGATGCTGTGAATGGACTTGGAGTTGACCGCCACCTTCTTGGGCTGAAGTTAGCTGCTATTGAAGCTGGAATGGATGTACCAACCCTCTTCATGGATGTTGGGTATTTACGCAGCTCACATATGCGTCTGTCCACTAGTCAGGTTCCTGCTCGTTGTGAGGCCTTTATGTGCTTTGGCCCACTTGTACCTGACGGCTATGGGTGTTGTTACAATCCTCGAAGTGATGCAATTTTCTTCGTGACTTCAGCTTTCAACTCCTCTCCTGAAACTGATTCAGCCACTTTCCGTGAGGCTCTTGAACAGAGTCTTCTGGAAATGCAAGATATACTGTTGAGAGATAGAGTTAAAGCTAACCTTTAATTTTTTTTCTTTTCAAGAAAATGGCTATTTTTTTTAACCTCCATCAAATGCATTGTGATACTGTACAAATTTTGAACAAATAGTCAATTATCTTTGAATAAGTATGTGATTATATTGAAATATAGGGGAGAAAGAATACTTCCCACGTATTCCCTGCGTGTCGTAGAAGGCGACTAAAAGGGGAGGGAGTGGGGGGGCTGGAAATCCTCCCTGCTCGTTTTTTTTTTTTTTTTTTTTGATTTTCCAAAAGAAGGAACAGGGAATTGGGCCAGGTGAGGGTATTCCCTCAAGGCCCAGTCCTCTGTTCTTAACGCTACCTCGCTAATGCGGGAAATGGCGAATAGTTTGAAAGAAAAGAAAAGAAACTTATGTATATCTCTCTTTTTAAACCAGGTATTCCCAATCACCAGTCCTTTTTCAGCACATAAATCTACAAGCTCTTCACCATTTCCATTTACAACACTGAACACCCCATTTACATCAGTTATTCCCTCAACTGCCACATTACTCACCTTTGCATTCAAATCACCCATCACTATAACCCGGTCTCGTGCATCAAAACTAGGAACACACTCACTCAGCTGCTCCCAAAACACTTGCCTCTCATGATCTTTCTTCTCATTCCCAGGTGCATATGCACCAATAATCACCCATCTCTCTCCATCCACTTTCAGTTTTACCCATATCAATCTAGAGTTTACTTTCTTACACTGTATCACATACTCCCACCACTCCTGTTTCAGGAGTAGTGTTACTCCTTCCCTTGATCTCATCCTCTCACTAAGCCCTGACTTTACTCGCCAGACATTCCCAAACCACTCTTCCCCTTTACCCTTGAGCTTCGTTTCACTCAGAGCCAAAACATCCAGGTTCCTTTCCTGAAACATACTACCTATCTCTCCTTTTTTCTCATCTTGGTTACATCAAACACATTTAGACACCCCAATCTTAGCCTTCGAGTAGGATGAGCACTCCCCGCATGACTCCTTCTTCTGTTTCCCCTCTTGGAAAAATAAAATACAAGGAGAGTATTATGAATTATGTACACGTATATACACATGTACATAATTCATACTGTCTGCCTTTATTCATTCCCATCGTCACCCCGCCACACATAAATATAACTAACCCCTCCCCCCTCATGTGCGCGAGGTAGCGCTAGGAAAACACAACCAAGGCCACATTCGTTCACACTCAGTCTCTAGCACTCATTTAATAATGCACCGAAACCACAGCTCCCTTTCCACATCCAGGCCCCACAGAACTTTTCATGGTTTACCCCAGACGCTTCACATGCCCTGGTTCAATCCATTGACAGCACGTCGACCCCAGTATCCCACATCGTTCCAATTCACTCTATTCCTTGCACACCTTTCACCCTACTGCATGTTCAGGCCCCAATCACTCAAAATCTTTTTCATTCCATCTTTCCACCTGCAATTTGGTCTCCCACTTCTCCTCGTTCCCTCCACCACTGAAAGATATATCCTCTTGGTCAATCTTTCCTCACTCATTCTCTCCTTGTGACCAAACATTTTCAAAACACCCTCTTTTGCTCTCTCAGCCACACTCTTCTTATTACCACACATCTATCTTACCCTATCATTACTTACTCGATCAAACCACCTCACACCACATATTGTCCTCAAACATCTCATTTCCAGCACATCCACCCACCTCCGCACAACTCTATCCATAGCCCACGCCTCACAACCATATAACATTGTTGGAACCACTATTCCTTCAAACATGCTCATTTTTGCTTTTTGAGATAATGTTCTCGACTTCCACACATTCTTCAAGGCTCCCAGGATTTTCGCCCCCTCCCCCACCCTATGATTTACTTCCGCTTCCATGGTTCCATCTGTTGCCAAATCCACTCCCAGATATCTAAAACACTTCACTTCCTCCAGTTTTTCTCCATGCAAACTTACCTCCCAGTTGACTTCTCCCTCAACCCTGCTATACTTAATAACCTTGCTCTTATTCACATTTACTCTCAACTTTCTTCTTTCACACACTTTACCAAACTCAGTCACCAGCTTCTGCAGTTTCTCACCCGAATCAGCCACCAGCGCTGTATCATCAGTGAACAACAACTGACTCACTTCCCAAGATCTTTCATCCACAACAGACTGCATACTTGCCCCTCTTTCCAAAACTCTTGCATTCACCTCCCTAACAACCCCATCCATAAACAGATTCAGCAACCATAGAGACATTACACACCCCTGCCGCAAACCTACATTCACTGAGAACCAATCACTTTCCTCTCTTCCTACACATACACATGCCTTACATCCTTGATAAAAACTTTTCACTGCTTCTAACATCTTGCCTCCCACACTATATATTTTTAGTACCTTCCACAGAGTATCTCTATCAGCACTATCATATGCCTTTTCCAGATCCATAAATGCTACATACAAATCCATATGCTTTTCTAAGTATTTCTCACATACATTCTTCAAAGGAAACACCTGATCCACACATCCTCTACCACTTCTGAAACCACACTGCTCTTCCCCAATCTGATGCTCTGTACATGCCTTCACCCTCTCAATCAATACCCTCCCATATAATTTACCAGGAATACTCAACAAACTTATACCTCTGTAATTTGAGCACTCACTCTTATCCCCTTTGCCTTTGTACAATGGCACTATGCAAGCATTCTGCCAATCCTTAGGCACCTCACCATGAGTGATACATACATTAAGTAACCTTACCAACCAGTCAACAATACAGTCCCTCCTTTTTTTATAAATTCCGCTGCAATACCATCCAAACACGCTGCCTTGCTAGCTTTCATCTTCCGTAAAGCTTTTACTACCTCTTCTCTGTTTCCCAAATCATTCTCCCTAACCCTCTCACTTTGCATACCACCTCGACCAAAACACCCTATATCTGCCACTGTATCATCAAATTTTTCAACAAACCTTCAAAATACCCACTCCATCTCCTTACATCACCACTAATTGTTATCACCTCCCCACTAACCCCCTTCACTGAAGTTCCCATTTGTTTCCTTGTCTTATGCACTTTATTTACCTCCTTCCAAAACATCATTTTATTCTCCCTAAAATTTGATGATACTCTCTCACTGCATCTTTCATTTGCCCTCTTTTTCACCTCCTGCACCTTTCTCTTAACCTCCTGTCTCTTTCTTTTATACATCTCCCACTCATTTACATTATTTCCCTGCAAAAATCGTCCAAGTGTCTCTCACTTCATTTTCATTAATAATCTTACTTCTTCATCCCACCACTCACTACCCTTTCTGATGTGCCCACCTCCCACACTTCTCATGCCACAAGCATCTTTTGTGCAAGCCATCACTGTTTCCCTAAATACATCCCATTCCTCCCCCACTTCCCTCACATCCTTTCTTCTCACCTTTCTCCATTCTGTACTCAGTTTCTCTTTGTAGTTCCTCTCACAAGTCTCCTTCAGAAGCTCACTTACCCTCACCACTCTTTTCACCCCAACATTTTCTCTTCTTTTCTGAAAACCTGTACAAATCTTCACCTTCGCCTCCACAAGATAATGATCATACATCCCTCCAGTTGCACCTCTCAGCACATTTACTTCCAAAAGTCTCTTTCTCGCACCTATCACTTATCACGTAATCCAATAATGCTCTCTGGCCATCTCTCCTACTTACATATGTATACTTGTGTATATCTCTCTTTTTAAAGCAGGTATTCCCTATCACCAGTCCTTTTTCAGCACATAAATCTATACGCTCTTCACCATTTCCTTTTACAACACTGAAGACCCCATGTACACCATTTATTCCCCCAACTTCCACATTACTCATCTTTGCATTCAAGTCACCCATCACTATAACCTGGTATCGTGCACCAAAACTACTAACACAGTCACTCAGCTGCTCCCAAAACACTTGCCTCTCATTAACTTCTTCCCATGACCAGGAGCATATGCATCAATAATCACCCATCTCTCTCCATCCACTTTCAGTTTTACCCATATCAATCAAGAGTTTACTTTCTTACACTCTATCACATAATCACCCATCTCTCTCCATCCACTTTCAGTTTTACCTATATCAATCTAGAGTTTACTTTCTTACACTCTTATCACATACTCCCACCACTCCTGTTTCAGGAGTAGTGCTACTCCTTCCCTTGCTCTTGTCCTCTCACTAACCCCTGACTTTATTCCCAAGACCTTCCTAAACCACTCTTCCCCTTTACCATTGAGCTTCGTTTCATTTAGAGGCAAAACATCCAGGCTCCTTTCCTGAAACATACTACCTATCTCTCGTTTTTTCTCATCTTGGTTACGTCCGCACACATTTAGACACTCCAATCTGAGCCTTCGAGGAGGATGAGCATTCGTTGCGTGACTCCTTCTTTTTCCCCGTTTGGAAAGTTAAAATATAAGGAGGGGGATGGTTTCCAGCCCTCCCGCTCCCATATATATATATATTTATTGATTTTGCTTTGTCGCTGTCTCCCGCTTTAGCGAGGTAGCGCAAGGAAACAGACGAGAGAATGGACCAACCCACCCATATACACATGTATATATATATACACGTCCACACACGCGAATATACATACCTATACATCTCAATGTACACATATGTATACATACACAGACATATACATATATACACATGTACATAATTCATACTGCCTACCTTTATTTATTCCCATCGCCACCCCGCCACACATGGAATAACAACCCCCTCCCCCTTCATATTTGCGAGGTAGCCCTAGGAAAAGACAACAAAGGCCCCATTCGTTCACAGTCTCTAGCTGTCATGTAATAATGCACCTAAACCACAGCTCTTCGATGGATATCAACTGACTGTTATATTTCTCTCTTGTATCTCCCCTGATTATGCGATTATTGCACGAAAGTGCACTTGGGAACTTTTCTTGTTTCATTTTATCTGTGGACTCATAGGAATATTTTTTTTTTTTTTTTTTTTTTTTGCTTTGTCGCTGTCTCCCGCATTTGGGAGGTAGTGCAAGGAAACAGATGAAAGAAATGGCCAAACCCACCCCCATACACATGTATATACATACGTCCACACGTGCAAATATACATACCTACACAGCTTTCCATGGTTTACCCCAGACGCTTCACATGCCCTGATTCAACCCACTGACAGCACGTCAACCCTGGTATACCACATCGATCCAATTCACTCCATTCCTTGCCCTCCTTCACCCTCCTGCATGTTCAGGCCCCGATCACACAAAATCTTTTTCACTCCATCTTTCCACCTCCAATTTAGTCTCCCTGTTCTCCTCGTTCCCTCCACCTCCGACACATATATCCTCTTGGTCAATCTTTCCTCACTCATTCTCTCCATGTGCCCAAACCATTTCAAAACACCCTCTTCTGCTCTCTCAACCACGCTCTTTTTATTTCCACACATCTCTCTTACCCTTACATTACTTACTCGATCAAACCACCTCTACACCACACATTGTCCTCAAACATCTCATTTCCAGCACATCCATCCTCCTGCGCACAACTCTATCCATAGCCCATGCCTCGCAACCATACAACATTGTTGGAACCACTATTCCTTCAAACATACCCATTTTTGCTTTCCGAGATAATGCTCTAGACTTCCACACTTCTTCAAGGCTCCCAGAATTTTCGCCCCCTCCCCCACCCTATGATCCACTTCCGCTTCCATGGTTCCATCCGCTGCCAGATCCACTCCCAGATATCTAAAACACTTTACTTCCTCCAGTTTTTCTCCATTCAAACTTACCTCCCAATTGACTTGACCCTCAACCCTACTGTACCTAATAACCTTGCTCTTATTCACATTTACTCTTAACTTTCTTCTTTCACACACTTTACCAAACTCAGTCACCAGCTTCTGCAGTTTCTCACATGAATTATTCCCTCAACTGCCACATTACTCACCTTTGCATTCAAATCACCCATCACTATAACCCCTTCGCGTGCATAAAAACCACTAACACACTCATTCAGCTGCTCCCAAAACACTTGCCTCTCATGATCTTTCTTCTCATGCCCAGGTGCATATGCACCAATAATCACCCATCTCTCTCCATCAACTTTCAGTTTTACCCATATTAATCGAGAATTTACTTTCTTACATTCTATCACATACTCCCACCACTCCTGTTTCAGGAGTACTGCTACTCCTTCCCTTGCTCTTGTCCTCTCACTAACCCCTGGCTTTACTCCCAAGACATTCCTAAACCGCTCTTCCCCTTTACCGTTGAGCTTCGTTTCACTCAGAGCCAAAACATCCAGGTTCCTTTCCTGAAACATACTACCTATCTCTCCTTTTTTCACATCTTTGTTACATACACACACATTTAGACACCCCAATCTGAGTCTACGAGGAGGATGAGCACTCCCTGCGTGACTCCTTCTGTTTCCCATTTTTTAGAAAGTTAAAAATACAAGGAGGGGAGGATATATATATATATATATATATATATATATATATATATATATATATATATATATATATTTGTATATATATATATATTTTTTTTTTGTTTTTTTTTGTTTTGTCGTCTCCCGAGTTTGCGAGGTAGCGCAAGGAAACAGACGAAAGAAATGGCCCAACCCACCCCCATACACATGTATATACATACGTCCACACACGCAAATATACATACCTACACAGCTTTCCATGGTTTACCCCAGACACTTCACATGCCTTGATTCAATCCACTGACAGCACGTCAACCCCGGCATACCACATCGCTCCAATTCACTCTATTTCTTGCCCTCCTTTCACCCTCCTGCATGTTCAGGCCCCGATCACACAAAATCTTTTTCACTCCATCTTTCCACCTCCAATTTGGTCTCCCTCTTCTCCTCGTTCCCTCCACCTCCGACACATATATCCTCTTGGTCAATCTTTCCTCACTCATTCTCTCCATGTGACCAAACCATTTCAAAACACTCTCTTCTGCTCTCTCAACCACGCTCTTTTTATTTCCACACATCTCTCTTACCCTTACGTTACTTACTCGATCAAACCACCTCACACCACACATTGTCCTCAAACATCTCATTTCCAGCACATCCATCCTCCTGCGCACAACTCTATCCATAGTCCACGCCTCGCAACCATACAACATTGTTGGAACCACTATTCCTTCAAACATACCCATTTTTGCTTTCCGAGATAATGTTCTCGACTTCCACACATTCTTCAAGGCTCCCAGAATTTTCGCCCCCTCCCCCACCCTATGATCCACTTCCGCTTCCATGTTTCCATCCGCTGCCAGATCCACTCCCAGATATCTAAAACACTTCACTTCCTCCAGTTTTTCTCCATTCAAACTCACCTCCCAATTGACTTGACCCTCAACCCTACTGTACCTAATAACCTTGCTCTTATTCACATTTACTCTTAACTTTTTTCTTTCACACACTTTACCAAACTCAGTCACCAGCTTCTGCAGTTTCTCACATGAATCAGCCACCAGCGCTGTATCATCAGCGAACAACAACTGACTCACATCCCAAGCTCTCTCATCCTCAACAGACTTCATACTTGCCCCTCTTTCCAAAACTCTTGCATTCACCTCCCTAACAACCCCATCCATAAACAAATTAAACAACCATGGAGACTTCACACACCCCTGAGAACCAGTCACTTTCCTCTCTTCCTACACGTACACATGCCTTACATCCTCGATAAAAACTTTTCACTGCTTGTAACAACTTGCCTCCCACACCATATATTCTTAATACATATATATACACACACACACACACATATATATATATATATATATATATATATATATATATATATATATATATATATATATATATATATATATATATATATCTTTCACACTATTCGCAATTTCCTGCATTAGCGATGTAGCATTGAGAACAGAGGACTAGGCCTTTGAGGGAATATCCTCACCTGGCCCCCTTCTCTGTTCCCTCTTTTGAGGAAAAAAAAAAAAAAAAAGGAGAGTGGAGGATTTCCAGCCACCCGCTCCCACCCCTTTTAGTTGCATATATATATATATATATATATATATATATATATATATATATATACTTAGAAGAGCAAATGGATTTGTATGTAGCATTTATGGATCTGGAGAAGGCATATGATAGAGTTGATAGATGCTCTGTGGAAGGTATTAAGAATATATGGTGTGGGAGGCAAGTTGTTAGAAGCAGTGAAAAGTTTTTATCGAGGATGTAAGGCATGTGTACGTGTAGGAAGAGAGGAAAGTGATTGGTTCTCAGTGAATGTAGGTTTGCGGCAGGGGTGTGTGATGTCTCCATGGTTGTTTAATTTGTTTATGGATGGGGTTGTAAGGGAGGTAAATGCAAGAGTCCTGGAAAGAGGGGCAAGTATGAAGTCTGTTGGGGATGAGAGAGCTTGGGAAGTGAGTCAGTTGTTGTTCGCTGATGATACAGCGCTGGTGGCTGATTCATGTGAGAAACTGCAGAAGCTGGTGACTGAGTTTGGTAAAGTGTGTGGAAGAAGAAAGTTGAGAGTAAATGTGAATAAGAGCAAGGTTATTAGGTACAGTAGGGGTGAGGGTCAAGTCAATTGGGAGGTGAGTTTGTATGGAGAAAAACTGGAGGAAGTGAAGTGTTTTAGATATCTGGGAGTGGATCTGTCAGCGGATGGAACCATGGAAGCGGAAGTGGATCATAGGGTGGGGGAGGGGGCGAAAATTTTGGGAGCCTTGAAAAATGTGTGGAAGTCGAGAACATTATCTCGGAAAGCGAAAATGGGTATGTTTGAGGGAATAGTGGTTCCAACAATGTTGTATGGTTGCGAGGCGTGGGCTATGGATAGAGATGTGCGCAGGAGGATGGATGTGCTGGAAATGAGATGTTTGAGGACAATGTGTGGTGTGAGGTGGTTTGATCGAGTAAGTAACGTAAGGGTAAGAGAGATGTGTGGAAATAAAAAGAGCGTGGTTGAGAGAGCAGAAGAGGGTGTTTTGAAATAGTTTGGGCACATGGAGAGAATGAGTGAGGAGAGATTGACCAAGAGGATATATGTGTCGGAGGTGGAGGGAACGAGGAGAAGAGGGAGACCAAATTGGAGGTGGAAAGATGGAGTGAAAAAGATTTTGTATGATCGGGGCCTGAACATGCAGGAGGGTGAAAGGAGGGCAAGGAATAGAGTGAATTGGAGTCATGTGGTATACAGGGGTTGACGTGCTGTCAGTGGATTGAATCAAGGCATGTGAAGCGTCTGGGGTAAACCATGGAAAGCTGTGTAGGTATGTATATTTGCGTGTGTGGACGTGTGTATGTACATGTGTATGGGGGGGGGGGTTGGGCCATTTCTTTCGTCTGTTTCCTTGCGCTACCTCGCAAACGCGGGAGACAGCGACAAAGTATTAAAAAAAAAAAAAAAAAAAAATATATATATATATATATATATATATATATATATATATATATATATATATATATTTAATCCCTGGGATAGGGGATTAAGAATACTTCCCACGTATTCCCTGCGTGTCGTAGAAGGCAACTAAAAGGGGAGGGAGCGGGGGGCTGGAAATTCTCCCCTCTCTTTTTTTTTTTTTTTTTTTTTTTTTTTTTTTCCAAAAGAAGGAACAGGGGGGGCCAGGTGAGGATATTCCAAAAAAGGCCCAGTCCTCTGTTCTTAACGCTACCTCGCTAATGCGGGAAATGGCGAATAGTTTAAAAGAAAAGAAAGAAAGAATATATATATATATATATATATATATATATATATATATATATTTATTTATTTTTTTTTTTTTTTATACTTTGTCGCTGTCTCCCGCGTTTGCGAGGTAGCGCAAGGAAACAGACGAAAGAAATGGCCCAACCCTCCCCATACACATGTACATACACACGTCCACACACGCAAATATACATACCTACACAGCTTTCCATGGTTTACCCCGGACGCTTCACATGCCTTGATTCAATCCACTGACAGCACGTCAACCCCTGTATACCACATCGCTCCAATTCACTCTATTCCTTGCCCTCCTTTCACCCTCCTGCATGTTCAGGCCCCGATCACACAAAATCCTTTTCACTCCATCTTTCCACCTCCAATTTGGTCTCCCTCTTCTCCTCGTTCCCTCCACCTCCGACACATATATCCTCTTGGTCAATCTTTCCTCACTCATTCTCTCCATGTGCCCAAACCATTTCAAAACACCCTCTTCTGCTCTCTCAACCACGCTCTTTTTATTTCCACACATCTCTCTTACCCTTACGTTACTTACTCGATCAAACCACCTCACTCCACACATTGTCCTCAAACATCTCATTTCCAGCACATCCATCCTCCTGCGCACAACTCTATCCATAGCCCACGCCTCGCAACCATACAACATTGTTGGAACTAATATTCCTTCAAACATACCCATTTTTGCTTTCCGGGATAATGTTCTCGACTTCCACACATTTTTCAAGGCTCCCAAAATTTTCGCCCCCTCCCCCACCCTATGATCCACTTCCGCTTCCATGGTTCCATCCGCTGACAGATCCACTCCCAGATATCTAAAACACTTCACTTCCTCCAGTTTTTCTCCATTCAAACTCACCTCCCAATTGACTTGACCCTCAACCCTACTGTACCTAATAACCTTGCTCTTATTCACATTTACTCTTAACTTTCTTCTTCCACACACTTTACCAAACTCCGTCACCAGCTTCTGCAGTTTCTCACATGAATCCGCCACCAGCGCTGTATCATCAGCGAACAACAACTGACTCACTTCCCAAGCTCTCTCATCCCCAACAGACTTCATACTTGCCCCTCTTTCCAAGACTCTTGCATTTACCTCCCTAACAACCCCATCCATAAACAAATTAAACAACCATGGAGACATCACACACCCCTGCCGCAAACCTACATTCACTGAGAACCAATCACTTTCCTCTCTTCCTACACGTACACATGCCTTACATCCTCGATATAAACTTTTCACTGCTTCTAACAACTTGCCTCCCACACCATATATTCTTAATACCTTCCACAGAGCATCTCTATCAACTCTATCATATGCCTTCTCCAGATCCATAAATGCTACATACAAATCCATTTGCTTTTCTAAGTATTTCTCACATACATTCTTCAAAGCAAACACCTGATCCACACATCCTCTACCACTTCTGAAACCACACTGCTCTTCCCCAATCTGATGCTCTGTACATGCCTTCACCCTCTCAATCAATACCCTCCCATATAATTTACCAGGAATACTAAACAAACTTATACCTCTGTAATTTGAGCACTCACTCTTATCCCCTTTGCCTTTGTACAATGGCACTATGCACGCATTCCGCCAATCCTCAGGCACCTCACCATGAGTCATACATACATTAGATAACCTTACCAACCAGTCAACAATACAGTCACCCCCTTTTTTAATAAATTCCACTGCAATACCATCCAAACCTGCTGCCTTGCCGGCTTTCATCTTCCGCAAAGCTTTTACTACCTCTTCTCTGTTTACCAAATCATTTTCCCTAACCCTCTCACTTTGCACACCACCTCGACCCAAACACCCTATATCTGCCACTCTGTCATCAGACACATTCAACAAACCTTCAAAATACTCATTCCATCTCCTTCTCACATCACCACTACTTGTTATCACCTCCCCATTTACGCTCTTCACTGAAGTTCCCATTTGCTCCCTTGTCTTACGCACCCTATTTACCTCCTTCCAGAACATCTTTTTATTCTCCCATTTCTAGCATTAGCAAGGTAGCATTAAGAACAGAGGACTGGGCCTCTGAGGGAATATATATATATATATATATATATTTTTTTTTTTTTTTTTTTTTATACTTTGTCGCTGTCTCCCGCGTTTGCGAGGTAGCGCAAGGAAACAGACGAAAGAAATGGCCCAACCCCCCCCCATACACATGTACATACACACGTCCACACACGCAAATATACATACCTACACAGCTTTCCATGGTTTACCCCAGACGCTTCACATGCCTTGATTCACTCCACTGACAGCACGTCAACCCCTGTATACCACATCGCTCCAATTCACTCTATTCCTTGCCCTCCTTTCACCCTCCTGCATATATATATATATATATAGGGTGGGGGAGGGGGCGAAAATTCTGGGGGCCTTGAAGAATGTGTGGAAGTCGAGAACATTATCTCGGAAAGCAAAAATGGGTATGTTTGAAGGAATAGTGGTTCCAACAATGTTGTATGGTTGCGAGGCGTGGGCTATGGATAGAGTTGTGCTCAGGAGGATGGATGTGCTGGAAATGAGATGTTTGAGGACAATGTGTGGTGTGAGGTGGTTTGATCGAGTGAGTAACGTAAGGGTAAGAGAGATGTGTGGAAATAACAAGAGCGTGGTTGAGAGAGCAGAAGAGGGTGTTTTGAAGTGGTTTGGGCACATGGAGAGAATGAGTGAGGAAAGATTGACCAAGAGGATATATGTGTCATAGGTGGAGGGAACGAGGAGAAGAGGGAGTTCAAATTGGAGGTGGAAAGATGGAGTGAAAAAGATTTTGTGTTATCAGGGCCTGAACATGCAGGAGGGTGAAAGGAGGGCAAGGAATAGAGTGAATTGGAGCGATGTGGTATACCGGGGTTGACGTGCTGTCAGTGGATTGAATCAAGGCATGTGAAGCGTCTGGGGTAAACCATGGAAAGCTGTGTAGGTATGTATATTTGCGTGTGTGGACGTATGTATAGACATGTGTATGGGGGGGTTGGGCCATTTCTTTCGTCTGTTTCCTTGCGCTACCTCGCAAACGCGGGAGACAGCGACAAAGTATAAAAAAAAAAAAATATATATATATATATATATATATATACATATATATTTATTTTTTATGTAAAAAGATGTTCTGGAAGGAGGTAAATAAAGTGCGTGAGACGGGGGAGGAAATGGGAACTTCAGTGAAAGGCGCAAATGGGGAGGTGATAACAAGTAGTGGTGATGTGAGAAGGAGATGGAGTGAGTATTTTGAAGGTTTGTTGGATGTGTTTGATGATGGAGTGACAGATATAGGGTGTTTTGGTCGAGGTGATGTGCAAAGTGAGAGGGTTAGGGAAAATGATTTGGTAAACAGAGAAGAGGTAGTAAAAGCTTTGCGGAAGATGAAAGACGGCAAGGCAGCGGGTTTGGATGGTATTGCAGTGGAATTTATTAAAAAAGGGGGTGACTGTATTGTTGACTGGTTGGTAAGGTTATTTGGTATATGTGTGACTCATGGTGAGGTGCCTGAGGATTGGCGGAATGCTTTCATGGTGCCGTTGTACAAAGGCAAGGGGGATAGGAGTGAGTGCTCAAATTACAGAGGTATAAGTTAGTAGAGGATGTGTGGATCAGGTGTTTGCTTTGAAGAATGTATGTGAGAAATACTTAGAAAAGCAAATGGATTTGTATGTAGCATTTATGGATCTGGAGAAGGCATATGATAGAGTTGATAGAGATGCTCTGTGGAAGGTATTAAGAATATATGGTGTGGGAGGCAAGTTGTTAGAAGCAGTAAAAAGTTTTATCGAGGATGTAAGGCATGTGTACGTGTAGGAAGAGAGGAAAGTGATTGGTTCTCAGTGAATGTAGGTTTGCGGCAGGGGTGTGTGATGTCTCTATTGTTGTTTAATTTGTTTATGTATGGGGTTGTTAGGGAGGTGAATGCAAGAGTTTTGGAAAGAGGGGCAAGGATGATGTCTGTTGGGGATGAGAGAGCTTGGGAAGTGAGTCAGTTGTTGTTCGCTGATGATACAGCGCTGGTGGCTGATTCATGTGAGAAACTGCAGAAGCTGGTGACTGAGTTTCGTAAAGTGTGTGAAAGAAGAAAGTTAAGAGTAAATGTGAATAAGAGCAAGGTTATTAGGTACAGTAGGTTTGAGGGTCAAGTCAATTGGGAGGTGAGTTCGAATGGAGAAAAACTGGAGGAAGTGAAGTGTTTTAGATATCTGGGAGTGGATCTGGCAGCGGATGGAAACATGGAAGCGGAAGTGAATCATAGGGTGGGGGAGGGGGCGAAAATTCTGGGAGCCTTGAAGAATGTGTGGAAGTCGAGAACATTATCTCGGAAAGCAAAAATGGGTATTTTTTTTTTTTTTGAAGGAATAGTGGTTCCAACAATGCTGTATGGTTGCGAGGCAAGGACTATGGATAGAGTTGTGCGCAGGAGGATGGATGTGCTGGAAATGAGATGTTTGAGGACAATATGTGGTGTGAGGTGGTTTGATCGAGTAAGTAACGTAAGGGTAAGAGAGATGTGTGGAAATAAAAAGAGCGTGGTTGAGAGAGCAGAAGATGGTGTTTTGAAATGGTTTGGTCACATGGAGAGAATGAGTGAGGAAAGATTGACCAAGAAGATATATGTGTCGGAGGTGGAGGGAACGAGGAGAAGTGGGAGACCAAATTGGAGGTGGAAAGATGGAGTGAAAAAGATTTTGTGTGATCGGGGCCTGAACATGCAGGAGGGTGAAAGGAGGGCAAGGAATAAAGTGAATTGGAGCGATGTGGTATACCGGGGTTGACGTGCTGTCAGTGGATTGAATCAAGGCATGTGAAGCGTCTGGGGTAAAGCATGGAAAGCTGTGTAGGTATGTATATTTGCGTGTGTGGACGTATGTATATACATGTGTATGGGGGTGGGTTGGGCCATTTCTTTCGTCTGTTTCCTTGCGCTACCTCGCAAACGCGGGAGACAGCGACAAAGCAAAGAAAAAAAAAAAAGAAAAAAAAAGTTTGTTGAGTGTTCCTGGTGAATTATATGGGAGGGTGTTGATTGAGAGGGTGGGGGCGTGTGCAGAGCATTAGATTGGGGAAGAGCAGTGTGGTTTCAGAAGTGGTGGGGGATGTGTGGATCAGGTGTTTGCTTTGAAGAATGTATGTGAGAAATACTTAGAAAAGCAAATGGATTTGTATGTAGCATTTATGGAACTGGAGAAGGCATGTGATGGAGTTGATAGAGGTGCTCTGTGGAAGGTATTAACAATATATGGTGTGCGAGGCGGGTTGTTGGGGGCAGTGAAAGGTTTTTATCGAGGATGTATGGCATGTGTGCGTGTAGGAAGAGAGGAAAGTGATTGGTTCTCAGTGAATGTAGGTTTGCGGCAGGGGTGTGTGATGTCTCCATAGTTGTTTGATTTGTTTATGGATGGGGTTGTTAGGGAGGTGAATGCAAGAGTTTTGGAAAGAGGGGCAAGTATGAGGTCTGTTGTGGATGAGAGAGCTTGGGAAGTGAGTCAGTTGTTGTTCGCTGATGATACAGCGCTGGTGGCTGATTGATGTGAGAAACTGCAGAAGCTGGTGACTGAGTTTGGTAAAGTGTGTGAAAGAAGAAAGTTAAGAGTAAATGTGAATAAGAGCAAGGTTATTAGGTACAGTAGGGTTGAGGGTCAAGTCAATTGGGAGGTAAGTTTGAATGGAGAAAAACTGGAGGAAGTGAAGTGTTTTAGATATCTGGGAGTGGATCTCGTAGCAGATGGAACCATGGAAGCGGAAGTGAATCATAGGGTGGGGGAGGGGGCAAAAATCCTGGGAGCCTTGAAGAATGTGTGGAAGTCGAGAACATTATCTCAGAAAGCAAAAATGGGTATGTTTGAAGGAATAGTGGTTCCAACAATGTTGTATGGTTGCGAGGCGTGGGCTATGGATAGAGTTGTGCGCAGGAGGATGGATGTGCTGGAAATGAGATGTTTGAGGGAAATGTGTGGTGTGAGGTGGTTTGATCGAGTAAGTAATGTAAGGGTAAGAGAGATGTGTGGAAGTAGAAAGAGCGTGGTTGAGAGAGCAGAAGAGGGTGTTTTGAAATGGTTTGGGCACATGGAGAGAATGAGTGAGGAAAGATTGACCAAGAGGATATATGTGTCAGAGGTGGAGGGAACGAGGAGAAGTGGGAGACCAAATTGGAGGTGGAAAGATGGAGTGAAAAAGATTTTTGTTTTGGAACACAAATTATTACAATTATTACACGAAAGTGCACTTGGGAACTTTTGGTGTTTCGTTTTCCCCGTGGACTCATGGAAATATCTTTATCACGCACAAAATTGTGATCCTTTCCAGTATTTTTTTTTTCTTTTTTTGCTTTGTCGCTGTCTCCCATGTTAGCGAGGTAGCGCAAGGAAACAGACGAAAGAATGGCCCAACTCACCCACATACACATGTATATACATACATATCCATACACGCAAATAAACATACTTATATATCTCAACGTATACATATACACACAGACATATACACATATGCACATGTACATAATTCATACTGTCTGCCTTTATTCATTCCCATCGCCACCTTGCCACACATGAAGTAACAACCCCCTCCCCCCTCATGTGTGCGAGGTAGCGCTAGGGAAAGACAACAAAGTCCCCATTCGTTCACACTCAGCCTCTAGCTGTCATGTAATAATGCACTGAAACCACAGCTCCCTTTCCACATCCAGGCCCCACAGAACTTTCTATGGTTTACCCCAGACTCTTCACATGCCCTGGTTCAATCCATTGACAGCACGTCGACCCCAGTATACCACATTGTTCCAATTCACTCTATTCCTTGCAAGCCTTTCACCCTCCTGCATATTTAGGCCCCGATCACTCAAAATCTTTTTCACTCCATCTTTCCACCTCCAATTTGGTCTCCCACTTCTCCTCGTTCCCTCCACGTCTGACACATATATCCTCTTGGTCAATCTTTCCTCACTCATTTTCTCCATGTGACCAAACCATTGCAAAACATCCTCTTCTGCTCTCTCAACCACACTCTTTTTATTTCCACACATCTCTCTTACCCTATTATTGCTTACTCGATCAAACCACCTCACACCACATATTGTCCTCAAACATGTCATTTCCAGCACATCCACCCTCCTCCACACAACTCTGTCTATAGCCCACGCTTCGCAACCGTATAACATTGTTGGAACCATTATTCCTTCAAACATACCCATTTTTGCTTTCCGAGATAAGATTCTCGACTTCCACACATTTTTCAATGCTCCCAGAACTTTTGCCCCCTCCCCCACCTTATGATTCATTTCAGCTTCCATGGTTCCATCCACTGCCAAATCCACTCCCAGATATCTAAAACACTTTACTTTCTCCATTCAGACTTACCTCCTAATTGACTTGTCCCTCAAACCTACTGTACCTAATAACCTTGCTCTTTTTCACATTTACTCTCAACTTTCTTCATTCATGCACTACCAAACTCAGTCACCAGCTACTGCAATTTCTTCCCCAAATCAGCCACCAGCGCTGTATCATCAGCGAACAACAACTGACTCACTTCCTAATCTCTGTCATCCACAACAGACTGCATACTTGCCCCTCTTTCGAAAACTCTTGCATTCACCTCAATAACAACCACATCCATAAACAAACAACCATGGAGACATCATGTATCCCTGCCACAAACGACCATTCGCTGAGAACCAATCAATTTCCTCTCTTCCTACATGTACACATACCTTACATCCTTGATAAAAACTTTTCACTGCTTCTAACAACTTGCCTCCCACACCATATATTCTTAATACCTTCCACAGAGCATCTCTATCAACTCTATCATATGCCTTCTCCAGATCCATAAATGCTACATACTGATCCATTTGCTTTTCTAAGTATTTCTCACATATATTTTTAAAAGCAAACACCTGATCCACACATCCTCTACCACTTTTGAAACCACACTGTTCTTCCCCAATCTGATGTTCTGTACATGCCTTCACCCTCTCAGTCAATACCCTCCCATATAGTTTCCCAGGAATACTCAACAAACTTATACCTCTGTAATTTGAGCACTCACTCTTATCCCCTTTGCCTTTGTACAATTGCACTATGGAAGCATTCTGTCAGTCCTCAGGTACCTCACCATGAGCCATACATACATTAAACATCCTTAACAATACAGTCATCCCCTTTTTTAATAAATTCCACTGTAGTGCCATCCAAACCCGCTGCCTTGCTGGCTTTCATCTTCCGCAAAGCTTTTACTACCTCTTCTCTGTTTACCAAATCATTCTCCCTAACCGTCTCACTTTGTACACTACCTTGACCAAAACACCCTATATCTGCCACTCTATTATCAAACACATTCAACAAACCTTCAAAATACTCACTCCATCTCCTCACATCACCACTACTTGTTATCACCTCCCCATTAGTCCCCTTCACTGAAGTTCCCATTTGCTCCCTTGTCTTATGCACTTTATTTACCTCCTTCCAAAACATCTTTTTATTCGCCCTAAGATTTAATGATACTCTCTCTCCCCAACTCTCATTTCCCTCTTTTTCGCCTCTTCCACCTTTCTCTTAACCTCCTGCATTTTTCTTTTATACATCTCCTAGTCTTTTGCATTATTTCCTTGCAAACATCATCCAAATGCCTCTCTCTTCTCTTTCACTAATAATCTGCTTCATCCCACCTCTCACTACCCTTTTTAATCTGCCCACCTCCCACGCTTCTCCTGCCACAAGCATCTTTTGCGCAAGCCATCACTGCTTCCCGAGATACATCCCATTCTTCCCCCACTCCCCTTACGTCCTTTGTTTTCATCTTTTTCCATTCTGTACTCAGTGTCTCCTGATACTTCCTCACACAAGTCTTCTTCCCAAGGTCACTTACCCTCACCACTCCCTTCACCCCAACATTCTTGCTTCGTTTCTGAAAACCTCAGCAAATCTTCACCTTTGCCTCCACAAGATAATGCTCAGATATCCCTCCAGTTGTACCTCTCAGCACATTAGCATCCAAAGCCTATCAATTAATACGTAATCCAATAATGCTCTCTGGCCATCTCTCCTACTTACATACGTATACTTATGTATATTTCTCTTTTTAAATGAGGTATTCCCAATCACCAGTCCTTTTTCAGCAGATAAATCTATAAGCTCTTCATTTCCATTTATGACACTGAATACCCCATGTACACCACATTACTCACCTTTGTGTTCAAATCATGCTTACCTATAACCCGGTCTCATGCATCAAAACTACCAACACACTCACTCAGTTGCATCCAAAACACTTGCCACTCATGATGTTTCTTCTCATGCCCAGCTGCTTATGCACCAATAATCACCCATCTCTCTACATCCACTTTCACTTTTACCCATATCAATCTAGAATTTACTTTCTTACACTCTGTCACATACTCCCACCACTCCAGTTCCAGGATCTGAGCCAATAAGGGGAGTGGGGGAGGAATGGGATGTATTTAGGGAAGCAGTGATGGCTTGCGCAAAAGATGCTTGTGGCATGAGAAGCGTGGAAGGTGGGTTGATTAGAAAGGGTGGTGAGTGGTGGGATGAAGAAGTAAGATTATTAGTGACAGAGAAGAGAGAGGCATTTGGACGATTTTTGCAGGGAAAAAATGCAAATGTGTGGGAGATGTATAAAAGAAAGAGACAGGAGGTCAAGAGAAAGGTGCAAGAGGTGAAAAAGAAGGGAAATGAGAGTTGCGGTTAGAGAGTATCATTAAATTTTAGGGAGAATAGAAAGATGTTGGTGCCTGAGGTGAGGTGAAAAAGAAGGCAAATCAGAGTTGGGGTTAGAGAGTATCATTAAATTTTAGGGAGAATAAAAAGATGTTGGAGCCTGAGGATTGGTGGAATGTGTGCATAGTGCCATTGTACAAAGGCAAGGGGGATAAGAGTGAGTGCTCAAATTACAGAGTTATACGTTTGTTGAGTCTTCCTGGTAAATTATATGGGAGGGTATTGATTTAAAGGGTGAAGGCATGTACAGAGCATCAGATTGGGGAAGAGCAGTGTGGTTTCAGAAGTGGTAGAGAATGTGTGGATCAGGTGTTTGCTTTGAAGAATGTATGTGAGAAATACTTAGAAAAGCAAATGGATTTGTATGTAGCATTTATGGATCTGGAGACGGCATATGATAGAGTTGATAGAGATGCTCTGTGGAAGGTATTAAGAATATATGGTGTGGGAGGCAAGTTGTTAGAAGCAGTGAAAAGTTTTTATCGAGGATGTAAGGCATGTGTACATGTAGGAAGAGAGGAAAGTGATTGGTTCTCAGTGAATGTAGGTTTGTGGCAGGGGTGTGTGATGTCTCCAGGGTTGTTTAATTTGTTTATGGATGGGGTTGTTAGGGAGGTGAATGCAAGAGTTTTGGAAAGAGGGGCAAGTATGAAGTTTGGGATGAGAGAGCTTGGGAAGTGAGTCAGTTGTTGTTTGCTGATGATACAGCGCTGGTGGCTGATTGATGTGAGAAACTGCAGAAGCTGGTAACTGAGTTTGGTAAAGTGTGTGAAAGAAGAAAGTTAAGAGTAAATGTGAATAAGAGCAAGGCTATTAGGTACAGTAGTGTTGAGGGTTAAGTCAATTGGGAGGTAAGTTTGAATGGAGAAAAAGTGGAGGAAGCTAAGTGTTTTAGATATCTGGGAGTGGATCTGGCAGCAGATGGAACCATGGAAGCGGAAGTGAATCATAGGGTGGGGGAGGGGGCAAAAATTCTGGGATCCTTGAAGAATGTGTGGAAGTCGAGAACATTATCTCGGAAAGCAAAAATGGGTATGTTTGAAGGAATAGTGGTTCCAACAATGTTGTATGGTTGCGAGGCGTGGGCTATGGATAGAGTTGTGCTCAGGAGGATGGATGTGCTGGAAATGAGATGTTTGAGGACAATGTGTGGTGTGAGGTGGTTTGATCGAGTAAGTAACGTAAGGGTAAGAGAGATGTGTGGAAATAAAAAGAGCGTGGTTAAGAGAGCAGAAGAGGGTGTTTTGAAATGGTTTGGGCACATGGAGAGAATGAGTGAGGAAAGATTGACCAAGAGGATATATGTGTCGGAGGTGGAGGGAACGAGGAGAAGAGGGAGACCAAATTGGAGGTGGAAAGATGGAGTAAAAAAGATTTTGTGTGATCGGGGCCTGAACATGTAGGAGGGTGAAAGGAGGGCAAGGAATAGAGTGAATTGGAGTGATGTGGTATACCGGGGTTGACGTGCTGTCAGTGGATTGAATCAAGGCATGTGAAGCGTCTGGGGTAAAGCATGGAAAGCTGTGTAGGTATGTATATTTGCGTGTGTGGACGTATGTATGTACATGTGTATGGGGGTGGGTTGGGCCATTTCTTTCGTCTGTTTCCTTGCGCTACCTCGCAAACGCGGGAGACCGGCAAAAGAAAAAAAAAATATATATATATATATATATATATCTATCTTTCTTTCTTTCATACTATTCGCCATTTCCTGCATTAGCAAGGTAGCGTTAGGAACAGAGGACTGGGCCTTTGAGGGAATATCCTCACCTGGCCCCCTTCTCTGTTCCTTCTTTTGGAAAATTAAAAAAAAAACGAGAGGGGAAGATTTCCCGCCACCCGCTCCCTCCCCTTTTAGTCGCCTTCTACAACATGCAGGGAATACATGGGAAGTATTCTTTCTCCCCTATCCCCAGGGATATCATTCTATGTACATTAAATTTACTCAAATTATGTTGACTTCCTTTCTCTCTTATTTTCCAAAATTTATAAATCAGGTCTTTAACAGTGATTACATTTTCATTTCCAAACAAGAGTTGTCAGGTTATCTTATTTTGTTCTTTATTTTGTCCTTGGTGATGTTGATCACTTATTTCCTCTGATATTCTTTGTTTAGATTACATTACATTACATTTACATATATATATATATATATATATATATATATATATATATATATATATATATATATATATATATATATATTTACATATATATATATATATATATATATATATATATATATATATATATATATATATATATATATATATATATATATATTCCCTGGGGATAGGGGAGAAAGAATACTTCCCACGTATTCCCTGCGTGTCGTAGAAGGCGACTAAAAGGGAAGGGAGCGGGGGGGCTGGAAATCCTCCCCTCTCGTTTTTTTTTTTTTTTCTTTTTTTTAATTTTCCAAAAGAAGGAACAGAGAAGAGGGCCAGGTGAGGATATTTCCTCAAAGGCCCAGTCCTCTGTTCTTAACGCTACCTCGCTGTCGCGGGAAATGGCGGATAGTATGAAAAAAAAAAAAAGATATATATATAGATATATATATATATATATATATATATATATATATATATATATATATATATATATATATATATATATATATACATATACATACATATTTATTTTGCTTTGTCGCTGTCTCCTGCATTAGCGAGGTAGCACAAGGAAACAGACGAAAGAATGGCCCAACCCACCCACATACACATGTATGTACATACATGTCCACACACGGGAATATACTTACCTATAAATCTCAACGTATACATATATATACACACACAGTTCTCTGTTCTTAGCGCTACCTTGCTAACGCGGGAAATGGCAAATAGTATGAAAAAAAAAGAAATATATATATATATATATATATATATATATATATATATATATATATATATATGTATGTTTCCTTGCGCTACCTCGCAGGCGCGGGAAACGGCGACAAGGCAAAAAAAAAATATATATATATATATATATATATATATATATATATATATATATATATATATATATATATATTATCCCTGGGGATAGGAGAGAAAGAACACTTCCCACGTATTCCATGTGTGTCATAGAAGACGAATAAAAGGGAAGGGAGCGGGTGGCTGGAAATCCTCCCCTCTCGTTTTTTTCCATCAGACTAGGTTTAGGATATAATGGAATAGTCTGTTAATTCCTGGCTATCATAAAATGTTTTAAGTGCACACACATTTACAACAAGGCTCAGATTGGGGTGCCTAAATGTGTGTGGATGTAACCAAGATGTGAAAAAAGGAGAGATAGGTAGTATGTTTGAGGAAAGGAACCTGGATGTTTTGGCTCTGAGTGAAACGAAGCTCAAGGGTAAAGGGGAAGAGTGGTTTGGGAATGTCTTGGGAGTAAAGTCAGGGGTTAGTGAGAGGACAAGAGCAAGGGAAGGAGTAGCAGTACTCCTGAAACAGGAGTTGTGGGAGTATGTGATAGAATGTAAGAAAGTAAATTCTCGATTAATATGGGTAAAACTGAAAGCTGATGGAGAGAGATGGGTGATTATTGGTGCATATGCACCTGGGCATGAGAAGAAAGATCATGAGAGGCAAGTGTTTTGGGAGCAGCTGAATGAGTGTGTTAGTGGTTTTGATGCACGAGACCGGGTTATAGTGATGGGTGATTTGAATGCAAAGGTGAGTAATGTGGCAGTTGAGGGAATAATTGGTATACATGGGGTGTTCAGTGTTGTAAATGGAAATGGTGAAGAGCTTGTAGATTTATGTGCTGAAAAAGGACTGATGATTGGGAATACCTGGTTTAAATAGCGAGATATACATAAGTATACTTATGTAAGTAGGAGACATGGCCAGAGAGCGTTATTGGATTACGTGTTAATTGACAGGCGCGCGAAAGAGAGACTTTTGGATGTTAATGTGCTGAGAGGTGCAACTGGAGGGATGTCTGATCATTATCTTGTGGAGGCTAAGGTGAAGATTTGTATGGGTTTTCAGAAAAGAAGAGTGAATGTTGGGGTGAAGAGGGTGGTGAGAGTAAGTGAGCTTGGGAAGGAGACTTGTGTGAGGAAGTACCAGGAGAGACTGAGTACAGAATGGAAAAAGGTGAGAACAATGGAAGTAAGGGGAGTGGGGGAGGAATGGGATGTATTTAGGGAATCAGTGATGGATTGCGCAAAAGATGCTTGTGGCATGAGAAGAGTGGGAGGTGGGTTGATTAGAAAGGGTAGTGAGTGGTGGGATGAAGAAGTAAGAGTATTAGTGAAAGAGAAGAGAGAGGCATTTGGACGATTTTTGCTGGGAAAAAATGCAATTGAGTGGGAGATGTATAAAAGAAAGAGACAGGAGGTCAAGAGAAAGGTGCAAGAGGTGAAAAAAAAGGGCAAATGAGAGTTGGGGTGAGAGAGTATCATTAAATTTTAGGGAGAATAAAAAGATGTTCTGGAAGGAGGTAAATAAAGTGCGTAAGACAAGGGAGCAAATGGGAACTTCAGTGAAGGGCGCAAATGGGGAGGTGATAACAAGTAGTGGTGATGTGAGGAGATGGAGTGAGTATTTTGAAGGTTTGTTGAATGTGTTTGATGACAGAGTGGCAGATATAGGGTGTTTTGGTCGAGGTGGTGTGCAAAGTGAGAGGGTTAGGGAAAATGATTTGGTAAACAGAGAAGAGGTAGTAAAAAGCTTTGCGGAAGATGAAAGCCGGCAAGGCAGCAGGTTTGGATGGTATTGCAGTGGAATCTATTAAGAAAGGGGGTGACTGTATTGTTGACTGGTTGGTAAGGTTATTTAATGTATGCATGACTCATGGTGAGGTGCCTGAGGATTGGCGGAATGCGTGCATAGTGCCATTATACAAAGGCAAAGGGGATAAGAGTGAGTGCTCAAATTACAGAGGTATAAGTTTGTTGAGTATTCCTGGTAAATTATATGGGAGGGTATTGATTGAGAGGGTGAAGGCATGTACAGAGCATCAGATTGGGGATGAGCAGTGTGGTTTCAGAAGTGGTAGAGGATGTGTGGATCAGGTGTTTGCTTAGAAGAATGTATGTGAGAAATACTTAGAAAAGCAAATGGATTTGTATGTAGCATTTATGGATCTGGATAAGGCATATGATAGAGTTGATAGAGATGCTCTGTGGAAGGTATTAAGAATATATGGTGTGGGAGGCAAGTTGTTAGAAGCAGTGAAAAGTTTTTATCGAGGATGTAAGTGATGTGTACGTGTAGGAAGAGAGGAAAGTGATTGGTTCTCAGTGAATGTAGGTTTGCGGCAGGGGTGTGTGATGTCTCCATGGTTGTTTAATTTACTTATGGATGGGGTTGTTAGGGAGGTGAATGCGAGAGTTTTGGAAAGAGGGGCAAGTATGAAGTATGTTGGGGATGAGAGAGCTTGGGAAGTGAGTCAGTTGTTGTTTGCTGATGATACAGCGCTGGTGGCTGATTCATGTGAGAAACTGCAGAAGCTGGTGACTGAGTTTGGTAAAGTGTGTGAAAGAAGAAAGTTAAGAGTAAATGTGAATAAGAGCAAGGTTATTAGGTACAGTAGGGTTGAGGGTCAAGTCAATTGGGAGGTGAGTTTGAATGGAGAAAAACTGGAGGAAGTAAAGTGTTTTAGATATCTGGGAGTGGATCTGGCAGCGGATGGAACCATGGAAGCGGAAGTGGATCATAGGGTGGGGGAGGGGGCGAAAATTCTGGGAGCCGTGAAGAATGTGTGGAAGTCGAGAACATTATCTCGGAAAGCAAAAATGGTTATGTTTGAAGGAATAGTGGTTTCAACAATGTTTTATGGTTGCGAGGCGTGGGCTATGGATAGAGTTGTGCGCAGGAGGATGGATGTGCTGGAAATGAGATGTTTGAGGACAATGTGTGGTGTGAGGTGGTTTGATCGAGTAAGTAACGTAAGGGTAAGAGAGATGTGTGGAAATAAAAAGAGCGTTGTTGAGAGAGCAGAAGAGGGTGTTTTGAAATGGTTTGGGCACATGGAGAGAATAAGTGAGGAAAGATTGACCAAGAGGATATATGTGTCGGAGGTGGAGGGAACATGGAGAAGAGGGAGACCAAATTGGAGGTGGAAAGATGGAGTGAAAAAGATTTTGTGTGATCGGGGCCTGAACATGCAGGAGGGTGAAAGGAGGGCAAGGAATAGAGTGAATTGGAGCGATGTGGTATACCGGGGTTGACGTGCTGTCAGTGGATTGAATCAAGGCATGTGAAGCGTCTGGGGTAAACCATTGAAAGCTGTGTAGGTATGTATATTTGCGTGTGTGGACGTATGTATATACATGTGTATGGGGGCGGGTTGGGCCATTTCTTTCGTCTGTTTCCTTGCGCTACCTCGCAAACGCGGGAGACAGCGACAAAGCAAAAAAAAAAAAAAAAAATTTACAACAGTTTAATGGTACAATTCTTTTTTTTTTGTACCTTTACTCCTACAAAATGATTTAAATCATGACCTTGGGGAGAATAGCTTGCATCTCATGAACACCTCATTTCCGACCACTGGGGAATTAAAATGACCCAAGGTGTTCCTGAAGCAATTTCCTTATGATTGAGTAGTCTTTAATATTTACTGAACAGATCCAGCCTTGTGGGATGACTAATAAGAAAAGATATCATCAGAGGAATTAGATAAGTTTCCATTACAGATGTTAAAATTTCACTTATCTATATTTTCGGAAAAGTTTTGGGTGCAGTGGAATTCAGCTTCCAATGGACCACCCTTTCCCTAGCGAGTCTGCTGAGATGGGGCTTACCATATATTCAAAATTGAGGGATGTGTTTATAGAGCGAGCTGTCTCACCATTGTCTTTATACACTGCATAGTTGCATATTTTTAAATGTAATTGTGAATAGCAATCAATTTTTCTCTGTTGGTCACCAATGCTATTTTATAAATAACAAACTGAGGTGCAGGAGAGCATTTGGGTACTACAGCTTTTTGTACATAAATGTGTTTGTATGGTAATCTGATTTGAAAAATATTTAGGATATTTTCAGAAATCCCAAAGAGTAGATTGTCTTCTTGTAAAGTGACCAACTTAAGACTGCTTTTATAATATTTAGAGATATGATATTTTGATTTTACTTCTTTTCCTAGCAGTTGTAGTTAAGATGCGTAATCATCAATTGCCTTTATATTTCATAAAAGGTTATTGAAAGGAGTTGAGACTTACTGTACCCTCAAGCAAATCTTAACATTGCAACAATGTGGCATTTTATTATGCGTTTGTCCAATGAAAGAGCAATAAGAAAGATTTAACTTTTCATTCATCACTATACTTCAGTACATACTTGAAAGTATTAATGGGGTGTGTGATGTCTCCATGGTTGTTTAATTTGTTTATGGATGGGGTTGTTAGGGAGGTAAATGCAAGAGTCCTGGAAAGAGGGGCAAGTATGAAGTCTGTTGGGGATGAGAGAGCTTGGGAAGTGAGTCAGTTGTTGTTCGCTGATGATACAGCGCTGGTGGCTGATTCATGTGAGAAACTGCAGAAGCTGGTGACTGAGTTTGGTAAAGTGTGTGGAAGAAGAAAGTTAAGAGTAAATGTGAATAAGAGCAAGGTTATTAGGTACAGTAGGGTTGAGGGTCAAGTCAATTGGGAGGTGAGTTTGAATGGAGAAAAACTGGAGGAAGTGAAGTGTTTTAGATATCTGGGAGTGGATCTGTCAGCGGATGGAACCATGGAAGCGGAAGTGGATCATAGGGTGGGGGAGGGGGCGAAAATTTTGGGAGCCTTGAAAAATGTGTGGAAGTCGAGAACATTATCTCGGAAAGCAAAAATGGGTATGTTTGAAGGAATAGTGGTTCCAACAATGTTGTATGGTTGCGAGGCGTGGGCTATGGATAGAGTTGTGCGCAGGAGGATGGATGTGCTGGAAATGAGATGTTTGAGGACAATGTGTGGTGTGAGGTGGTTTGATCGAGTAAGTAACGTAAGGGTAAGAGAGATGTGTGGAAATAAAAAGAGCGTGGTTGAGAGAGCAGAAGAGGGTGTTTTGAAATGGTTTGGGCACATGGAGAGAATGAGTGAGGAAAGATTGACCAAGAGGATATATGTGTCGGAGGTGGAGGGAACGAGGAGAAGAGGGAGACCAAATTGGAGGTGGAAAGATGGAGTGAAAAAGATTTTTTGTGATCGGGGCCTGAACATGCAGGAGGGTGAAAGGAGGGTAAGGAATAGAGTGAATTGGAGCGATGTGGTATACAGGGGTTGACGTGCTGTCAGTGGAGTGAATCAAGGCATGTGAAGCGTCTGGGGTAAACCATGGAAAGCTGTGTAGGTATGTATATTTGCGTGTGTGGACGTGTGTATGTACATGTGTATGGGGGGGGGTCTGGCCATTTCTTTCGTCTGTTTCCTTGCGCTACCTCGCAAACGCGGGAGACAGCGACAAAGTATAAAAAAAAAAGAAAAAGAAAAAAATTAGTTTTATCCCTGGGGATAGGGGAGAAAGAATACTTCCCACGTATTCCATGCATGTCGTAGAAGGCGACTAAAAGGGGAGGGAGCGGGTGGCTGGAAATCCTCCCCTCTCGCATTTTTTTTTAATTTTCCAAAAGAGGGAACAGAGAAGGGGGCCAGGTGAGGATATTCCCTCAAAGGCCCAGTCCTCTGTTCTCAACGCTACCTCGCTAATGCGGGAAATGGCGAATAGTATGAAAAAAAAAAAAAATATATATATATATATATATATATATATATATATATATATATATATATTTTTTTTTTTTTTCTTTTTTTTGTCACTGTCTCCCGCGTTTGCGAGGTAGCGCATGGAAACAGACGAAAGAAATGGCCCAACCCACCCCATACACAATGTACACACACACACGCCCACACACGCAAATATACATACCTATACATCTCAATGTACACATATATATACACACACAGACACATACATATATACTCATGCACGCACACAATTCACACTGTCTGTCCCTATTCATTCCCATCGCCACCTCGCCACACATGGAATACCATCCCCCTCCCCCCTCATCTGTGCGAGGTAGCACTAGGAAAAGACAACAAAGGCCCCATTCGTTCACACTCAGTCTCCAGCTGTCACGCAATAATGCCCGAAACCACAGCTCCCTTTCCATTTCCAGGCCCCTCACAACTTTCCATGGTTTACCCCAGACGCTTCACATGCCCTGATTCAATCCACTGACAGCACGTCAACCCCGGTATACCACATCGATCCAATTCACTCTATTCCTTGCCCACCTTTCACCCTCCTGCAAGTTCAGGTCCCGATCACACAAAATCTTTTTCACTCCATCTTTCCACCTCCAATTTGGTCTCCCACTTCTCCTCCTCGTTCCCTCCACCTCCGACACATATATCCTCTTGGTCAATCTTTCCTCACTCATTCTCTCCATGTGCCAAAACCATTTCAAAACACCCTCTTCTGCTCTCTCAACCACGCTCTTTTTATTTCCACACATCTCTCTTACCCTTACATTACTTACTCGATCAAACCACCTCACACCACACATTGTCCTCAAACATCTCATTTCCAGCACATCCACCCTCCTGCGCACAACTCTATCCATAGCCCACGCCTCGCAACCATACAACATTGTTGGAACCACTATTCCTTCAAACATACCCATTTTTGCTTTCCGAGATAATGTTCTCGACTTCCACACATTCTTCAAGTCTCCCAGGATTTTCGCCCCCTCCCCCACCCTATGATTCACTTCCGCTTCCATGGTTCCATCCACTGCCAGATCCACTCCCAGATATCTAAAACACTTTACTTCCTCCAGTTTTTCTCCATTCAAACTTACCTCCCAATTGACTTGACCCTCAACCCTACTGTACCTAATAACCTTGCTCTTATTCACATTTACTCTTAACTTTCTTCTTTCACACACACACATACATATATATATATATATATATATATATATATATATATATATATATATATATATATATATATATATCCCTGGGGATAGGGGAGAAAGAATAATTCCCACTCATTACTCACGTTTAGTAGAAGGCGGCTAAAGAGCACTTTGACTTTCTAAAAGGGGAAACAGAAGAAGGACCCACGCGGGGAGTGCTCATCCTCCTCGAAGGCTCAGATTGGGGTGTCTAAATGTGTGGGGATGTAAGCAAGATGAGAAGAAAGGAGAGAAAGGTAGTATGTTTGAGGAAAGGAACCTGGATGTTTTATCTCTGAGTGAAACGAAGCTCAAGGGTAAGGGGAAGAGTGGTTTGGGAATGTCTTGGGAGTAAAGTCAGGGGTTAGTGAGAGGGCAAGAGCAAGGGAAGGAGTAGCACTACTCCTGAAACAGGAGTTGTGGGAGTATGTGATAGAGTGAAAGAAAGTAAATTCTAGATTGATATGGGTAAAACTGAAAGTTGATGGAGAGAGATGGGTGATTAGTGGTGCATATGCATCTGGGCATCAGAAGAAAGATCATGAAAGACAAGTGTTTTGGGAGCAGCTGAATGAGTGTGTTAGTGGTTTTGATGCACAAGACCGGGTTATAGTGATGGGTGATTTGAATGCAAAGGTGAGTAATGTGGCAGTTGAGGGAATAATTGGTATACATTGGGTGTTCAGTGTTGTAAATGGAAATGGTGAAGAGCTTGTAGATTTATGTGCTGAAAAAGGACTGGTAATTGGGAATACCTGGTTTAAAAAGTGATAAGTATATGTATGTAAGTAGGAGATATGGCCAGAGAGCGTTATTGGATTACGTGTTAATTGATAGGCGCGCGAAAGAGAGACTTTTGGATGTTAATGTGCTGAGAGGTGCAACTGGAGGGATGTCTGATCATTATCTTGTGGAGGCGAAGGTGAAGATTTGTAGGGGTTTTCAGAAAAGAAGAGTGAATGTTGGGGTGAAGAGGGTGGTGAGAGTAAGTGAGCTTGGGAAGGAGACTTGTGTGAGGAAGTACCAGGAGAGACTGAGTACAGAATGGAAAAAGGTGAGAACAATGGAAGTAAGGGGAGTGGGGGAGGAATGGGATGTATTCAGGGAATCAGTGATGGATTGCGCAAAAGATGCTTGTGGCATGAGAAGCGTGGGAGTTGGGTTGATTAGATAGAGTAGTGAGTGGTGGAATGAAGAAGTAAGATTATTAGTGAAAGAGATGAGAGAGGCATTTGGACGATTTTTGCAGGGAAAAAATGCATTTGAGTGGAAGATGTATAAAAGAAAGAGACAGGAGGTCAAGAGAAAGGTGCAAGAGGTGAAAAAAGAGGGCAAATGAGAGTTGGGGTGAGAGAGTATCATTAAATTTGAGGGAGAATAAAAAGATGTTTTGGAAGGAGGTAAATAAAGTGCGTAAGACAAGGGAGCAAATGGGAACTTCAGTGAAGGGGGCTAATGGGGAGTTGATAACAAGTAGTGGTGATGTGAGAAGGAGATGGAGTGAGTATTTTGAAGGTTTGTTGAATGTGTTTGATGATAGAGTGGCAGATATAGGGTGTTTTGGTCGAGGTGGTGTGCAAAGTGAGAGGGTTAGGGAAAATGATTTGGTAAACAGAGAAGAGGTAGTAAAAGCTTTGCGGAAGATGAAAGCCGGCAAGGCAGCAGGTTTGGATGGTATTGCAGTGGAATCTATTAAACACGGGGGTGACTGTATTGTTGACTGGTTGGTAAGGTTATTTAATGTATGTATGACTCATGGTGAGGTGCCTGAGGATTGGCGGAATGCGTGCATAGTGCCATTGTACAAAGGCAAAGGGGTTAAGAATGAGTGCTCAAATTACAGAGGTATAAGTTTGTTGAGTATTCCTGGTAAATTATATGGGAGGGTATTGATTGAGAGGGTGAAGGCATGTACAGAGCATCAAATTGGGGAAGAGCAGTGTGGTTTCAGAAGTGGTAGAGGATGTGTGGATCAGGTGTTTGCTTTGAAGAATGTATGTGAGAAATGCTTAGAAAAGCAAATGGATTTGTATGTAGCATTTATGGATCTGGAGAAGTCATATGATAGAGATGATAGAGATGCTCTGTGGAAGGTATTAAGAATATATGGTGTGGGAGGCAAGTTGTTAGAAGCAGTGAAAAGTTTTTATCGTGGATGTAAGGCATGTGTACATGTAGGAAGAGAGGAAAGTGATTGGTTCTCAGTGAGTGTAGGTTTGCAGCAGGGTGTGTGATGTCTCCATGGTTGTTTAATTTGTTTATGGATGGGGTTGTTAGGGAGGTGAATGCAAGAGTTTTGGAAAGAGGGGCAAGTATGAAGTCTGTTGTGGATGAGAGAGCTTGGGAAGTGAGTTAGTTGTTGTTCGCTGATGATACAGCACTGGTGGCTGATTCATGTGAGAAACTGCAGAAGCTGGTGACTGAGTTTGGTAAAGTGTGTGAAAGAAGAAAGTTAAAAGAGTAAATGTGAATAAGAGCAAGGTTATTAGGTACAGTAGGGTTGAAGGTCAAGTCAATTGTGAGGTAAGTTTGAATGGAGAAAAACTGGAGGAAGTAAAGTGTTTTAGATATCTGGTAGTGGATCTGGCAGCGGATGGAACCATGGAAGCGGAAGTGAATCATAGGGTGGGGGAGGGGGCGAAAATCCTGGGAGACTTGAAGAATGTGTGGAAGTCGAGAACATTATCTCGGAAAGCAAAAATGGGTATGTTTGAAGGAATAGTGGTTCCAACAATGTTGTATGGTTGCGAGGCGTGGGCTATGGATAGAGTTGTGCGCAGGAGGATGGATGTGCTGGAAATGAGATGTTTGAGGACAATCTGTGGTGTGAGGTGGTTTGATCGAGTAAGTAATGTAAGGGTAAGAGAGATGTGTGGAAATAAAAAGAGCGTGGTTGAGAGAGCAGAAGAGTGTGTTTTGAAATGGTTTGGGCACATGGAGAGAATGAGTGAGGAAAGATTGACCAAGAGGATATATGTTTCGGAGGTGGAGGGAACGAGGAGAAGTGGGAGACCAAATTGCAGGTGGAAAGATGGAGTGAAAAAGATTTTGAGTGATTGGGGCCTGAACATGCAGGAGGGTGAAAGGCGGGCAAGGAATAGAGTGAATTGGATCGATTTGGTATACTGGGTTTGACGTGCTGTCAGTGGATTGGATCAGGGCATGTGAAGCGTCTGGGGTAAACCATGGAAAGTTGTGTGGGGCCTGGATGTGGAAAGGGAGCTGTGGTTTCAGGCATTATTGCATGACAGCTAGAGACTGAGTGTGAACGAATGGGGCCTTTGTTGTCTTTTCCTACCGCTACCTCGCACACATGAGGGGGAGGGGGATGGCATTCCATGTGTGGTGAGGTGGCGATGGGAATGAATAAAGGCAGACAATGTGAATTGTGTGCATGGGTATATATGTATGTGTCTGTGTGTGTATATATATGTGTACATTGAGATGTATAGGTATGTATATTTGCGTGTGTGTGTGTACATTGTGTATGGGGGTGGGTTGTGCCATTTCTTTCGTTTGTTTCCTTGCGCTACCTCGCAAACTTGGGAGACAGCGACAAAGCAAAATGAATAAATAAAATTAAATATAAATATATATGTATATACTTTGTCGCGACAAAGTATAAAAAAAAAAAAAAAAAATATATATATGTATATATATAAATATTTTATTATACTTTGTTGCTGTCTTCTGCATTAGTAAGGTAGCATAAGGAAACAGACAATACGGCACAAGGATACAAACAGTACAGTCACCCCCTTTTTTTTTAATAAATG
This sequence comes from Panulirus ornatus, assembly GCF_036320965.1. Classification (NCBI taxonomy): domain Eukaryota; kingdom Metazoa; phylum Arthropoda; class Malacostraca; order Decapoda; family Palinuridae; genus Panulirus; species Panulirus ornatus. Next base: position 18,899,624 of record NC_092265.1, read on the forward strand.
TTTAAATTATAGGTATGTATATGTGCATTTGTGGGCATTTATGTATATACATGTGAATATTGGTTGGGTTGGGTCATTCTTCCGTCTGTTTCCTGGCGGTATATTGCCGATGCGGGAGATGGAGATTAAGTATGATTGATATAAGAAATATAATGATAATGAATTTTTTTTTTTTTTTTTTTTTTTTTTTATACTATTCGCCATTTCCCGCATTAGCGAGGTAGCGTTGAGAACAGAGGACTGGGCCCTTGAGGGAATATCCTCACCTGGGCCCCTTCTCTGTTCCCTCTTTTGGAAAAAAAAAAAAAAAAAAAAAAAAAAATGATAATAATAATATTAATCTCAGTAGCTTCTGTACATAATCGTATTTTCTCGCCTTTATCCATTCCTGATGCCAACCCACTATTCATGAAACAGCAGAAATGCATCAAAGAAACGAAAAACATCATACATATAAAATCCCCTTTTCCCCCACACCTGATCACCGCCCCTTGCGTCAGCAAGGTAGCACCAGGGAACAGGTGAAGAAAGGCCACATCAGCTCATATCCATACATGAGCAGTCATGTGTAATGCACCAAATGTATAGCTCCCTATCCACATCCAAGTCCCATAGTTTTCCCTAGATGTTTCACATGCCCAGTTCATTACGTTGAAAGTATGTAGACCTCATTACGCCACATTGTTCCAGCTCATTATATTCTCTGCACACCTTTCACCCTCCTGCATGTTCAGGCCCTAATAACTCAAAATCATTTTCACTCCATCTTTATTTTGGTCTCCTGGTTGTCCTTGTTATCTCCACTCCTGACACATGTCTTCTTCACTAACCTTCTCTCACTCATTTCATATATATGTCTGAACCATTTCAACATTCCTTTTCTGCTTTCTCACTCACACTTTTTATTATTACACATCTCTCTTACCCTTTCATTACTTGAATAAACCACCTCACACCACTTATTGCCCTCAGACATTTCATTTCCATTGCATCCACCCTCCTCCATACAACCTTATCTATAACCCATGCCTCACCACCATATGATATTATTGGAACTACTATTCCTTCAAACATACTCATTTTTGCCCTCCCAGTTAATGTTTTCTCTTTTCACACATCATTCAGTGCTCCCTGAACCTTCACCCCCTCCCTAACCGTATGACTCACTTCTGTTTTCATAGTTCCATTCACTGCCATGTCCACTCCCAGATATCTAAAACACTTCACTTCTTGTAATCTTTCTCCATTCAGACTTAAATCCCAGCTAACTTGTTCCTCATCCCTGCTGAACCTATAAACCTTGCTTTTATTCCCATTCACTGACAATTTTCTCCTTTCACATACTCTTCCAAACTCAGTCATCCACTTCTGCAGTTTCTCACTTGAATCTGCCACCAGTGCTTTATCATCAGCAAACAACTGACTCTCTTCCCAGGCCCTCTCATCCCCGCAGACTGCATACTCACCCGTCTCTCCAAGACTCTTGCACTTACCTCCCTCATGACCCTATCCTTAAACAAATGAAACAACCATGTTGACATAGCACAAGCAGCTTACCTCCCACACCATATATTTTTAAGCATCTCTGTCAGCTCTATCATATGCCTTCTGCAGATCTATAAATGTCACATCTATTTTTCTAAATATTTCTCACACATTCTTTAAAGCAAACATCTGATCCACACATCCTCTACCACTTCTAGAACTACACTGCTACACCTCAGTCTGTTGCTCTTGTCTTCACCCTCTCAGTCAGTACCTTCCCATACAATTTACCAGGTATATTCAACAAACATACACCTCCATAGTTTGAACACTCACCTTTATCCCCTTTGCCTTTATACAGTGGCACTATACATGCATTCCACCTATCCTCAGGCACCTCACCATGGTCCATACATACATTGAATATCCTTACCAACCTATCAGCAACACAGTCACCCCCTTTCTTAATAGATTTAACTGCAATACCATCCACTCCAGCTGCCTTGCCACATTTCATCTCTCACAAGGCTTTCACCACCTCTTCTCACTTCACTAAACTACTCGCCATGACACTCTTACTTCGCGTTCCACCCCGACCGAAACACCTTACACCTGCCACTCTATCATACACATTTACCAATCCTTCCTAATACTCATTCCATCTCCTCCTCACTTCATCACTACCTGTTATCACTTCCCCTTTTGCCTGCTGCATTTGTTTTCTTGTCTTTCTCACAATATTATCATCCTTCCAAAATATCTTTTTATTTTCCATTTGCCCTCTTTTTCAAGCCCTACCCCTTCCTCTTGACCTCCTGCTACTTTCTCATATAAATTTCCCAATCATTTGCACTCTTTTGTAAATATTGCCTAAACACCTCTCTTTTCTCTTTCATTACCAACATTTCTTCTTCAACCCACCCCTTTCAACTCTAGATTTCTAATTAGCCCACCTCCCATCTTTTGCATGCTACATGCATCTCTTTTGGCATTTCTTTACACACGTCTCCTTTTCAAGCTCACTTACTCTCTTCACCCTCTTCTCCCCAACATTGTTTCCTCTTTTGAAAACCACAAAGCTTCACCCTCACCTGCATAAGATAGTGATCACACATCCAATTAGTTTTCCTTGTCAGTACATTTACAAGTCACTCTTTTACGTGCCTATCAGTTGATAGGTATTCACCAACCCCTACTTTACGGGTGAGACATTTCCAAACCATTTTTCACCTTTACCCTTGAGCTTTGTTTCACTCAGAGCCAGAACATCCGTGTTTCTTTCCTCAAACGTACTACCTATATCTCCTCTCATCTTGTCTTGGTTACATCCACGCGCATTCAAATACCCAAGTCTGTCTTCGAGGAGGATGAGTACTCCCTGGTTGGCTGCTCCTTCTGTTTCCTCTCTTAGAAATTGAAATACAAAAAGGGGAGGGTTTTCAGCCCCTTGCTGTTATCCTCTTTATTTGCCTTCTATGACATATGGGGGAATACGGAGGTAGAATTCTTTTTCCACCTCGGAGAGCATGCATTTATCACCAACTATATTTGTACTCTATGGGGAAGGAGCTGTATACTTGAGCTGCTCCTTCTCTTGAACACCCTTTACTTTCATACATCCTCTTGAATTTATGTATAATTTATGTATTACCATTATCCTCATTTGGTCTGCACCATTCATCGATCACATTTTTACTTTAAAAGTGATTATTTACATCTTCTTTTTACAAGTTTCTTAATTTCATGTTTCCTCTTGTTGCCCTATCCCTACATCTCTCAAAGAAGTGTCAATTGTCCATTTCGATGATCTCTTAAAAAACTTATTTGTTGTGATCAGGTCACCCATCAGTCTTTCCTCTTCTGGGATGGGTAGATTTAAAGCCTGTAGTCTTTTTCTGTAGCTTAGCTCTCCAAAATCTGGTATCACCTTTATTACCTTCCACTGGACTTTCCCTATTAGTTCTTTCTGCTTCTCGTTTTGGCCATAAGTATGATATGAATAGCTTGCTAAATATTTCTATATACATATACTTGTTTATGGATGGGGTTGTTAGGGAGGTAAATGCAAGAGTTTTGGAAAGAGGGGCAAGTATGAAGTCTGTTGGGGATGAGAGAGCTTGGGAAGTGAGTCAGTTGTTGTTCGCTGATGATACAGCGCTGGTGGCTGATTCATGTGAGAAACTGCAGAAGCTGGTGACTGAGTTTGGTAAAGTGTGTGAAAGAAGAAAGTTAAGAGTAAATGTGAATAAGAGCAAGGTTATTAGGTACAGTAGGGTTGAGGGTCAATTCAATTGGGAGGTGAGTTTGAATGGAGAAAAACTGGAGGAAGTGAAGTGTTTTAGATATCTGGGAGTGGATCTGGCAGCGGATGGAACCATGGAAGCGGAAGTGGATCATAGGGTGGGGGAGGGGGCGAAAATTCTGGGAGCCTTGAAGAATGTGTGGAAGTCGAGAACATTATCTCGGAAAGCAAAAATGGGTATGTTTGAAGGAATAGTGGTTCCAACAATGTTGTATGGTTGCGAGGCGTGGACTATGGATAGAGTTGTGCGCAGGAGGATGGATGTGCTGGAAATGAGATGTTTGAGGACAATGTGTGGTGTGAGGTGGTTTGATCGAGTAAGTAACGTAAGGGTAAGAGAGATGTGTGGAAATAAAAAGAGCGTGGTTGAGAGAGCAGAAGAGGGTGTTTTGAAATGGTTTGGTCACATGGAGAGAATGAGTGAGGAAAGATTGACCAAGAGGATATATGTGTCGGAGGTGGAGGGAACGAGGAGAAGAGGGAGACCAAATTGGAGGTGGAAAGATGGAGTGAAAAAGATTTTGTGTGATCGGGGCCTGAACATGCAGGAGGGTGAAAGGAGGGCAAGGAATAAAGTGAATTGGATCGATGTGGTATACCGGGGTTGACGTGCTGTCAGTGGATTGAATCAAGGCATGTGTATGGGGGTGGGTTGGGCCATTTCTTTCGTCTGTTTCCTTGCGCTACCTCGCAAACGCGGGAGACAGCAAAAACAAACAAAAAAAAAAAAACATATACTTGAAAGCTGTCCTGATATTTGCCAGAAGATAGTTTGTCATTTTAATTATTCTTTTGATACAATACTTTGATGATAGGGTTAGTGATGATGGTTACTCCCATGTCCCCTTCTCACACAAAATCCTTCTAGGTATCAGTCATATTAGGGCCATCTTTTGCTATGTATCATCTTCAATATTTTACATTTACTCGGTGACTTTCATCAAACATGTTTCACAACAACTGGAGTCTGTTTAGGAGCCCTTTTAAGCTGATGCAGTCCTCATTGTTTTTCACTCCCCTCATGACTTTTGCATCAACTGCAAGTAGATTACATACTCTCAGTCATGTTATTAATGTACATCAAGAAGAGTAATGGCCCCAGAATGGAACCCTGTTAGTCACCTTAACCCATTTGGAAAAAGGCTACTCTGACATGTCCTTCGTTCCCTTCCATAAAGAGAGGTTGCTGCTTGTATGCCCACACCAATAGCCAGACCATGCAATACTTGGAAAGCTGCTGCATCGCATGATTATTGTGTGGCCATCAGTAACTCAAGGGTGGGCTGTTTTGATAACTGCTTCTTTCCCTACACATTTACACTTTGGTACTCACTACCTTCTCATGTCTTTCCCCATAACTATGACCTGGCATATTTCAAAAGCCAGGTTTTTCACTTTCTCAAAAATTTGTAAATACTTTCCCTTGTCTTCTCTTTTTCAGTTTTATGATTCTCTAAATTAAGGCCCGGCCTGGATGTGGACTTTTGTCCATGACTGGAGCCTTCAACATAAATAAAAATATCTTCTGTCCATTGTAGGAATTTCCCCCCTTATTTCTGCTTGGTGATCAATGTTGTTGTTGTTGATGATTGTCAGACCACAGTACTACAAGGGCCCATTCCTGTAGGCATCCCATGTCAGATCTCTTTTGGTAGTCCAAATCCATACAGATTGTCCACCCAGTCCTCTTTTTTGTCTAGGAATGAGGTCACTCCTAGTAAAACTTTAAGAGGTTAGCTACGCATGACCTTTCCCTGAAACCTTGCTCTATCTCACTTCAGAAATTTCTCCTCAGTAGGAAATCATTCACGTGCTTTCTAATAATCAGTGAGACCGCTGCATAGGTCAACAACTGTTCTTAGTCTCCTACCTGGGGAAAAATATGCATACCCAAAGATTAGCTCATAACAGTGATATATATGAAAGTTTAAGTGAAGGGAAATGAATGGACTCTGTTTTTCTTGACTTTGCCTAAGTATTTAAGAAAGAAAATTACAGGATTTTTTGAAAGTAGCTAAACAGCGCATTAAGTAAGATAGTAAAATGGATTAGTTTTTAACCGACAGAAATTCCAAAGTAGTAGCAAACAGAACCATGTCTAAGAAAGATGTCCTGTCTGGGGTACCACAGGGAATGATGCTAGTCTCATTGCTCTCTTTAGTTAGGAGCTTTGCTGATGACACCAGAGGAAGCAGAATGATTGAACCAGAGACTGATCAAATGGGGACGCAGAAAGGCTTAGACACAATTTTTCAAATGGGTAGAAGCGAACTTAATGGAATTCAATAAAGATAGATTATCCCTGGGGATAGGGGAGAAAGAATACTTCCCACATATTCCCTATATGTCGTAGAAGGCAACTAAAAGGGGAGGGAGCGTGGGTTGGAAATCTCCCCTCTCATTTTTTGAATATTCCAAAAGAAGGAACAGAGAAGGGGACCAGGTGAAGATATTCCCTCAAAAGCTCAGTCCTCTGTTCTTAACACTACCTTGCTAACATGGGAAATGGCGAATAGTATGAAAGAAAAAGAAAGATTTGAGCAAATGAGTTATTGGATCAAGGACAGATTAACATTAGTGATACCATGTAAAGGCCCAATGGGAAGGTGATGGAAAGTAAGACTAATGTAAAAGATTGGGTGTCAGAGACCATATTGAGAAGATTATGTTGTATCAAGTGATGAATGGTATGATTCTGAGAACATTCTCTATTAGAGATTGAAACCAGTTGATGAAAATATTGAATGTATATATAAGAAGCAAGATTAAATACTGCTGGGTTGTATGGTCATCAGCAATATAAAGAAACATATTAGGGTGAATTCAGAAGCACTTTACACACAAAATTGAGGGAATGGAACATACTTATTACCACAAAAGACTGGGAGAAGTCCAACTTCATACCCTGGAAAGAAGAAAAGATATCTTATAAAATGTGCATGGCAACAAATTAAAACCCTGAAAGCTTCTCAACAGGAAGTTTTCAAGAATACCATGGAACATACCAAAAATGAATAAGAGAAATATGTGACAAGCCAATCAGGAACCAAGAATGATTATTAAGCGTACTGCCATGAGAAATATGAAAAGGGGATAGAACAACTAGAGAAGCATTTAAAAGAGAACTTGATATCTGGTTGAAATCAGTCCCAGATGAACAGATAATCTCTAATTATTTAGTGCATTTGGCAGCGGAGAAAAATCTTATTAATCAAGCAAGATTTGTGGTGAGTGATTTATGCAAACCATGTCAGGTTGGTTATATCTCATTGTAAGTACTTTTAGATAGGTATGACTCTCTCTCTCTCTCTCTCTCTCTCTCTCTCTCTCTCTCTCTCTCTCTCTCTCTCTCTCTCTCTCTCTCTCTCTCTCTCTCTCTCTCTCTCTCTCTCTCTCTCTCTCTCTCTCTCTCTCTCTCTCTCTCTCTCTCTCTCTCTCTCTCTCTCTCTCTCTCTCTCTCTCTCTCTCTCTCTCTCTCTTTTGCTATGCCCTTGTTCTGACTCTTCTCATGAATACCTACTAATTGTCATAGTAAGCAAGATTTTTTCTAATTTCGCACTATGTGGCTTCTAACACTTAATGCATTAGGATTATTTTATCACTAGAGATTTTATTTTTATTATGCTTAGTCGTTGTCTCCCACGCTAACGAGGTAGCACAAGGAAACAGACGAAAGAATGGCCCAACCCACCCACATACACATGTATATACATAAACGTCTACACACGCACATGTACATATATATATATTTCAACGTATACATGCATAAACATACACAGACATATTCCTATATACACTTGTACATATTCATACTTGCTGCCTTCATCAATTCCCATTACCACCGTGCCACACATGAAATACCACGCCCCTCCCCCTGTGCACGCACGAGGTAGCATTAGGAAAAGACAACAAAGGCCACATTCGTTCACACTCAATCTCTAGCTGTCGTGTAATGCACCGAAACCACAGCTCCCTTTCTACATCCAGGCCCCACAAAACTTTCCATGGTTTACCCCAGACACTTCAATCCACTAACAGCACGTCGAACCTGGTATACCACATTGTTTCAATTCACTCTATTCCTTGTATGCCTTTCACCCTCCTGTATATTCAGGCCCCAATCACTCAAAATCTTTTTCACTCGATCCTTCCACCTCCAATTTGGTCTCCCACTTCTCCTCGTTCCCTCTACCTCTGACACATATATCCTCTTTGTCAATCTTTCCTCTCTCATTCTCTCCATGTGACCAAACTATTTCAAAACACCCTCTTCTGCTCTCTCAACCACACTCTTTTTATTTTCACACATCTCTCCTACCCTTTCATACTTACTCAATCAAACCACCTTACACCACATTTAATTTCCAAGACATACACCCTCTTCCACACAACCTTAACTATATAGCCCATGCCTCGCAACCCTATAACATTGTTGGAACCACTATTCCTTTAAACATACCCATTTTTGCTTTCTGAGATAATGTTCTCGCCTTCCACACATTCTTCAGTGCTCCCAGAACCTTCGCCCCCTCCCCCACCCTATGATTCACTTCCGCTTCCATGGTTCCATCCGCCGCTAAGTCCACTCCCAGATATCTAAAACACTGCACTTCCTCAAGTTTTTCTCCATTCAAACTTACCTCCCAATTAACTTGTCCCTCAACCCTACTGAACCTAATAACTTTGCTCATATTCACATTTACTCTCAGCTTTCTTTTTTCACACACTTTTCCAAACTCAGTCACCAATCTCTGCAGTTTCTCACTTGAATCAGCCACCAGTGCTGTATCATCAGCAAACAACAACTGAGTCACTTCCCAAGCCCTCTCATCGAGAACAAACTGCATACTTGCTCCTTTGTCCAAAACTCTTGCTTTCATCTACCTAACCACCCCATCCATAAACAAATTAAACAACCATGGAGACATCACGCACCCGTGCCGCAAACCAACATTCACTGGGAACCAATCACTCGTACACATGCCTTACATCTTTGGTAAAAACTTTTCACTGCTTCTAGCAACTTACCTCCCACACCATATATTCTTTAATACCTTCCACAAAGCATCTCTATGAACCCTATCATATGTCTTCTCCAGACCCATAAATGCCACATGCATATCCTTCTGTTTTTCTAAGTATGTCTCACGCATTCTTCAAGACAAACACTTGATCCACACATCCTCTACCACTTCTGAAACCACATTTCTCTGCTGCTCTGTACATGCCTTTACCCTCTCAATCAATACCCTCCCATACAACTTCCCAGGAATGCTCAACTAACTTATACCTCTGTAATTTGAACATTCACCTTTATTCCCCTTGCCTTTATACAATGGCAGTATGCATGCATTCCCCCAATCCTCAGGCACTTCATTATGAACCATACATACATTGAATATCCTTACCAACCAGTTAACAACACACTCACCCCCTTTTTTTGATAAATTCCACTGCAATACCATCTAAACCTGCTGCCTTGCCAGCTTTCATCATCCGTAAAGCTTTCACTACCTCTTCTCTGTCTACCAAACCATTCTCCCTGACCCTCTCACTTTGCACACCACCTCGACCAAAACACCCTATGTCTGCCACTCTATCATCAAACACATTCAACAAACCTTCAAAATACTCACTCCATTTCCTTCTCACTTCACCACTACTGTCTTCGTTGCATTACACATGACAGCTAGAGACTGAGTTTCAACGAATGTGGCCTTTGTTGTCTTTTCCTAGCGCTACCTCGCATGTGCACGGGAGAAGGGTGGTGTAATTTCATGTGTGGCAGGGTGGCAATGGGAATGGATGAAGGCAGCAACTATGAATATGTACATGTGTATATATGTATATGTCTGTGTATGTATATATATATGTATACGTTGATATGTATAGGTATGTATATGTGCATGTGTGGGCGTTTATTCATGTGTATGTGGCTGGGTTGGGACATTCTTTCATCTGTTTTCTTGTGCTACCTCGCTGCCTCGCTAATGCAGGAGACAGCGACTAAGTATAATGAATAAATGAATGAATAGAATTTTTAAGATTCCTGTGTCCCATCTTTTTATTGTTATTTTGTCATTATGTAGAATTATTGTTTCAATGTCCAAGTATCCTGTATGCCTGTTATATTTTAAGCCATTGACTTCTTCATATATCTGACACTTAAACTAATATGTAGATTTCTTAAGGAGGTATTTGGATCATTCATGTTGGATATCAGCAGTTGCTGATGTAGAGATAGTTGATATGAGAAACATCTTGTGCCATTTTCTTGTTATTGTGAATCAGATTTCAGATATCAGGTTTCAGATTGAATCAGGAGTTGAACAGTGCAACATTTATCTCTCTTTTCATCAATTACAGCGTGAAAGTGAGGGCCTCCATGAATTCCTGATCAACATAGTGCGTGTGTCAACAGATGTCAAGGAAGACTGTCATGTGTACCTTCTTGAAGATGGATTACTGCTGTGGCTTACTACTTTAGAAAATACAGCAAATCCTCATGATGCGCTCCTACAACTTTTTGACAACATGCTGCCATTGCTTGAGATATCATCAGAAAACCTTAGATTGTGCCTGCAAATCACAACAGCTTATACTCTTCTGTGCCCACAGCAATTTCTCTCAAAGTAAGGAATGACATTCAAGTTACTTCACCAAGCATTATTCATAAGAGAATTATTTTTACTACAAATATATTTATATTTAGGAGAAAAAAAGACAGCATCTCTATTATTAAAAGTTTTGTGATATAGAACTTTAGGTGTGTGATAAAGCTTTGCTTTTCATTCTGTAGAAATTTGTTACAGCTTTATGGTACTGGTCTTGTAAGACATTAAAATGTTAGTAGGCCTTCAAAAAGAATGAGCTAGACCATGATGTTATTATACAGTGTTTTTTATGAAAGCGCTGTGTAATTAAAATGTGTAGGTACAAATCACTAAATAAATTACTTTATCAATAATAAATCATTACATCTTTAATAGAAAATGGGAAATGTTTGATTTAGGGGTATTTCCAGTGAATATGTTTTAAGAATACTCAGGAATTGGATTGAGTGAAAGCATTTTGTGCATGGAAGTGGTATGAATAGAGAGTGATCTCAGCTGTTGAATCAAAGTAATGTGTCAGATGAAAGAGGAAGAAGAAGTTTGATGAGTGTAGAAGTCCATTTTTCATCTACACACACAGGAGGTGTGGGTTGAGAATGTGTGTGTGATATTGCATTGGTTGAAGATGTTTGTAAGTGATGATGTAGAAACTGCATGTAGTAATAACAGAAAAAATATTCTCAGAAAAAATACAATTATTCATCCATAGTCTGAGACCTAGTCTTGTTGTTTAGACTGTAGATTTCAATATTCCAAAATTTCAGAGTGCACCAGTATTTACTTGCAAGAATTTGAGGAAAATGCTTGAGATGAAAAAGAAGGATTTGAATGAGGCATTTATGAATCTGGAGGAAGCATATGATAGGGTCGATGAAAATGTCTGTGAAAGGTTTTATAAGTACATGATGTGGTGTAAAGCTATTAAAGCAGTAAGGAGGTTTTATCAAGACTTTAAAGAGTGTGTACGAGGTTTTTGGTCTATGGCAGTTGTATGTGATGTCACCATGGCTTTTTGATTTGTTCATGGATGGCGTGGTGAGGGAGATAAATGCAAGGGTCTTGGAGAGATGGCTGAGTATGCAGTTTTTAGGGAGTGAGGGGGGGCCTGGGAAGTGAGTTGGTTATTGTTTATTGATGGCACAACACTGGTGGCAGAATTGAGTGAGAAACTGCTGAAGTTGGTGACTCATTGTGGGAGAATGTATGAAAGGAGAAAAGTAAGGGTAGATGTAAGTTAAAAGCAAGTTTTTTTTGGTTTAGTAGGACAGAGGGACAAGTTGGTTGGGATGTGAATTTGAATGAAGAAAATTTGGATAAAGGGTAATGTTTCAGATACTTGGGAGTGGACATGACTGCAGTTGGAACCATGGAAGCAAAAGTGTATCACCCGGTGGTTGATGGTAGGAAGGTTCTGGGAACATAGAGGAATGTGTGGCAGAAGTCATTGTCTGGGAGGGCAAAAGTGGGTGTGTTTGAAGGCATAGTAGTCACAGTGAGTGTTATGGTTGCAAGGTATAGGCTGTAGAGGGGTCTGTGTGGAGGAGGGTGGATGTGTTGGAAATGAAATGTTTGAGGACGATATGTGATGTGAGGTGGTTTGATTGAATAAGTAATAGAAAGGTTAGAGAGTGCATTTATGAGGGCATGGTTGAGAGCTGAAGAGGATGCATTGCAGTGGTTTGGACATAGTAGAGAATGATTGAGGAGAGATTGACAAAGTGGCTGTATGTGTCAGATGTGGAGTAGACAAGAAGAAAGGGGAGACCAAATTGGATATGGAAGGATGGTGTGTAAAATGTTTTGAGTGATCAGGGCCTTAGCATGCAGTAGGATCAAAGCTGTGCACAGGATAGAGTGAATTGCATTAGTATGTTATAACTGGGCTGAATTGGGCATATGAAGCAGCTGGGGAAAACCATGGAATGGTCTGTGGGGCCTGGTTGTGGATAGGGGGCTGTGTTTACTGTGCACTGCACAACACCTTAAGAGTGGATGTGTGCAAATGCAGCCTTTCTTTATTTGTTCCTAGCACTGCCTTGCTAAAGTCAGTTTCCCAAATAGAATATTAATCCATTCAGTGTGGCAGGCTTAAAACCTGAGCTTACCCAGTATGGCATTCTTCAAAAAAAAAAAAAGCTATATTATCCTTAAGCATTACTAATACATTTCTTTTGTGATATTTGTGCAGTTGGGACCCAGAAATCTTGCAAATATCAATTGCATGAAATTTGTTTCATTGGTTCTCAATGTAGATACTGGGTTAATGGCTGGAGGCCCCGTGATAATGTACCAGATATTGCCTTAATTTTTATTTATTTATTTTATTATACTTTGTCGCTGTCTCCTGCGTTTGCGAGGTAGCGCAAGGAAACAGACGAAAGAAATGGCCCAACCCCCCCATACACATGTATATACATACGTCCACACACGCAAATATACATACCTACACAGCTTTCCATGGTTTACCCCAGACGCTTCACATGCCTTGATTCAATCCACTGACAGCACGTCAACCCCGGTATACCACATCGCTCCAATTCACTCTATTCCTTGCCCTCCTTTCACCCTCCTGCATGTTCAGGCCCCGATCACACAAAATCTTTTTCACTCCATCTTTCCACCTCCAATTTGGTCTCCCACTTCTCCTCGTTCCCTCTACCTCAGACACATATATCCTCTTTGTCAATCTTTCCTCTCTCATTCTCTCCATGTGACCAAACTATTTCAAAACACCCTCTTCTGCTCTCTCAACCACGCTCTTTTTATTTCCACACATCTCTCTTACCCTTACGTTACTAACTCGATCAAACCACCTCACACCACATATTGTCCTCAAACATCTCATTTCCAGCACATCCATCCTCCTGCGCCCAACTCTATCCATAGCCCACGCCTCGCAACCATACAACATTGTTGGAACCACTATTCCTTCAAACATACCCATTTTTGCTTTCCGAGATAATGTTCTCGACTTCCACACATTCTTCAAGGCCCCCAGAATTTTCGCCCCCTCCCCCACCCTATGATCCACTTCCGCTTTCATGGTTCCATCCGCTGCCAGATCCACTCCCAGATATCTAAAACACTTCACTTCCTCCAGTTTTTCTCCATTCAAACTCACCTCCCAATTGACTTGACCCTCAACCCTACTGTACCTAATAACCTTGCTCTTATTCACATTTACTCTTAACTTTCTTCTTCCACACACTTTACCAAACTCAGTCACCAGCTTCTGCAGTTTCTCACATGAATCAGCCACCAGCGCTGTATCATCAGCGAACAACAACTGACTCACTTCCCAAGCTCTCTCATCCCCAACAGACTTCATATTTGCCCCTCTTTCCAAAACTCTTGCATTTACCTCCCTAACAACCCCATCCATAAACAAATTAAACAACCATGGAGACATCACACACCCCTGCCGTAAACCTACATTCACTGAGAACCAATCACTTTCCTCTCTTCCTACACGTACACATGCCTTACATCCTCGATAAAAACTTTTCACTGCTTCTAACAACTTTCCTCCCACACCATATATTCTTAATACCTTCCACAGAGCATCTCTATCAACCCTATCATATGCCTTCTCCAGATCCATAAATCCATAAAGGTCTCCTTAAACTCCAAAAAAAAAAGATTGAGAAATCGTAAACATATACGTATTTTTTTTACTTTGAGACAAGCATATTTAATGAGCCATTCGCGGTTTCGCCTTAAGTTGGCTTGTACTTACACATGCATGGCTTAATCTTTGAGACAAGCATATTTAAAGAGCATTCTTTATAGAACATTCTTTGAAGGTATGGTTTCCATATCTGACTATTTTAAGGGTAACACACATCTTAGAATGGTATTCAACAAGTAATTATTTTCTTGTTGGCATCGAAGCAACATTCAGTAATAGTTCCAGAGATCTTGGTTTGATCATAAAAGCCAGTTAGAGAGAGCATTTTTTGTAATGGTATGATCAGATATAATAAATGTTATTCTAGCCTTGAATGAAGGATATAATCTTCCTAGTGGATGCATGTCCATTTAACATGAAGGAGCAGATTCATTCATTCATGATAGCTTTTTTTGATTTATCTGTATGAACATAAATATATATTTTTTTTTTTTTTTTTTTTATACTTTGTCGCTGTCTCCTGCGTTTGCGAGGTAGCGCAAGGAAACAGACGAAAGAAATGGCCCAACCCACCCCCATACACATGTATATACATACGTCCACACACGCAAATATACATACCTACACAGCTTTCCATGGTTTACCCCAGACGCTTCACATGCCTTGATTCAATCCACTGACAGCACGTCAACCCCGGTATACCACATCGCTCCAATTCACTCTATTCCTTGCCCTCCTTTCACCCTCCTGCATGTTCAGACCCCGATCACACAAAATCTTTTTCACTCCATCTTTCCACCTCCAGTTTGGTCTCCCTCTTCTCCTCATTCCCTCCACCTCCGACACATATATCCTCTTGGTCAATCTTTCCTCACTCATTCTCTCCATGTGCCCAAACCACTTCAAAACACCCTCTTCTGCTCTCTCAACCACGCTCTTTTTATTTCCACACATCTCTCTTACCCATACGTTACTCACTCGATCAAACCACCTCACACCACACATTGTCCTCAAACATCTCATTTCCAGCACATCCATCCTCCTGCGTACAACTCTATCCATAGCCCACGCCTCGCAACCATACAACATTGTTGGAACCACTATTCCTTCAAACATACCCATTTTTGCTTTCCGAGATAATGTTCTCGACTTCCACACATTCTTCAAGGCCCCCAGAATTTTCGCCCCCTCCCCCACCCTATGATCCACTTCCGCTTCTATGGTTCCATCCGCTGCCAGATCCACTCCCAGATATCTAAAACACTTCACTTCCTCCAGTTTTTCTCCATTCAAACTCACCTCCCAATTGACTTGACCCTCAACCCTACTGTACCTAATAACCTTGCTCTTATTCACATTTACTCTTAACTTTCTTCTTCCACACACTTTACCAAACTCAGTCACCAGCTTCTGCAGTTTCTCACATGAATCAGCCACCAGCGCTGTATCATCAGCGAACAACAACTGACTCACTTCCCAAGCTCTCTCATCCGCAACAGACTTCATACTTGCCCCTCTTTCCAAAACTCTTGCATTTACCTCCCTAACAACCCCATCCATAAAAAAATGAAACAACCATGGAGACATCACACACCCCTGCCGCAAACCTACATTCACTGAGAACCAATCACTTTCCTCTCTTCCTACACGTACACATGCCTTACATCCTCGATAAAAACTTTTCACTGCTTCTTACAACTTTCCTCCCACACCATATATTCTTAATACCTTCCACAGAGCATCTCTATCAACTCTATCATATGCCTTCTCCAGATCCATAAATGCTACATACAAATCCATTTGCTTTTCTAAGTATTTCTCACATACATTCTTCAAAGCAAACACCTGATCCACACATCCTCTACCACTTCTGAAATCACACTGCTCTTCCCCAATCTGATGCTCTGTACATGCCTTCACCCTCTCAATCAATACCCTCCCATATAATTTACCAGGAATACTCAACAAACTTATACCTCTGTAATTTGAGCACTCACTCTTATCCCCTTTGCCTTTGTACAATGGCACTATGCACGCATTCCGCCAATCCTCAGGCACCTCACCATGAGTCATACATACATTAAATAACCTTACCAACCAGTCAACAATACAGTCACCCCCTTTTTTAATAAATTCCACTGCAATACCATCCAAACCTGCTGCCTTGCCGGCTTTCATCTTCTGCAAAGCTTTCACTACCTCTTCTCTGTTTACCAAATCATTTTCCCTAACCCTCTCACTTTGCACACCACCTCGACTATATATATATAGATATATATTATTTTTTTATTTATTTTGCTTTGTCGCTGTCTCCCGCATAAGCGAGGTAGGGCAAGGAAACAGATGAAAGAATGGCCCAATCCGCCCACATACACATGTATATACATACACATCTACTTATGCAAATATACATACCTATACATCTCAATGTACACATATATATACACACACACAGACATATACATATATACACATGTACATAATTCATACTGTCTGCCTTTATTTGTTCCCATCGCCACCTCGCCACACATGGAATAACAACCCCCTCCCCCCCTCATGTGTGCGAGGTAGCGCTAGGAAAGACACCAAAGGCCCCATTCGTTCACACTCAGTCTCTACCTGTCATGTAATAATGCACCGAAACCACAGCTCCCTTTCCACATCCAGGCCCCACACACTTTCCATGGTTTACCCCAGACGCTTCACATGCCCTGGTTCAATCCATTGACAGCACGTCGACCCTGGTATACCACATCGTTCCAATTCACTCTGTTCCTTGCACGCCTTTCACCCTCCTGCATGTTCAGGCCCCGATCACTCAAAATCTTTTTCTCTCCATCTTTCCACCTCCAGTTTGATCTCCCACTTCTCCTCGTTCCCTCCACCTCTGACACATATATCCTCTTGGTCAATCTTTCCCCGCTCATTCCCTCCATGTGACCAAACCATTTCAAAACACCCTCTTCTGCTCTCTCAACCACACTCTTTTTATTTCCACACATCTCTCTTACCCTTACATTACTTACTCGATCAAACCACCTCACACCACATATTGTCCTCAAACATCTCATTTCCAGCACATCCACCCTCCTGTGCACAACTCTATCCATAGCCCATGCCTCGCAACCATACAACATTGTTAGAACCACTATTCCTTCAAACATAGCCAGTTTTGCTTTCCGAGATAATGTTCTCGACTTCCAAACATTCTTCAAGGCTCCCAGAATTTTCGCCCCTTCCCCCACCCTATGATTCACTTCCGCTTCCATGGTCCCATCCGCTGCCAGATCCACTCCCAGATATCTAAAACACTTTACTTCCTCCAGTTTTTCTCCATTCAAGCTTACCTCCCAGTTGACTTGACCCTCAACCCTACTGTACCTAATAACCTTGCTCTTATTCACATTTACTCTTAACTTTCTTCTTTCACACACTTTACCAAACTCAGTCACCAGCTTCTGCAGTTTCTTACATGAATCAGCCACCAGCGCTGTATCATCAGCAAACAACAACTGACTCACTTCCCAAGCTCTCTCATCCACAACAGACTGCATACTTGCCCCTCTTTCCAAAACTCTTGCATTCACCTCCCTAACAACCCCATCCATAAACAAATTAAACAACCATGGAGACATCACACACCCCCGCCGCAAACCTACATTCACTGAGAACCAATCACTTTCTTCTCTTCCTACACGTACACATGCCTTACATCCTCGATAAAAACTTTTCACTGCTTCTAACAACTTGCCTCCCACACCATATATTCTTAAAACCTTCCACAGAGCATCTCTATCAACTCTATCGTATGCCTTCTCCAGATCCATAAATGCTACATACAAATCCATTTGCTTTTCTAAGTATTTCTCACATACATTCTTCAGAGCAATCACCTGATCCACACATCCTCTACCACTTCTGAAACCACACTGCTCTTCCCCAATCTGATGCTCTGTACACGCCTTCACCCTGTCAATCAATACCCTCCCATATAATTTACCAGGAATACTCAACAAACTTATATCTCTGTAATTTGAGCACTCACTCTTATCCCCTTTGCCTTTGTACAATGGCACTATGCAAGCATCCCGCCAATCCTCGGGCACCTCACCATGAATCATACATATATTGAATAACCTTACCAACCAGTCAGCAATACGGTCACCCCCTTTTTTAATAAATTCCACTACAATACCAACCAAACCTGCTGCTTTGCCGGCTTTCATCTTCCGTAAAGCTTTTACTACCTCTTCTCTATTTACCAAATCATTTTCCCTAACCCTCTCACTTTACACACCACCTCAACCAAAACACCCTATATCTGCCACTTATATCATCAGACACATTCAACAAACATTCAAAATACTCAATCTCCTTCTCACATCACCACTACTTGTTATCACCTCCCCATTAGCCCACTTCACTGAAGTTCCCATTTGCTCCCTTGTCTTACGCACTGTATTTACCTCCTTCCAAAACATCTTTTTATTCTCCCTAAAATTTAATGATACTCTCTCACCCCAACTCTCATTTGCCCTCTTTTTCACCTCTTGCACCTTTCTCTTGACCTCCTGCCTCTTTCTTTTATACCTCTCCCACTCATTTGCATTTTTTCCCTGCAAAAATTGTTCAAATGCCTCTCTCTTCTCTTTCACTAATAATCTTACTTCTTCATCCCACCACTCACTACCTTTTCTAATCAACCCACCTCCCACGCTTCTCATGCCACAAGCATCTTTTGCACAAGCCATCACTGCTTCACTAAATACATCCCATTCCTCCCCCACTCCCCTTACCTCCTTTGTTCTCACCTTTTTCCATTCTGTACTCAGTCTCTCCTGGTACTTCCTCACACAAGTCTCCTTCCCAAGCTCACTTACTCTCACCACTCTCTTCACCCCAACATTTTTCTCTTCTTTTCTGAAAACCCCCACAAATCTTCACCTTCGCCTCCACAAGATAATGATCAGACATCCCTCCAGTTGCACCTCTCAGCACTTTAACATCCAAAATTCTCTCTTTCGTGCGTCTATCGATTAACACGTAATCCAATAACGCTCTCTGGCCATCTCTCCTACTTACATACGTATACTTATGTATATCTTGCTTTTTAAACCAGGTATTCCCAATTACCAGTCCTTTTTCAGCAGATAAATCTACAAGCTCTTCACCATTTCCATTTACAACACTGAACACTCCATGTATACCAATTATTCCCTCAACTGCCACATTACTCACATTTGCATTGAAATCACCCATCACTATAACCCGGTCTTGTGCATCAAAACCACTAACACTCATTCAGCTGCTCCCAAAACACTTGCCTCTCATGATCTTTCTTCTCATGCCCAGGTACATATGCACCAATAATCACCCATCTCTCTCCATCAACTTTCAGTTTTACCCATATCAGTCTAGAATTTACTTTCTTACACTCTATCACATACTCCCACAACTCCTGATTCAGGAGTAGTGCTACTCCTTCCCTTGCTCTTGTCCTCTCACTAACCCCTGACTTTACTCCCAAGACATTCCCAAACCACTCTTCCCCTTTACCCTTTAGCTTCGTTTCACTCAGAGCCAAAACATCCAGGTTCCTTTTCTCAAACATACTACCTATCTCTTCTTTTTTCTCATCTTGGTTACATCCACACACATTTAGACACCCCACTCTGAGCCTTCGAGGAGGATGAGCACTCCTCGCGTGACTCCTTCTTCTGTTTCCCCTTTTAGAAAGTTAAAATACAAGGAGGGGAGGATTTCTGGCCCCCTGCTCCCGTCCCCTTAAGTCGCCTTCTACAACACGTGAGGAATGCGTGGGAAGTATTCTTTCTCCCCTATCCCCAGGGATATATATATATATATATATATATATTTATATGTTTTTTTTTCTTTTTTTTTTTGCTTCTTCGCTGTCTCCCGCGTTTGCGAGGTACGCAAGGAAACAGATGAAAGAAATGGCCCAACCCACCCCCATACACATATACATACATACGTCCACACACGCAAATATACATACCTACACAGCTTTCCATGGTTTACCCCAGACGCTTCACATGCCCTGATTCAATCCACTGACAGCACGTCAACTCCGGTATACCACATCGATCCAATTCACTCTATTCCTTGCCCTCCTTTTACCCTCCTGCATGTTCAGGCCCCGATCACACAAAATCTTTCACTCCATCTATCCACCTCCAATTTGGTCTCCCACTTCTCCTCGTTCCCTCCACCTCCGACACATATATCCTATTGGTCAATCTTTCCTCACTCATTCTCTCCATGTGCCCAAACCATTTCAAAACACCATCTTCTGCTCTCTCAACCACGCTCTTTTTATTTCCACACATCTCTCTTACCCTTACGCTACTTACTCGATCAAAGCACCTCACACCACACATTGTCCTCAAACATCTCATTTCCAGCACATCCATCCTCCTGCGCACAACTCTATCCATAACCCACGCCTCGCAACCATACAACATTGTTAGAACCACTATTCCTTCAAACATACCCATTTCTGCTTTCCGAGATAATGTTCTCGACTTCCACACATTCTTCAAGGCTCCCAGGATTTTCGCCCCCTCCCCCACCCTATGATCCACTTCCGCTTCCATGGTTCCATCTGCTGCCAGTTCCACTCCCAGATATCTAAAACACTTTACTTCCTCCAGTTTTTCTCCATTCAAACATACCTCCCAATTGACTTGACCCTCAACCCTACTGTACCTAATAACCTTGCTCTTATTCACATTTACTCTTAACTTTCTTCTTTCACACACTTTACCAAACTCAGTCACCAGCTTCTGCAGTTTCTCACAAGAATCAGCCACCAGCGCTGTATCATCAGCGAACAACAACTGACTCACTTCCCAAGCTCTCTCATCCCCAACAGACTTCATACCTGCCCCTCTTTCCAAAACTCTTGCATTCACCTCCCTAACAACCCCATTCATAAACAAATTAAACAACCATGGAGACATCACACACCCCTGCCGCAAACCTACATTCACTGAGAACCAATCACTTTCCTCTCTTCCTACACGTACACATGCCTTACATCCTCGATAAAAACTTTTCACTGTTTCTAACAACTTTTCTCCCACACCATATATTCTTAATACCTTCCACAGAGCATCTCTATCAACTCTATCATATGCCTTCTCCAGATCCATAAATGCTACATACAAATCCATTTGCTTTTCTAAGTATTTCTCACATACATTCTTCAAAGCAAACACCTGATCCACACATCCTCTACCACTTCTGAAACCACACTGCTCTTCCTCAATCTGATGCTCTGTACATGCCTTCACCCTCTCAATCAATACCCTCCCATATAATTTACTAGGAATACTCAACAAACTTATACCTCTGTAATTTGAGCACTCACTCTTATCCCCTTTGCCTTTGTACAATGGCACTATGCAAGCATTCCGCCAATCCTCAGGCACCTCACCATGAGTCATACATACATTAAATAACCTTACCAACCAGTCAATAATACAGTCACCCCCTTTTTTAATAAATTCCACTGCAATACCATCCAAACCTGCTGCCTTGCCGGCTTTCATCTTCCGCAAAGCTTTTACTACCTCTTCTCTGTTTACCAAATCATTTTCCCTAACCCTCTCACTTTGCACACCACCTCGACCAAAACACCCTATCTCTGCCACTCTATCATCAAACACATTCAACAAACCTTCAAAATACTCACTCCATCTCCTTCTCACATCACCACTACTTGTTATCACCTCCCCATTTGCGCCCTTCACTGAAGTTCCCATTTGCTCCCTTGTCTTACGCACTTTATTTACCTCCTTCCAGAACATCTTTTTATTCTCCCTAAAATTTAATGATACTCTCTCACCCCAACTCTCATTTGCCCTCTTTTTCACCTCTTGCACCTTTCTCTTGACCTCCTGTCTCTTTCTTTTATACATCTCCCACTCAATTTCATTTTTTCCCAGCAAAAATCGTCCAAATGCCTCTCTCTTCTCTTTCACTAATAATCTTACTTCTTCATCCCACCACTCACTACCCTTTCTGATCAACCCACCTCCCACTCTTCTCATGCCACAAGCACAAGATTTGTATGGGTTTTCAGAAAAGAAGAGTGAATGTTGGGGTGAAGAGGGTGGTGAGAGTAAGTGAGCTTGGGAAGGAGACTTGTGTGAGGAAGTACCAGGAGAGACTGAGTACAGAATGGAAAAAGGTGAGAACAATGGAAGTAAGGGGAGTGGGGGAGGAATGGGATGTACTTAGGGAATCAGTGATGGATTGCACAAAAGATATATATATATATATATATATATATATATATATATATATATATATATATATATATATATACAAGGGAGCAAATGGGAACTTCAGTGAAGGGCGCAAATGGGGAGGTGATAACAAGTAGTGGTGATGTGAGAAGGAGATGGAGTGAGTATTTTGAAGGTTTGTTGAATGTGTTTGATGATAGAATGGCAGATATAGGGTGTTTTGGTCGAGGTGGTGTGCAGAGTGAGAGGGTTAGGGAAAATGATTTGGTAAACAGAGAAGAGGTAGTGAAAGCTTTGCGGAAGATGAAAGCCGGCAAGGCAGCAGGTTTGGATGGTATTGCAGTGGAATTTATTAAAAAAGGGGGTGACTGTATTGTTGACTGGTTGGTAAGGTTATTTATTGTATGTATGACTCATGGTGAGGTGCCTGAGGATTGGCGGAATGCGTGCATAGTGCCATTGTACAAAGGCAAAGGGGATAAGAGTGAGTGCCCAAATTACAGAGGTATAAGTTTGTTGAGTATTCCTGGTAAATTATATGGGAGGGTATTGATTGAGAGGGTGAAGGCATGTACAGAGCATCAGATTGGGGAAGAGCAGTGTGGTTTCAGAAGTGGTAGAGGATATGTGGATCAGGTGTTAGCCTTGAAGAATGTATGTGAGAAATACTTAGAAAAGGAAATGGATTTGTATGTAGCATTTATGGATTTGGAGAAGGCATATGATAGAGTTGATAGAGATGCTCTTTGGAAGGTATTAAGAATGTATGGTGTGGGAGGAAAGTTGTTAGAAGCAGTGAAAAGTTTTTATCGAGGATGTAAGGCATGTGTACGTGTAGGAAGAGAGGAAAGTGATTGGTTCTCAGTGAATGTAGGTTTGCGGCAGGGGTGTGTGATGTCTCCATGGTTGTTTAATTTGTTTATGGATGGGGTTGTTAGGGAGGTAAATGCAAGAGTTTTGGAAAGAGGGGCAAGTATGAATTCTGTTGGGGATGAGAGAGCTTGGGAAGTGAGTCAGTTGTTGTTCGCTGATGATACAGCGCTGGTGGCTGATTCATGTGAGAAACTGCAGAAGTTGGTGACTGAGTTTGGTAAAGTGTGTGGAAGAAGAAAGTTAAGAGTAAATGTGAATAAGAGCAAGGTTATTAGGTACAGTAGGGTTGAGGGTCAAGTCAGTTGGGAGGTGCGTTTGAATGGAGAAAAACTGGAGGAAGTGAAATGTTTTAGTTATCTGGGAGTGGATCTGGCAGCGGATGGAACCATGGAAGCGGAAGTGGATCATAGGGTGGGGGAGGGGGCGAAAATTCTGGGGGCCTTGAAGTATGTGTGGAAGTCGAGAACATTATCTCGGAAAGCAAAAATGGGTATGTTTGAAGGAATAGTAGTTCCAACAATGTTGTATGGTTGCGAGGCGTGGGCTATGGATAGAGTTGTGCGCAGGAGGATGGATGTGCTGGAAATGAGATGTTTGAGGACAATGTGTGGTGTGAGGTGGTTTGATCGAGTGAGTAACGTAAGGGTAAGAGAGATGTGTGGAAATAAAAAGAGCGTGGTTGAGAGAGCAGAAGAGGGTGTTTTGAAGTGGTTTGGGCACATGCAGAGAATGAGTGAGGAAAGATTGACCAAGAGGATATATGTGTCGGAGGTGGAGGGAACGAGGAGAAGAGGGAGACCAAATTGGAGGTGGAAAGATGGAGTGAAAAAGATTTTGTGTGATCGGGGCCTGAACATGCAGGAGGGTGAAAGGAGGGCAAGGAATAGAGTGAATTGGAGCGATGTGGTATACCAGGGTTGACGTGCTGTCAGTGGATTGAATCAAGGCATGTGAAGCGTCTGGGGTAAACCATGGAAAGCTGTGTAGGTATGTATATTTGCGTGTGTGGACATATGTACATACATGTGTATGGGGGGGGTTGGGCCATTTCTTTCGTCTGTTTCCTTGCGCTACCTCGCAAACGCGGGAGACAGCGACAAAGCAAAATAAAAAAAAGATTATATATAAAAAGGCTATATTTGAAGGAATAGTGGTTCCAACAATGTTGTATGGTTGCGAGGGATGGGCTATGGATAGAGTTATGCGCAGGAGGGTGGATGTGCTGGAAACGATATGTTTGAGGACAATGTATGGTGTGAGGTGGTTTGATCGAGTAAGTAATGTAAGGGTAAGAGAGATGTGTGGAAATAAAAAGAGCATGGTTGAGAGAGCAGAAGAGGGTGTTTTGAAATGGTTTGGGCACATGGAGAGAATGAGTGAGGAAAATTGACGAAGAGGATATATGTGTCGGAGGTGGAGGGAACGAGAAGTGGGAGACCAAATTGGAGGTGGAAAGATGGAGTGAAAAAGATTTTGAGTGATCGGGGCCTGAACATGCAGGAGGGTGAAAGGCGTGGAAGGAATAGAGTGAATTGGATCGATGTGGTATACCGGGGTTGACGTGCTGTCAGTGGATTGAATCAGGGCATGTGAAGCGTCTGGGGTAAACCATGGAAAGTTGTGTGGGGCCTGGATGTGGAAAGGGAGCTGTGGTTTTGGGCATTATTGCATGACAGGTAAAGACTGAGTGTGAACGAATGGGGTTTTTGTTGTCTTTTCGTAGCGCTACCTCGCCCAGATGAGGGGGGAGGGGGATGGTATTCCATGTGTGGCGAGGTGGCGATGGGAATGAATAAAGGCAGACAGTGTGAATTGTGTGCATGGGTATATATGTATGTGTCTGTGTGTGTATATATATGTGTACATTGAGATGTATAGGTATGTATATTTGCGTGTGTGGACGTGTATGTATATACATGTGTATGGGGGTGGGTTGGGCCATTTCTTTCGTCTGTTTCCCTGCGCTACCTCGCAAATGCGGGAGACAGCGACAAAGCAAAATAAAATAAAATAGTATATACATATATATATATTTTTTTTTTTTATACTTTGTCGCTGTCTCCCGCGTTTGCGAGGTAGCGCAAGGAAACAGACGAAAGAAATGGCCCAACCCCCCGCCATACACATGTATATACATACGTCCAGACACGCAAATATACATACCTACACAGCTTTCCATGGTTTACCCCAGACGCTTCACATGCCTTGATTCAATCCACTGACAGCACGTCAACCCCGGTATACCACATCGCTCCAATTCACTCTATTCCTTGCCCTCCTTTCACCCTCCTGCATGTTCAGGCCCCGATCACACAAAATCTTCTTCACTCCATCTTTCCACTTCCAATTTGGTCTCCCTCTTCTCCTCGTTCCCTCCACCTCCGACACATATATCCTCTTGGTCAATCTTTCCTCACTCATTCTCTCCATGTGCCCAAACCACTTCAAAACACCCTCTTCTGCTCTCTCAACCACGCTCTTTTTATTTCCACACATCTCTCTTACCCTTACGTTACTCACTCGATCAAACCACCTCACACCACACATTGTCCTCAAACATCTCATTTCCAGCACATCCATCCTCCTGCGCACAACTCTATCCATAGCCCATGCCTCGCAACCATACAACATTGTTGGAACCACTATTCCTTCAAACATACCCATTTTTGCTTTCCGAGATAATGTTCTCGACTTCCACACATTCTTCAAGGCCCCCAGAATTTTCGCCCCCTCTCCCACCCTATGATCCACTTCCGCTTCCATGGTTCCATCCGCTGCCAGATCCACTCCCAGATATCTAAAACACTTCACTTCCTCCAGTTTTTCTCCATTCAAACTCACCTCCCAATTGACTTGACCCTCAACCCTACTGTACCTAATAACCTTGCTCTTATTCACATTTACTCTTAACTTTCTTCTTCCACACACTTTACCAAACTCAGTCACCAGCTTCTGCAGTTTCTCACATGAATCAGCCACCAGCGCTGTATCATCAGCGAACAACAACTGACTCACTTCCCAAGCTCTCTCATCCCCAACAGACTTCATACTTGCCCCTCTTTCCAAAACTCTTGCATTTACCTCCCTAACAACCCCATCCATAAACAAATTAAACAACCATGGAGACATCACAAACCCCTGCCACAAACCTACATTCACTGAGAACCAATCACTTTCCTCTCTTCCCACACGTACACATGCCTTCCATCCTCGATAAAAACTTTTCACTGCTTCTAACAAGTTTCTTCCCACACCATATATTCTTAATACCTTCCACAGAGCATCTCTATCAACTCTCATATGCCTTCTCCAGATCCATAAATGCTACATACAAATCCATTTGCTTTTCTAAGTATTTCTCACATACATTCTTCAAAGCAAACACCTGATCCACACATCCTCTACCACTTCTGAAACCACACTGCTCTTCCCCAATCTGATGCTCTGTACATGCCTTCACCCTCTCAATCAATACCCTCCCATATAATTTACCAGGAATACTCAACAAACTTATACCTCTGTAATTTGAGCACTCACTCTTATCCCCTTTGCCTTTGTACAATGGCACTATGCACGCATTCCGCCAATCCTCAGGCACCTCACCATGAGTCATACATACATTAAATAACCTTACCAACCAGTCAACAATACAGTCACCCCTTTTTTAATAAATTCCACTGCAATACCATCCAAACCTGCTGCCTTGCCGGCTTTCATCTTCCGCAAAGCTTTCACTACCACTTCTCTGTTTACCAAATCATTTTCCCTAACCCTCTCACTTTGCACACCACCTCGACTAAAACACCCTATATCTGCCACTCTATCATCAAACACATTCAACAAACCCTCAAAATACTCACTCCATCTCCTTCTCACATCACCACTACTTGTTATGACCTCCCTATTTGCGCCCTTCACTAAAGTTCCCATTTGCTTCCTTGTCTTACGCACTTTATTTACCTCCTTCCAGAACATCTTTTTATTCTCCCTAAAATTTAATGATATTCTCTCACCCCAACTCTCATTTGCCCTTTTTTTCACCTCTTGCACCTTTCTCTTGACCTCCTGTCTCTTTCTTTTATACATCTCCCACTCAATATATATATATATATATATATATATATATATATATATATATATATATATATATATATATATTTTTTTTTTTTTTTTTTTTACCTTGTCGCTGTCTCCCGCGTTTGCGAGGTAGCGCAAGGAAACAGACGAAAGAAATGGCCCAACCCACCCCCATACACATGTATATACATACGTCCACACACGCAAATATACATACCTACACAGCTTTCCATGGTTTACCCCAGACGCTTCACATGCCTTGATTCAATCCACTGACAGCACGTCAACCCCCATATACCACATCGATCCAATTCACTCTATTCCTTGCCCTCCTTTCACCCTCCTGCATGCTCAGGCCCCGATCACACAAAATCTTTTTCACTCCATCTTTCCACCTCCAATTTGGTCTCCCTCTTCTTGTTCCCTCCACCTCCGACACATATATCCTCTTGGTCAATCTTTCCTCACTCATCCTCTCCATGTGCCCGAACCACTTCAAAACACCCTCTTCTGCTCTCTCAACCACGCTCTTTTTATTTCCACACATCTCTCTTACCCTTACGTTACTCACTCGATCAAACCACCTCACACCACACATTGTCTTCAAACATCTCATTTCCAGCACATCCATCCTCCTGCGCACAACTCTATCCATAGCCCACGCCTCGCAACCATACAACATTGTTGGAACCACTATCCCTTCAAACATACCCATTTTTGCTTTCTGAGATAATGTTCTCGACTTCCACACATTCTTCAAGGCCCCCAGGATTTTCGCCCCCTCCCCCACCCTATGATCCACTTCCGCTTCCATGGTTCCATCCGCTGCTAGATCCACTCCCAGATATCTAAAACACTTCACTTCCTCCAGTTTTTCTCCATTCAAACTCACCTCCCAATTGACTTGACCCTCAACCCTACTGTACCTAATAACCTTGCTCTTATTCACATTTACTCTTAACTTTCTTCTTCCACACACTTTTCCAAACTCAGTCACCAGCTTCTGCAGTTTCTCAGATGAATCAGCCACCAGCGCTGTATCATCAGCGAACAACAACTGACTCACTTCCCAAGCTCTCTCATCCCCAACAGACTTCATACTTGCCCCTCTTTCCAAAACTCTTGCATTTACCTCCCTAACAACCCCATCCATAAACAAATTAAACAACCATGGAGACATCACACACCCCTGCCGCAAACCTACATTCACTGAGAACCAATCACTTTCCTCTCTTCCTACACGTACACATGCCTTACATCCTCGATAAAAACTTTTCACTGCTTCTAACAACTTTCCTCCCACACCATATATTCTTAATACCTTCCACAGAGCATCTCTATCAACTCTATCATATGCCTTCTCCAGATCCATAAATGCTACATACAAATCCATTTGCTTTTCTAAGTATTTCTCACATACATTCTTCAAAGCAAACACCTGATCCACACATCCTCTACCACTACTGAAACCACACTGCTCTTCCCCAATCTGATGCTCTGTACATGCCTTCACCCTCTCAATCAATACCCTCCCATATAATTTACCAGGAATACTCAACAAACTTATACCTCTGTAATTTGAGCACTCACTCTTATCCCCTTTGCCTTTGTACAATGGCACTATGCACGCATTCCGCCAATCCTCAGGCACCTCACCGTGAGTCATACATACATTAAATAACCTTACCAACCAGTCAACAATACAGTCACCCCCTTTTTTAATAAATTCCACTGAAATACCATCCAAACCTGCTGCCTTGCCGGCTTTCATCTTCCGCAAAGCTTTTACTACCTCTTCTCTGTCCACCAAAATCACTTTCCCTAACCCTCTCACTTTGCACACCACCTCGACCAAAACACCCTATATCTGCCACTCTGTCATCAAACACATTCAACAAACCTTCAAAATACTCACTCCATCTCCTTCTCACATCACCACTACTTGTTATCACCTCCCCATTTGCGCCCTTCACTGAAGTTCACATTTGCTCCCTTGTCTTACGCACTTTATTTACCTCCTTCCAGAATATCTTTTTATTCTCCCTAAAATTTAATGATACTCTCTCACCCCAACTCTCATTTGCCCTTTTTTTTTTTTACCTCTTGCACCTTTCTCTTGACCTCCTGTCTCTTTCTTTTATATGTCTCCCACTCAACTGCATTTTTTCCCTGCAAAAATCGTCCAAATGCCTCTCTCTTCTCTTTCACTAATACTCTTACTTCTTTATCCCACCACTCACTACCCTTTCTAATCAACCCACCTCCCACTCATCTCATGCCACATTATATATATATATATATATATTTTTTTTTTTTTTTTTTTTTTTTTATACTTTGTCGCTGTCTCCCGCGTTTGTGAGGTAGCGCAAGGAAAGAGACGAAAGAAATGGCCCAACCCCCCCCATACACATGTATATACATACGTCCACACACGCAAATATACATACCTACACAGCTTTCCATGGTTTACCCCAGACGCTTCACATGCCCTGCTTCAATCCACTGACAGCACGTCAACCCCGGTATACCACATCGCTCCAATTCACTCTATTCCTTGCCCTCCTTTCACCCTCCTGCATGTTCAGGCCCCGATCACACAAAATCTTTTTCACTCCATCTTTCCACCTCCAATTTGGTCTCCCTCTTCTCCTTGTTCCCTCCACCTCCGACACATATATCCTCTTGGTCAATCTTTCCTCACTCATCCTCTCCATGTGCCCAAACCACTTCAAAACACCCTCTTCTGCTCTCTCAACTACGCTCTTTTTATTTCCACACATCTCTCTTACCCTTACGTTACTCACTCGATCAAACCACCTCACATCACACATTGTCCTGAAACATCTCATTTCCAGCACATCCATCCTCCTGCGCACCACTCTATCCATAGCCCACGCCTCGCAACCATACAACATTGTTGGAACCACTATTCCTTCAAACATACCCATTTTTGCTTTCCGAGATAATGTTCTCGACTTCCACACATTCTTCAAGGCTCCCAGGATTTTCGCCCCCTCCCCCACCCTATGATCCACTTCCGCTTCCATGGTTCCATCCGCTGCCAGATCCACTCCCAGATATCTAAAACACTTCACTTCCTCCAGTTTTTCTCCATTCAAACTCACCTCCCAATTGACTTGACCCTCAACCCTACTGTACCTAATAACCTTGCTCTTATTCACATTTACTCTTAACTTTCTTCTTCCACACACTTTTCCAAACTCAGTCACCAGCTTCTGCAGTTTCTCACATGAATCAGCCACCAGCGCTGTATCATCAGCGAACAACAACTGACTCACTTCCCAAGCTCTCTCATCCCCAACAGATTTCATACTTGCCCCTCTTTCCAAAACTCTTGCATTCACCTCCCTAACAACCCCATCCATAAACAAATTAAACAACCATGGAGACATCACACACCCCTGCCGCAAACCTACATTCACTGAGAACCAATCACTTTCCTCTCTTCCTACACGTACACATGCCTTACATCCTCGATAAAAACTTTTCACTGCTTCTAACAACTTTCCTCCCACACCATATATTCTTAATACCTTCCACAGAGCATCTCTATCAACTCTATCGTATGCCTTCTCCAGATCCATAAATGCTACATACAAATCCATTTGCTTTTCTAAGTATTTCTCACATACATTCTTCAGAGCAAACACCTGATCCACACATCCTCTACCACTTCTGAAACCACACTGCTCTTCCCCAATCTGATGCTCTGTACATGCCTTCACCCTCTCAATCAATACTCTCCCATATAATTTACCAGGAATACTCAACAAACTTATACCTCTGTAATTTGAGCACTCACTCTTATCCCCTTTGTCCTTTGTACAAATGCACTATGCACGCATTCCGCCAATCCTCAGCACCTCACCATGATCATACATTACAATTAAATAACTTACCAACCATCAACAATACAGTCGAGTAAAACAACTACAAAACAAAAAAAAACAGTCAAAATAAAAAATCGAGAAACATATAAACAAAAAAAAACAAAACATAACCCCGGATGGCACCAAAAACGTCGCCCCACCCACCCAGACCCACCCCCCTACCTTCCCCCCCGCCCCCCTCCCCCCTCCCGTCCCCACTCCCTCCCCCTCCCCATCCCCCCCCCCCCCCCCTCACCCCCCCCGCCCCCCCCATACCCCCCACCCCCCCCCACCCCCCCCGCCACCCCCCACTCCCCCCCAGCCCCCGCACCCCCCCCCCCCACCACCGCCCCCCCCCCCCCCATACGCCCCTCCCCACCCTACCCCCCCCCCCCCCCCCCCCCCCCCCCCACCCCCCCCCCCCCCCCCCCCCCCCCACCCCCCCCCCCCCCCCCCCCCCCCCCCCCCCCCCCCCCCCCCCCCCCCCCCCCCCCCCCCCCCCCCCCCCCCCCCCCCCCCCCCCCCCCCCCCCCCCCCCCCCCCCCCCCCCCCCCCCCCCCCCCCCCCCCCCCCCCCCCCCCCCCCCCCCCCCCCCCCCCCCCCCCCCCCCCCACCCCCCCCCCCCCCCCCCCCCACCCCCCCCCCCCCCCCCACCCCCCCCCCCCCCCCCCCCCCCCCCCCCCCCCCCCCCCCCCCCCCCCCCCCCCCACCCCCCCCCCCCCCCCCCCCCCCCCCCCCCCCCCCCCCCCCCCCCCCCCCCCCCCCCCCCCCCCCCCCCACCCCCCCCCCCCCCCCCCCCCCCCCCCCCCCCCCCCCCCCCCCCCCCCCCCCCCCCCCCCCCCCCCCCCCTCACCCACCCAACCCCCACCCCCTCCACCCCCCCCAACCACCCCACCAACCCCACACCCCCCCCCCCCCCCTCTCACCGCACCCACCACCCCTCCCACCACCCCCCCCCCCAGGTCCCCCCCCCCCCCAGCTCCCCCTCCCCCACCCCCGACTAACCCACCCCCCAAAGATCCAATTCACAAACCCCTACACTTCAAACATACTGCGAACGACAAACACTCCCCATCCCCCACCCCAACCACTCCCGCCCCCCCCCAAAAAAACCCCACCCCCCCCCGACCACCCACCCCTTCCCTCCCCCTCCCCCCCCCGCCTCCGCCCACCACCACCCCCCCCCCCGCCCCCCCCCGCTACCAAACCCCCCCCCCCCCCTCCAGCCTTACTCGACCCCACCCCCCCAGGCTCACCCAGCTGGAATGCAGTGTAACCATACAAACCCACCCCACTACGAACACCACTACACCACAACCCTCCCCCGCAACAAACCTCTTTCAACTCCCCCCCCCCACATCATACTACAACAGACTCACCCTCAGTATGTTGCACGCCAGTGCCACGTGACTTACATCTTAATCAGACACAAATTCCGCAACCCATACAACGCACCCCCCCCCACCCGCCCTCCCCACATCAACAAACTACCTCCACCACACACATACTCACACCCCACCCTCAAAGTCACAAGTCCAAACACAAAAAAAAAAACCCCCCCCAATTAACAACAAAAAACAAAAACCACATACACAACAAAAAAATAAACACCAACCATGCCAACAATCAGTTCTAAAAACCAAACATCAAACACAAAAAAAACAACCCAAAAATAAAAAAAAAAAACAAGACACACAAACAATAAACAGAAACAAAAAATCAAAGTAAAAACAAAACAAAAGTAAATAAAAACATCAAATCAAAAAAAAAAAAACGGCATAACAACAAGCCCCTTCATCATGTCACAACCAACCATCAAAACAACCAAAACACCCGACCCCCCCGGTTACACCGCCCCCCCACGCACCTAAACTCACCCTTAAAAACAACACAACGAGACACAACCCAAACTTACCACAAACACAAGACTAACCCCCCCCCGTCCCACAAAACCACCCTCCCCCACCCTCCCCCGCCCATAAACTCCCCCCAACTCCCCACCCCCAACCTACAGTCAAAACCCCTCAAAATTAAAAAAAAATCCCAAACCAAAAATAAAAAAAACAACAAACGTCAAGAACAAAAAACTAAAAAAAAACAAAAAAATAAAAAATCCAAATAAAAACCCACCCCGCACATATCCCCCCACAGCACTTCCACCTCCACCACCCCCCACACCACCACCCACACCAACAAACACCTCCCCACAACCCCACACCCACCACACACCAAATCACAACACCCAGAAACCCATCCCCCCCCCCCCTCCTACAACCACCGTCTCCCCACAAACCACGACCTACACCTACCCCACCCCGCCACCCCCCCCTCCCACCACCCCGCACAACCCTCCCCACCACCGCCCAACCCAACCACCATCCCCCCCCCAAATCAACAGACCCCCACTCACGCCACCCCCACCCCCCCCCCCTCCCCCCCCCAACCCCCACCCCCCACCTAAACACCACACCCACACACCCCCAAATACCCACGGGCTCATCCAACCCCAATCCCCACACACATAACCAACAACCCCACCCCCCCACCTTCCCCACAACACACACACCAACAAAAAACACCAAACCAAAAAATCGAAATCCCCAAATAAAACAACATAAAATAACATTTAAAAAAACAAAAAAAACCAAAAACAACCAAACCAAAAAAAACAAAAAAAACAACAAAACCCAACACAAAAACCAAACCTCCCCCCACCCCAACCCAAAAAAAAAACACCCCAGTCATCCACCAACAATAACCACCAAACACTCACAAAATACCACCACGAACAAAAAAAATCAAACAAAAAAACCGCAGCGCCACCCGCATCACTCACGCACCCACAAAGCAAACATGCACGCACACATCACATAAACCCACCCCCCCCTCCCACCCCTACCCCCCTTCTGAACACCAACCCCCGCACCCCAACCACCCACCGCCACCCCCCCCCTCTCCCCGGCAGGACAAGGCGAACCCCCACCCCCCCCCCCCCCCCCATCGCTCCCCCCCCCAGCAAAATCCAACACCCCCCCCCACCCCCGAACCCACGCGGACCCGCCCCCCCCCCACACCTTCGGACCTCAAACCGCACCCACCCCCTCACCTCGGCCGTATCAGCATCCCCCGATTTAAATTCGCACAAACAACAAACCGATACCCCACCCCCTCACCCGCCCCCCCCCAAACCCCCAACCCACCCCCTTCCCCCTCCGCACGCCCCCCTCAATCCCTCACAGCACACCTCCCCCAAACTCTCCCACCCCACCGTCGAGCGTCCCCACCCCTCCCCACAACACAACCGGCACCCCAGTCAACGTCAATCCAACAACCACAAACCCCAACCCGTTACCCGCAAAACTCCCCCCACTCCCACACCGCCTCTCCCTACACCGCCACTCCACCCTCTGATAACCCCGGCCCCACCTTCCCAACCGTAAGTCAACGATTAAAAAAAAACAAGAAACACCCAAAACACGACCAACAAAAATCATAAACAACAAACCACAACAAAAAAAAAACAAACCAAACAAACCACTACAATAAACCAAAAACACACACTACATAAAAACGGGCAAGAACAAGGGAAAACACCAAAACGAAACACAAACTCCAACCAACCCATACTAGTCACAACCAAACAAACCACACCGTCATATCATCAACCACGACACACGTCCCTTCCATTCAACAACATCACAACGACAAAGCCACGCACCGTCCATCAAAACAACAAAATATAGCCAAATAACAAATAAAAACACGCAAAACAAAAACGACCCACCCTAAAAATTACATACTCCTTCTTTTTTATAAATTCTACTGCAAACCAATCAAACCGCTGCCTTGCCGGCTTTCATCTTCCGCAAAGCTTTCACTACCTCTTCTCTGTTTACCAAATCATTTTCCCTAACCCTCTCACTTTGCACACCACCTCGACCAAAACACCCTATATCTGCCACTCTATCATCAAACACATTCAACAAACCTTCAAAATACTCACTCCATCTCCTTCTCACATCACCACTACTTGTTATCACCTCCCCACTTGCGCCCTTCACCGAAGTTCCCATTTGCTCCCTTGTCTTACGCACTTTATTTACCTCCTTCCAGAGCATCTTTTTATTCTCCCTAAAATTTAATGTTACTCTCTCACCCCAACTCTCATTTGCCCTTTTTTTCACCTCTTGCACCTTTCTCTTGACCTCCTGTCTCTTTGTTTTATACATCTTCCACTCAATTGCATTTTTTCCCTGCAAAAATTGTTCAAATGCCTCTCTCTTCTCTTTCACTAATACTCTTACTTCTTCATCCCACCGCTCACTACCCTTTCTAATCAACCCACCTCCCACTCTTATGCCACAAGCATCTTTTGTGCAATCCATCACTGATTCCCTAAATACATCCCATTCCTCCCCCACTCCCCTTACTTCCATTGTTCTCACCTTTTTCCATTCTGTACTCAGTCTCTCCTGGTACTTCCTCTCACAGGTCTCCTTCTCAAGCTCACTTACTCTCACCACCCTCTTCACCCCAACATTCACTCTTCTTTTCTGAAAACCCATACAAATCTTCACCTTAGCCTCCACAAGATAATGATCAGACATCCCTCCAGTTGCACCTCTCAGCACATTAACATCCAAAAGTCTCTCTTTCGCACGCCTGTCAATTAACACGTAATCCAACAACGCTCTCTGGCCATCTCTCCTACTTACATAAGTATACTTATGTATATCTCGCTTTTTAAACCAGGTATTCCCAATCATCAGTCCTTTTTCAGCACATAAATCTACAA
Source organism: Panulirus ornatus (assembly GCF_036320965.1). Taxonomy (NCBI): domain Eukaryota; kingdom Metazoa; phylum Arthropoda; class Malacostraca; order Decapoda; family Palinuridae; genus Panulirus; species Panulirus ornatus. The sequence goes on from NC_092265.1 coordinate 18,935,561, forward strand.
GCTCTTCACCATTTCCATTTACAACACTGAACACCCCATGTATACCAATTATTCCCTCAACTGCCACATTACTCACCTTTGCATTCAAATCACCCATCACTATGACCCGGTCTCGTGCATCAAAACCACTAACACACTCATTCAGCTGCTCCCAAAACACTTGCCTCTCTTGATCTTTCTTCTCATGCCCAGGTGCATATGCACCAATAATCACCCACCTCTCTCCATCAACTTTCAGTTTTACCCATATTAATCGAGAATTTACTTTCTTACACTCTATCACATACTCCCACAACTCCTGTTTCAGGAGTATTGCTACTCCTTCCCTTGCTCTTGTCCTCTCACTAACCCCTGACTTTACTCCCCAGACATTCCCAAACCACTCTTCCCCTTTACCCTTGAGCTTCGTTTCACTCAGAGCCAAAACATCCAGGTTCCTTTCCTCAAACATACTACCTATCTCTCCTTTTTTCACATCTTGGTTACATCCACACACATTTAGGCACCCCACTCTGAGCCTTCGAGGAGGATGAGCACTCCCCGCGCGACTCCTTCTTCTGTTTCCCATTTTAGAAAGTTAATACAAGGAGGGGAGGATTTCTGGCCCCCCGCTCCCGTCCCCTCTAGTCGCTTTCTACGACACGCGAGGAATACGTGGGAAGTATTCTTTCACCCCTATCCCCAGGGATAATATACATATATATATACATATACACATACACACACATACACATACATACGCACATATACACACACACACACATACATATATATACATATGAGAAATGTAAGAAACAATTTAGAAAACTGAAACTTCTAGCTTGAAATGAATGAAAAAAAAGAATGTCACATAATGGTTCAACCTCTGGCTATGGAAAAAAGGAAATGTATAATTTATTTACACAAACGTCAATAGCAGTTCTCATCAATTTAACCACTGTATCAATAAGCTTCAATGTCTAAGCTACATTTTTCTCCAATTTCACTATTTTCCTTCACATTTTCAATTGTGTCTGAAGGTTCTACTTCGAGAGTGATTGTTTTTCCAGTAAGGGTCTTCACATCTTGGTTACATCCACACACATTTAGGCACCCCACTCTGACGTTGACTGAATGAAATTTCCTGAGTGCCAGATTTGACTAGACTCTGTAGCTGGGCAAAGAAACGAACACGATCTGGAGGTAGTTCCGCACCAGAAATCTTACATCCATCAATCTGATCTGGTTTATCCCCATCATCCAATATTCTACATGCAACACTCATATAGCGAGATCTTGAATCAACCTTAACAGCTGGTGATAAAGGTGGGAGACTTTCACATCGCTCATCAGAATCTACAGTTGTCAGAGTGCTCATGAGGTTTGACAGGTTTTCCATTGTTTTCTGTTTACGTTCCCGCTCTTGAGAACGCAGGCGGTCCTTAGATCGTTTTCGTTCCCTATACTGCTGTCTTGTTCTCTCTGGGGAAACTTCAGGAATGCCATGATTCCATCTCCATATATATATATATATATATGTATATATATATATATATATATATATGTATATTTTTTTTTTTTTTTGCTTTGTCGCTGTCTCCCGTGTTTGCGAGGTAGCGCAAGGAAACAGACGAAAGAAATATATATATATATATATATATATATATATATATATATATATATATATATATATATATATATATATATATATATATATCACCTCCCCATTTGTGCCCTTCACTGAAGTTCCCATTTGCTCCCTTGTCTTACTCACTTTATTTACCTCCTTCCAGAACATCTTTTTATTCTCCCTAAAATTTAATGATACTCTCTCACCCCAACTCTCATTTGCCCTTTTTTTCACCTCTTGCACCTTTCTCTTGACCTCCTGTCTCTTTCTTTTATACATCTCCCAGTCAATTGCATTTTTTCCCTGCAAAAATCGTCCAAATGCCTCTCTCTTCTCTTTCACTAATACTCTTACTTCTTCATCCCACCACTCACTACCCTTTCTAATCAACCCACCTCCCACTCTTCTCATGCCACAAGCATCTTTTGCGCAATCCATCACTGATTCCCTAAATACATCCCATTCCTCCCCCACTCCCCTTGCTTCCATTGTTCTCACCTTTTTCCATTCTGTACTCAGTCTCTCCTGGTACTTCCTCACACAGGTCTCCTTCTCAAGCTCACTTACTCTCACCACCCTCTTCACCCCAACATTCACTCTTCTTTTCTGAAAACCCCTTACAAATCTTCACCTTAGCCTCCACAAGATAATGATCAGACATCCCTCCAATTGCACCTCTCAGCACATTAACATCCAAAAGTCTCTCTTTCGCGTGCCTGTCAATTAACACGTAATCCAATAACGCTCTCTGGCCATCTCTCCTACTTACATAAGTATACTTATGTATATCTCGCTTTTTAAACCAGGTATTCCCAATCATCAGTCCTTTTTCAGCACATAAATCTACAAGCTCTTCACCATTTCCATTTACAACACTGAACACCCCATGTATACCAATTATTCCCTCAACTGCCACATTACTCACCTTTGCATTCAAATCACCCATCACTATAACCCAGTCTCGTGCATCAAAACCACTAACACACTCATTCAGCTGCTCCCAAAACACTTGCCTCTCTTGATCTTTCTTCTCATGCCCAGGTGCATATGCACCAATAATCACCCACCTCTCTCCATATATATATATATATATTTTTTTTTTTTTTTTTTTTATACTTTGTCGCTGTCTCCCGCGTTTGCGAGGTAGCGCAAGGAAACAGACGAAAGAAATGGCCCAACCCCCCCCCATACACATGTACATACACACGTCCACACACGCAAATATACATACCTACACAGCTTTCCATGGTTTACCCCAGACGCTTCACATGCCCCGACTCAATCCACTGACAGCACGTCAACCCCTGTATACCACATCGCTCCAATTCACTCTATTCCTTGCCCTCCTTTCACCCTCCTGCATGTTCAGGCCCCGATCACACAAAATCTTTTTCACTCCATCTTTCCACCTCCAATTTGGTCTCCCTCTTCTCCTCGTTCCCTCCACCTCCGACACATATATCCTCTTGGTCAATCTTTCCTCACTCATTCTCTCCATGTGCCCAAACCATTTCAAAACACCCTCTTCTGCTCTCTCAACCACGCTCTTTTTATTTCCACACATCTCTCTTACCCTTACGTTACTTACTCGATCAAACCACCTCACACCACACATTGTCCTCAAACATCTCATTTCCAGCACGTCCATCCTCCTGCGCACAACTCTATCCATAGCCCACGCCTCGCAACCATACAACATTGTTGGAACCACTATTCCTTCAAACATACCCATTTTTGCTTTCCGAGATAATGTTCTCGACTTCCACACATTTTTCAAGGCTCCCAAAATTTTCGCCCCCTCCCCCACCCTATGATCCACTTCCGCTTCCATGGTTCCATCCGCTGACAGATCCACTCCCAGATATCTAAAACACTTCACTTCCTCCAGTTTTTCTCCATTCAAACTCACCTCCCAATTGACTTGACCCTCAACCCTACTGTACCTAATAACCTTGCTCTTATTCACATTTACTCTTAACTTTCTTCTTCCACACACTTTACCAAACTCAGTCACCAGCTTCTGCAGTTTCTCACATGAATCAGCCACCAGCGCTGTATCATCAGCGAACAACAACTGACTCACTTCCCAAGCTCTCTCATCCCCAACAGACTTCATACTTGCCCCTCTTTCCAGGACTCTTGCATTTACCTCCCTAACAACCCCATCCATAAACAAATTAAACAACCATGGAGACATCACACACCCCTGCCGCAAACCTACATTCACTGAGAACCAATCACTTTCCTCTCTTCCTACACGTACACATGCCTTACATCCTCGATAAAAACTTTTCACTGCTTCTAACAACTTGCCTCCCACACCATATATTCTTAATATGTGGGAGTATGTAATAGAATGTAAGAAAGTAAATTCTCGATTAATATGGGTAAAATTGAAAGTTGATGGAGAGAGGTGGGTGATTATTGGTGCATATGCACCTGGGCATGAGAAGAAAGATCATGAGAGGCAAGTGTTTTGGGAGCAGCTGAATGAGTGTGTTAGCGGTTTTGATGCACGAGACCGGGTTATAGTGATGGGTGATTTGAATGCAAAGAACATCTTTTTATTCTCCCTAAAATTTAATGATACTCTCTCACCCCAACTCTCAATTTTATCCCTGGGGATAGGGGAGAAAGAATACTTCCCATGTATTCCCTGCGTGTCGTAGAAGGTGACTAAAAGGGAAGGGAGTGGGGGGCTGGAATTCCTCCCCTCTCATTTTTTTTTTTAATTTTCCAAAAGAAGGAACAGAGAAGGGGGCCAGGTGAGGATATTCCCTTAAAGGCCTAGTCCTCTGTTCTTGACGCTACCTCGCTATTGTGGGAAATTACGAATAGTATGAAAAAAAAAAATTTTTTTTTTACTGTTTTTTTATTATACTTAATCACCGTTTCCTGAATTACTGCAAGGAGACAGACAAAAGAATGGCCCAACCCACCCACATACACATGTATATACATAAACGCCCACACACGCACATACACATCCCTATACATTTCAATGTATAGATACATATACATACACAGACATAGACATATATACACATGTACATATTCATACTTGCTGCCTTCATCCCTTCCTGTCACCACCCTGCCACACATGACATAGCATCCTCCCCTCCACACCACCCCAACGCATGCGCGAGTTAGCATTAGGAAAAGACAAAAAAAGGCCACGTTCGTTCACACTCAGTCTCTAGCTGTCGTGTAATGCACCAGAACCACAGCTCCCTTTCTATATTCAGGCCCCACAAAACTTTCCATGGTTTACCCCAGGTGCTTCACATTCCCTGGTTCAATCCAATGACAACACGTCCACCACGGTATACCACATCATTCCAATTCACTCTATTCCTTGCCCGCCTTTCAACCTCCTGTATCTTCAGGCCCCGATCACTCAAAATCCTTTTCACTCCATCCTTCCACTTTCAGTTTGGTCTCCCACTTCTTCTTGTTCCCTCTACCTCTGACATGTATATCCTCTTTGTCAATCATTCCTCACTCATTCTCTCCATGTGACCAAACCATTTCAACACACCCTCTTCTGCTCTCTCAACCACACTCTTTTTTATTACCACACATCTCTCTTGCATTACTTACTCGATCAAACCACCTCACACCACATATTGTCCTCAGTCGCAACCATGTAACATTGTTGGAACCACTTTTCCTTCAAACATACCCATTTTTGCTCTCCAACATAACGTTCTTTCCTTCCTCACATTCTTCAACGCTCTCAGAACCTTTGCCCCATCCCCCACCCTGTGACTCACTTCTGCTTCCATGGGTCCATCCACTGCTAAATCCATTCCCAGTTATCTGAAATACTTCACTTCCACCAGTTTTTCTCCATTCATACTTACCTCCCAATTACCTTGTCCCTCAACCCTACTTAACCTAATAATAACCTTGCTCTTATTCACATTTACTCTCAGCTTTCCTCTTTCACACACTTTAGCAAACTCAGTCAAAAACTTCTGCAGTTTCTCACCCGGATGAGCCACCAACGAGTCATCAACTTCTGCAGTTTCTCACCCAAATCAGCCACCAGCGAGTCACCAACTTCTGCAGTTTCTCACATGAATCAGCCACCAGACTGTATCATCAAAGAACAACAAGTGACTCACATTTACCTCTCTAACCACCCCATCCATAAACAAATTAAACAACCATGGAGACATCACACACCCCTACTGCAAACTGACATTCACTGGGAACTAGTCACTTTCCTCTCTTCCTACTCATACACATGCCTTACATCCTTGGTAAAAACTTTTCACTGCTTCTTACTACTTACCTCCTACACGATATACTCTTGATACCTTCTGCAAAGCTTCTTCTATCATATACCTTCTCCAGATTCATAAATGTTACATACAAATCCATTTGTTTTTCTAAGTGTTTCTCGTACATTTTTTAAAGCAAAACACCTGATTCACACATCCTCTACCACTTCTGAAACCACAGTGCCCTTCCCCAATCTGATGCTCTGTACTTGCCTTTACCCTCTCAATCATTACCCTCCCATATAATTTCCTAGGAATACTCAACAAACATACACCACTGTAATTTGAACAGTCACCTTTATCCCCTTTGCATTTATACTATGTCAGTATGTATGCATTCCGCCAATCCTCATGGCACTTCACCATGAACCATACATACATTGAATATCCTTACCAACCAGTCAACAACAGTCACCCCCTTTTTTTAATAAATTCCTCTGTAATACCATCCAAACCTGATGCCTTGCCAGCTTTCATCTTCCACAAAGCTTTCACTACCTCTTTGTTTACCAAACCAATCTCCCTGACCCTCTCACTTCGCACATGTTTACCAAACGAATCTCCCTGACCTTCTCACTTCGCACACCACCTCGACCAAAACTCTATATCTGCCTGCCACTCTGTCATCAAACACATTCATCATACCTTCAGAAGTCTCACTCCATCACTTCACCGTTACTTGTTATTACCTCCCCATTAGCCCCCTTCTCCAAAGTTTCCATTTGTCCTCTTGTCTTATGGTTTTTATTTACCTCCTTCCAAAACATCTTTTTGTTCTCCCTAAAATTTAATGATACTCTCTCACCCCAACTCTCATTTGCCCTCTTTTTCACCTCTTGCACCTTTCTCTTGACCTCCTGCCTCTTTCTTTTATACATCATTTGCACTAATTCCCTGCAGAAATTGTCCAAATGCCTCTCTCTTCTCTTACCGCTAACAATCTTACTTCTTCATCCCACCACACACTCCCCTTTCTAATCTGCCCACCTCCCACCTTTCTCATTCCACAAGCATCTTTTGCACAAGTCATCATTGCTTCCCCAAATGCATCCTATTCCTCCCCCACTACCCTTGCATCATTTGCTCTCACCTTTTGCCATTCTGCACTCAATCTCTTCTGGTACTTCCTCACACAAGTCTCCTTTCCAAGCTCACTTACTTTCACCACTCTCTTCACCCCAACATTCTCTCTTCTTTTCTGAAAACCTCTACAAATCTTTACCTTTGCTCCACAAGATAATGATCAGACATCCGTTAAACTGTCCCTCTCAGCAGTTTTACATCCAAAAGTCTCTCTTTCACGTGTCTATCAATTAACACACGATCCAATAACGCTCTTTGGCCATCATTCTTACTTACATATGTTATTTTATTTTATTTATTTTACTTTGTTGCTGTCTCCCGCGTCAGCGAGGTAGCACAAGGAAACAGACGAAAGAATTGCCCAACCCACACACATTCACATGTATATACATACACGTCCACACACGCAAATATACATACCAATGTATATCAGCGTATACATATATATACTCACACAGACATATACATATATACACATGTACATAATTCATACTGTCTACCTTTATCCATTCCCATCGCCTCACATAAATAACAACCCCCTCCCCCCGCATGTGCGGGAGGTAGCACTAGGAAAAGACAACAAAAGCCACACTCATTCACACTCAGTCTCTAGCTGTCATGTATAATGCACCAAAACTACAGCTCCCTTTCTGCATCCAGGCCCCTCAGAACTTTCCATGGTTTAACCCAGACGCTTCACAAGCCCTGGTTCAATCCATTGACAGCACATTGACCCCGGTATACCACATCGTTCCAATTCACTCTATTCCTTGCACGCCTTTCACCCTCCTGCATGTTCAGGCCCCGATCACTCAAAATCTTTTTCACTCCATCTATCCACCTCCAGTTTGGTCTCCCACTTCTCCTCGTTCCCTCCACCTCTGACACATATATCCTCTTGGCCAATCTTTCCTCACTCATTCTCTCCATGTGACCAAACCATTTCAAAACACCCTTTTCTGCTCTCTCAACCACACTCTTTTTACTATCACACACCTCTCTTACCCTTTCATTACTTACTCGATCAAACCACCTCACACCACATATTGTCCTCAAACATCTCATTTCCAGCACATCCACCCTCCTCCGCAAAACTCTATCTATAGCCCACACCTCGCAACCATATAACATTGTTGGAACCACTATTCCTTCAAACCTACCCATTTTTGCTTTCCGAGATAATGTTCTCGACTTCCACACATTTTTCAACGCTCCCAGAACTTTTGCCCCCTCCCCCACCCTATGATTCACTTCCGCTTCCATTGTTCCATCCGCTGCCAGATCCACTCCCAGTTATCTAAAGCACTTCACTTCCTCCAGTTTTTCTCCATTCAAAATTACCTCCCAATTGACTTGTCCCTCAACCCTACTGTACCTACTAACCTTGCTGTTATTCACATTTACTCTCAGCTTTCTTCTTTCACACACTTTACCAAACTCAGTCACCAGCTTCTGCAGTTTGTCACACGAATCAGCCACCAGTGCTGTATCATCAGCGAACAACAACTGACTCACTTCCCAATCTCTCTCATCCATAACAGAGTGCATACTTGCCCCTCTTTCCAAAACTATTGAATTCAGTTCCCAAACAACCCCATCCATAAACAAATTAAACAACCATGGAGACATCACACACCCCTGCCGCAAACCAACATTCACTGAGAACCAATCACTTTCCTCTCTTCCTACACGTACACATGCCTTACATCCTTGATAAAAGCTTTTCTTTGCTTCTGACAACTTGCCTCCCACACCATATATTCTTAATACCTTTTACAGAGCATCTCTGTCAACTGTATCACATGGCTTCTCCAGATCCATAAATGCTACATACAAATCCATTTGTTTTTCTTAGTATTTCTCACATACATTCTTCAAAGCAAACACCTCATCCACACATCCTCTACCTCTTTTGAAACCACACTGCTCTTCCCCAATCTGATGCTCTGTACATGCCTTCACCCCTCTCAATCAATATTTATATTTATTTTTTTATTTTGCTTTGTCGCTGTCTCCCGCGTTAGCGAGGTAGCGCGAGGAAACAGACGAAAGAATGGCCCAACCCACCCACATACACATGTATATACATTCACGTCCACACACACAAATATACATACCTAAATATCTCAGCGTATACATATATATACACACACAGACATATACATATATACACATGTGCATAATTCATACTGTCTGCCTTTATTCATTCCCATCGTCACCTCGCCACACATGAAATAGCAAACCCCCTCCCCCCTCATGTGTGCGAGGTAGCGCTAGGAAAAGACAACAAAGGCCACATTCGTTCACACTCAGTCTCCAGCTGTCATGCAATTATGCACCGAAACCACAGCTCCCTTTCAACATCCAGGCCCCACAGGACTTTCCATGGTTTACCCCAGACACTTCACATGCCCTGGTTCAACCCATTGACAACACGCCGACCCCAGTATATCACATCGTTCCAATTCACTCTATTCCTTGCATGCCTTTCACCCTCCTGCATGTTCAGGCACCGATCACTCAAAATCTTTTTCACTCCATCTTTCCACCTCCAATTTGGTCTTCCACTTCTCCTTGTTTCCTCCACCTCTGACACATATATCCTCTTTGTCAATCTTTCCTCACTCATTCTCTCCATGTGACCAAACCATTTCAAAACACCCTCTTCTGCTCTCTCAACCACACTCTTTTTATTACCACACATCTCTCTTACCCTATTATTACTTACTTGATCAAACCACCTCACACCACATATTGTCCTCAAACACCTCATTTCCAGCACATCCACCCTCCTCCGCACAACTCTATCCATAGCCCATGCCTCGCAACCATATAACGTTGTTGGAACCACTATTCCTTCACACATACCCATTTTTGCTTTCCGAGATAATGTTCTTGACTTCCACACATTTTTCAACGCTCCCAGAATTTTCACCCCCTCCCCCACCCTATGATTCACTTCCGCTTCCATGGTTCCATCCGCTGCCAAATCCACTTCCAGATATCTAAAACACTTCACTTCCTCCAGTTTTTCCCCATTTAAACTTACCTCCCAATTGACTTGACCCTCAACCCTACTGTACCTAATAACCTTGCTGTTATTCACATTTACTTTCAACTTTCTCCTTTCACACACTTTACCAAACTCAGTCACCAGCTTCTGCAGTTTCTTACATGAATTAGCCACCAGCGCTGTATCATCAGCAAACAACAACTGACTCACTTCCTAAGCTCTCTCATCCATAACAGACATGCATACTAGCCCCTCTTTCCAAAACTCTTGCATTCACCTCCCTAACAACCCCATCCATAAACAATTTAAACAACCATGGAGACACCACACACCCCTGCCGCAAACCAACATTCACTTAGAACCAATCACTTTCCTCTCTTCCTACACGTACATAAATGCTACATACAAATCCATTTGCTTTTCTGAGTATTTCTCACATACATTCTTTAAAGCAAACACCCTGATCCACTCATCCTCTTCCACTTCTTAAACCACACTGCTCTTCCCCAATCTGATGCTCTGTACATGCCTTCACCCTCTCAATCAATACCCTCCCATATAATTTCCCAGGAATACTCAACAAACTTATGCCTCTGTAATTTGAGCACTCACTGAGGAAGTACCAGGAGAGACTGAGTACAGAATGGAAAAAGGTGAGAACAATGGAAGTAAGGGGAGTGGGGGAGGAATGGGATACATCTAGGGAATCAGTGATGGATTGTGCAAAAGATGCTTGTAGCATGAGAAGCGTGGGAGGTGGGTTGATTAGAAAGGGTAGTGAGTGGTGGGATGAAGAAGTAAGATTATTAGTGAAAGAGAAGAGAGAGGCATTTGGACGATTTTTGCAGGGAAAAAATGCAATTGATTGGGAGATGTATAAAAGAGAGACAGGAGGTCAAGAGAAAGGTGCAAGAGGTGAAAAAGAGGGCAAATGAGAGTTGGGGTGAGAGAGTATCATTAAATTTTAGGGAGAATAAAAAGATGTTCTGGAAGGAGGTAAATAAAGTGCGTAAGGCAAGGGAGAAAATGGGAACTTCAGTGAAGGGCACTAATGGGGAGGTGAAAACAAGTAGTGGTGATGTGAGGAGATGGAGTGAGTATTTTGAAGGTTTGTTGAATGTGTTTGATGATAGAGTGGCAGATATAGGGTGTCTTGGTCGAGGTGGTGTGCAAAGTGAGAGGGTTGGGGAAAATGATTTGGTAAACAGAGAAGAGGTAGTAAAAGCTTTGCGGAAGATGAAAGCCGGCAAGGCAGCAGGTTTGGATGGTATTGCAGTGGAATCTATTAAAAAAGGGGGTGACTATTGTTGACTGGTTTGTAAGGTTATTTAATGTATGTATGATTCATGGTGAGGTGCCTGAGGATTGGCGGAATGCGTGCATAGTGCCATTGTACAAAGGCAAAGGGGATAAGAGTGAGTGCTCAAATTACAGAGGTATAAGTTTGTTGAGTATTCCTGGTAAATTATATGGGAGGGTATTGATTGAGAGGGTGAAGGCATGTACAGAGCATCAGATTGAGGAAGAGCAGTGTGTTTTCAGAAGTGGTAAAGGATGTGTGGATCAGGTGTTTGCTTTGAAGAATGTATGTCAGAAATACTTAGAAAAGCAAATAGATTTGTATGTAGCATTTATGGATCTGGAGAAGGCATATGATAGAGTTGATAGAGATGCTCTGTGGAAGGTATTAAGAATATATGGTGTGGGTGGCAAGTTGTTAGAAGCAGTGAAAAGTTTATATCGAGGATGTAAGGCATGTGTACGTGTAGGAAGAGAGGAAAGTGATTGGTTCTCAGTGAATGTAGGTTTGCGGCAGGGGTGTGTGATGTCTCCATGGTTGTTTAATTTGTTTATGGATGGGGTTGTTAGGGAGGTGAATGCAAGAGTTTTGGAAAGAGGGGCAAAAATGAAGTCTGTTGTGGATGAGAGAGCTTGGGAAGTGAGTCAGTTGTTGTTCGCTAATGATACAGCGCTGGTGGCTGATTCATATGAGAAACTGCAGAAGCTGGTGACTGAGTTTGGTAAAGTGTGTGAAAGAAGAAAGTTAAGAGTGAATGTGAATAAGAGCAAGGTTATTAGGTACAGTAGGGTTGAAGATCAAGTCAATTGGGAGGTAAGTTTGAATGGAGAAAAGCTGCAGGAGGTAAAGTATTTTAGATATCTGGGAGTGGATCTGGCAGCGGATGGAACCATGGAAGCGGAAGTGAATTATAGGGTGGGGGAGGGGGTGAAAATCCTGGGAGCCTTGAAGAATGTGTGGAAGTCGAGAACATTATCTCGGAAAGCAGAAATGGGTAGGTTTGAAGGAATAGTGGTTCCAACAATGTTGTATGGTTGCGAGGCGTGGGCCATGGATAGAGTTGTGCGCAGGAGGGTGGATGTACTGGAAATGAGATGTTTGAGGACAATGTGTGGTGTGAGGTGGTTTGATCGAGTAAGTGATGTAAGGGTAAGAGAGATGTGTGGAAATAAAAAGAGTGTGGTTGAGAGAGCAGAATAGGGTGTTTTGAAATGGTTTGGGCACATGGAGAGAATGAGTGAGGAAAGATTGACCAAGAGGATATATGTGTCGGAGGTGGAGGGAACGAGGAGAAGTGGGAGACCAAATTGGAGGTGGAAAGATGGAGTGAAAAAGATTTTGAGTGATCGAGGCCTGAACATGCAGGAGAGTGAAAGGCGGGCAAGGAATAGAGTGAATTGGATCGATATGGTATACCGGGGTTGATGTGCTGTCAGTGGATTGAATCAGGGCATGTGAAGCGTCTGGGGTAAACCATGGAAAGCTGTGTGGGGCCTGGATGTGGAAAGGGAGCTGGGGTTTCGGGCATTATTGCATGACAGCTAGAGACTGAGTGTGAACGATTGGGGCCTTTGTTGTCTTTTCCTAGCGCTACCCCGCACACATGAAGGGGGAGGGGGATGGTATTCCATGTGTGGCGAGGTGGCGATAGGAATGAATAAAGGCAGACAGTGTGAATTGTGTGCATGGGTATATATGTATGTGTCTGTGTGTGTATATATATGTGTACATTGAGATGTGTAGGTGTGTATATTTGCGTGTGTGGACGTGTGTGTATATACATGTGTATGGGGGTGGGTTGGGCCATTTCTTTCGTCTGTTTCCTTGTGCTGCCTCGCAAAAGCGGGAGACAGCGACAAAGCAAAATAAATAAATATATAAATACTTTTATCCCCTTTGCCTTTGTAAAATGGCACTATGCAAGCATTCCTCCAATCCTAAGGCACCTCACCATGAATCATACATACATTAAATAACCTTACTAACCAGTCAACAATGCAGTCACTCCCTTTTTTAATAAATTCCACTGCAATGCCATCCAAACCCGCAACCTTGCTTTCATCTTCCGCAAAGCTTTTACTGCTTCTCCTCTGTTTACCAAGTCATTTTCCCTAACCCTCTCACTTTGCACACCAACTCGACCAAAACACCCTATATCTGCTGCTGTATCATCAAACACATTCAACAAACCTTCAAAATACTCACTCCATCTCTTTCTCACATCACCACTACTTGTTATCACCTCCCCATTAGCCTCCTTCACTGAAGTTCCCATTTTTTCCCTTGACTTACGCACTTTATTTACCTCCTTCCAAAACATCTTTTTTATTCTCCCTAGAATTTAATGATACTGTCTCACCCCAACTCTCATTTGCCCTCTTTTTCACCTCTTGCACCTTTATCTTGGCCTCCTGCCGCTTTATTTTATACATCTCCCTTTCATTTGCATTATTTCCCTGCAAAAATTGTCCAAAGGCCTCTCTCTTCTTTTTCACTAATAATCCAACTTCTTCATCCCACCACTCACTACCCTTTCTAATCTGTCTACCTCCCACGCTTCTCATGCCACAAGCATCTTTTGCGCAAGCCATCACTGCTCCCGTAAATACATCTCATTCCTCCCCCACTCCCCTTATGTTCTTTGTTCTCACCTTTTTCCATTCTGTACTCAGTCTCTCCTGGTACTTCCTCACACAAGTCTCCTTCCCAAGCTCACTTACTCTCACCACTCTTTTCACCCCAACATTCTCTCTCGTTTTCTGAAAACCTCTACAAATCTTCACCTTTGCCTCCACAAGATAATGATCAGACATCCCTCCAGTTGCACCTCTCAGCACATTAACATCCAAAAGTCTCTCTTTCACGCGCCTATCAATTAACACGTAATCCAATAATGCTCTCTGGCCATCTCATCTACTTACATACATATACTTATGTATATCTCTCTTTTTAAACCAGGTATTCCCAATCACCAGTCCTTTTTCAGCACAAATCTACAAGCTCTTCAACATTTCCGTTTACAACAATGAACAACCCATGTATACCAATTATTCCCTCAGCTGCCACATTACTCACCTTTGCATTCAAATCACCCATCACTATAACCCGGTCTCGTGCATGAAAACTACTAACACACTCATTCAGCTGCTCCCAAAACACTTGCCTCTCATGATCTTTCTTCTCATGCCCAGGTGAATATGCACCAATAATCACCCATCTCTCTCCATCACCTTTCAGTTTTACCCATATCAATCTAGAGTTTAATTTCTTACACTCTATCACATACTCATACCAATCCTGTTTCAGGAGTAGTGCTACTCCTTCCCTTGCTCTTGTCCTCACACTAACTCCTGACTTTGCTCCCAAGACATTCCCAAACCACTTTTCCCCTTTACTCTCAAGCTTCGTTTCACTCAAAGCCAAAACATCCAGGTTCCTTTCCTCAAACATACTACCTATCTCTCCTTTTTTCTCACCTTGGTTACATCCACACACATTAAGACACCCCAATCTGAGCCTTCGAGGAGGATGAGCATTCCCGCGTGACTCCTTCTTCTGTTTCCCCTTTTAGAAAGTCAAAATACAAGGAGTGGAGGGTTTCTAGCCCCCCACTACTGTCCCCTTTAGTCTCCTTCTACAACACGTGAGGAATGCGTGGCAAGTATTCTTTCTCCCCTATCCCATATAATTTCATAGGAATACTCAACAAACTTATACCTCTGTAATATGAACACTTACTTTTATCCCCTTTGACTTTGTACAATGGCACTGTGGAAGCATTCCACCAATCCTCAGGCACCTCACCATGAGTCATACATACATTAAATAACCTTGCCAACCAGTCTACAATATGAGTCATACATACATTAAATAACCTTGCCAACCAGTCAACAATACAGTCACCCCCTTTTTTAATAAATTCCTCTGCAATACCATCCCAACCTGCTGCCTTTCTGGCTTTCATGTTCTGTAAAGCTTTTACTACCTCTTCTATGTTTAACAAATCATTTTCCCTAACCCTCTCACTTTGCACACCACCTCAACGAAAACACCCTATATCTGCCACTCTATCATTACACACATTCAACAAGCCTTCAAAATATTCACTCCATCTCCTTCTCACATCACCACTACTTGTTATCACCTCCCCATTAGCCTCCTTCACTGAAGTTCCCATTTGTTCCCTCATCTTACGTACTTTATTTACCTCCTTCCAAAACATCTTTTTATTCTCTCTAAAATTTAATGATACTGTCTCACCCCAACTCTCATTTGCCCTCTTTTTCACCTATTGCACCTTTCTCTTGACCTCCTGCCTCTTTCTTTTATATATCTCCCAGTCATTTGCATTATTTCCCTGCAAGAATTGCCCAAATGCCTCTTTTCTCTTTCACTAATAATCTTACTTCATCCCACCACTCACTACCCTTCTAATCTGCCCACCTCCCACGCTTCTCATGCCACAAGCATCTTTTGTGCAAGCCATCACTGCTTCCCTAAATACATCACATTCCTCCCCCACTCCCATTACGTCCTTTGTTCTCACCTTTTTCATTCTGTACTCAGTCTCTCCTGGTACTTCCTCACACAAGTCTCCTTCCCAAGCTCACTTACTCTCACCACTCTCTTCACCCCAAAATTCTCTCTACTGAAAACCTCTACAAATCTTCACCTTTGCCTCCACAAGATAATGATCAGACATCCCTCCTGTTGCACCTATCAGCACATTAACATCCAAAAGTCTCTCTTTTCTGCGCCTATTAATTAACACATAATCCAATAACGCTCTCTGGCCATCTCTCCTACTTACATATATATACTTATGTATGTCTTTCTTTTTAAACCACATATTCCCAATCACCAGTCCTTTTTCAGCACATAAATCTACAAGCTCTTCACCATTTCCCTTTACAACGCTTAACACCCCATGTACACCAATTATTCCTCAACTGCCACATTACTCACCTTTGCGTTCAAATCACCCATCACTATATCCTGGCATCGTGCATGAAAACTACTAACACACTCATTCAGCTGCTCCCAAAACACTTTCCTCTCATGATCTTTCTTTTCAAGCCCAGGTGCATATGCACCAATAATCACCCATCTCTCTCCATCTAGTTTCAGTTTTACCCATATCAATCTAGAGTTTACTTTCTTACACTCAATCACATACTTCCACCACTTCTGTTTCAGGAGTAGTGCTACTCCTTCGCTTGCTCTTGTCCTCTCACAAACCCCTGACTTTACTCCCAAGACATTCCCAAACCACTCTTCCCCTTTACGCTTGAGCTTCTTTTCACTCAGAGCCATAACATCCACGTTCCTTTCTTCAAACCCTTACTCAAACCTATCTCTCCTTTCTTCTCATCTTGGTTACATCCACACACATTTAGACACCCCAGTCTGAGCCTTTGAGGAGGATGAGCACTCCACGCATGACTCCTTCTTTTGTTTCCCCTTTTAGAAAGTTAGAATACTAGGAGGGGAGGCCAGCCCCCTGCTCCTGTCCCCTTTAGTCGCCTTCTACGACACTTGAGGAATGCGTGGGAAGTATTCTTTCTCCCGCATCCCCATATGTATACTTATGTATATCTCTCTTTTTAAACCAAGTATTCCCAATCACTAGTCCTTTTTCATCACGCAAATCTACAAGCTCTTCACCATTTCCATTTACAACACTGAACACCCCATGTACACCAATTATACCCTCAACTGACACATTTACTCACCTTTGCATTCACATCACCCATCACTAAAACCTGGTCTCGTGTATCAAAGCTGTTAACACACTCACTCAACTGCTCCCAAAACACTTGCATCTCATGATCTTTCTTGTCATGACCAGGTGCATAGGCTCCAATAATCACCCATCTCTCTCCATCCACTTTCAGTTTTACCCATATCACTCTAGAGTATACTTTCTTACACAATCACATACTCCCATAACTCCTACTTCAGGAGTAGTGCTACTCCTTCCTTTGCCCTTGTCCTCTCACTAACCCCTGACTTTACTCTCAAGACGTTACCAAACCACTCTTCCCCTTTACCCTTGAGCTTCGTTTCACTCAGAGCCAAAACATCCAGGTTCCTTTCCTCAAACATACTACCTCTCTCCTTTTTTCTCATCTTGGTTACATCCTTACACATTTAGACACCCTAGTCTGAGCATTCGAGAAGGATGAGCACTCCCCACATGACTCCTTCATCTGTTAGAATGCAAAGGGGAGGGTTTCTGGCCCCCCTGCTCCCATCCCCCTTTGAATGGAAAGAAATTGGAGGAAGTGGAGTGTTTTAGATATCTAGGATTGGATTTAGCAGCGGATGGAACCACGGAAGTGGAAGTGAGTCACAGGGTTTGGGAGGTGGCGAAGTTTCTGGGAGCATTGGTGAATGTGTGGAATGTGAGAACATTATCTCGGAGATCAAAAATGGGTATGTTTGAAGGAATAGTGGTTCCAACAATGTTTTATGGTTGCGAGGCATGGGCTGTATATGGGGTTGTGCGGAGGAGGGTGGATGTGTTGGAAGTGAAATGTTTGAGGATAATATATGGTGTGAGGTGGTTTGATTGAGTAAGTAATGAAAGGGTAAGAGAGATGTGTGGTAAGATATGTGGTTGAGAGAGCAGAAGAGGATGTATTGAAATGTTTTGGTCACATGGAGAGAATGAGTGAGGAAAGATTGACAAAGAGGATATATGTGTCAGAGGTGGAGGGAACAAGATGTGAGAGACCATATTGGAGCTAGAGGGATGGAGTGAAAAAGACTTTGAGCGATCAGAGTCCGAAGATACAGG
Organism: Panulirus ornatus; assembly: GCF_036320965.1. Lineage (NCBI taxonomy): Eukaryota > Metazoa > Arthropoda > Malacostraca > Decapoda > Palinuridae > Panulirus > Panulirus ornatus. The sequence continues at coordinate 18,953,651 of NC_092265.1, forward strand.
AGGGTGAAAGGTGTGCAAGGAGTAGAGTGAATTGGAACGACGTGGTATACCGGGGTTGACGTGCTGTCATTGGATTGAACGAGGGCATGTGAAGTGTCTGGAGTAAACCATGGAGAGTTTTGTGGGGCTTGGATGTGGAAAGGGAACTGTGGTTTTGGTTCATTTCACATGACAGCTGGAGGATGAGTGTGAGCGACTGTGGCCTCTGTTGTCTTTTCGTTGTGCTACCTCACTTGCGTGGGGGGGTGCTTTTTTTCATTTGTGGCGGGGTCTTGACGGGAATGGATAGAGACAGCAAGTATAAATATGTACATGTGTATATATGTATAAGTCTGTGTATATGTATGTATACATTGAAACGTATAGGTATGTATATGTATGTGTGTGGGTGTTCAATGGTATACATGTGTATTTGGGTGGGTTGGGCCATTCTTTTGTCTGTTTCCTTGCGCTACCTCACTAATCTTGGAGACAGTTACTAAGTATAAGTAATAAAGAAAAGAAATAAATGATAACAATGATAACTTGAATACTAATACTACAGCTACTACTGATAATACTACTACTATTACTGATAATAACAATAATAGTAATTATAATCTGTTGAATTGAAGTGTCTTTTTTGAGAAGTGACAGATATTGGGTGAAAATATGATGTTTTGTCATGATTTGTATTTCTTAATTCTTGCTTTGTAGATTATGATGATGACTACAAATTGTAATATTACTCACACTGTAAAGTTTTTAATTAGAAAATATGGCTTATTCCTAAGGTACCTATAGCTGAACATCAAATCTTTTACTCTAGACAGGTGTGGTGTAAATGTGGGAGGATTTGTCCTTAGACATCCTCAGTCTTACACCTTTCATGTACAGGAACTGGTTTAGCTGAGTTGACTGATGGAAATAGGTAAGGTGTTTCCATTTCAGCTTCACCTGTATATACTTTTCAGGTGTCGTAACTCATGCTCCTCTCAAATAGCTCATTTCCACAGCTTGGATTCTTGACCACTTTGACTCATCCCAAGTCCATGTTTCAGCTGCATAGGTCAGGGTTGGTAGGATTGTGCTGTCCCTTAATCCTTCTTTCACTTCCATACTTACATCTCTACCCTTCATTATTCTATTATGGGACCCAATGACTCTTCTACCCTGTACCTACTGTCTCCCTTATCTCATCTTCCTTATCACCAGAGCTACTCAAGATAGCTCCCAAATACTTAAACATTGTTACCTATTCCAGTCTTTCTCAACCGTTATCTAAAACAGAGCTTAGAGCACTCTTGTCTTATTCTACAGGGCTTTGCAGAATGTATACTTTCATTCATTTCCTGAAATCATATTCCTTTTGGGCTTGATAATCAGAGTACTCTTTTTTCATGTGTTAAGGTAAAGGGTTGAGTGCATTGTTGAGTATTTGTTTGGGTGTCAGAACAGAACATGAATTTTGATTTGAAAAGTTTGAGGTTGACATGTATGCCATGACATATGGTAATTGTCTTCATGATATGACCTTCATTTTCTTCTAGCAGCTATGTTTTTGAGATAATGCACTTATCAATAAATGAACCTCTCATGAGTCTAGGTAGTTCTAAGTGGAGCATAGAATGTGCGTTTCTATACAATGGCAACAAATATAGATCAGTCCCAGTTGGTCACTCAACTAAGATGACTGGTCTTACAGAAGATATCGTACCATGATCACCAATGGCTAACCTGTGTGGATCTTGAGATGGTTCCTTTTCTCCTAGGTCAGAAGAGTAGACACGCCAAGTATCCCTGCTTTATCTGTCTCTGGGATAGTAGAGCTAAGGATGAACACTGGGTTAGAAAACAATGGCCTCTGAGAGAAAACATGGTGGTTGGAGAAAAGAATGTAATTGCAGAACCCTTGGTTGACAGAGATATCATTTTACCACCACTGCACATCAAACTAGGTTTAATGAAACTGTATGTGAAGGCTTTGAACAAAGAAGAGGAATGCTTTGACTACATATGCAGAAAACAATGGCCTCAGAAAACATGGTGGTTGGAGAAAAATTGTAATTGCAGAACCCTTGTTTTACAGAGATAAGATCATTTTACCACCACTGCACATCAAACTAGGTTTAATGAAACAGTTTGTGAAGGCTTTGAACAAAGAAGGGGACTGCTTTGATTACATTTGCCAAAAATTTCCATCGCTGAGCATGGAGAAGCTGAAGGCAGGTGTTTTCAATGGGCCACAAATCGGGGAACTCATGAAAGACCCACATTTCCAATATTCAGTGAACAATGCTGAGGGAGATGCATGGTCTTTGTTCACAATTATTGTAAGGAATTTTCTTTGGAACCATAAAGCAGGTACTACTATGAATGGAGAACAAGCTTTCTTCTTTCTGTCAATTGGGCTGTAAAATGAGCATCATAGTGCATTACCTCCACAGCCACTTGGATTGTTTCCCAGACAACCTCGGTGACCTAAGCGAGGAACAGGGTGAACCATCCACCAAGAGTTAAGAACTATGGAAGAAAGATACTGGGGACACTGGGATACCCATGATGGCAGATTGCTGCTGGACCATTCAACATGATTGTCCTGGGGCAGCTCACTGCAACAAGTCTTTGAAACGTGAGATGTCTGAGTAAATGAACATCATTTCAGTGATATATAACTTTCTATGCTTGTTTCATTATTATCTGATGCTATGGATGTGATTTAATCATTAAATGAATTCTGTCAAAAAGGCAAAAATAATGATTTGTAGTTATCAATCCTTGTGCCTAATTGGTTGTATGCATAACAATTAGGGGTATATCATATCTTGATGACCAGAGCTGATGGAGAAATACTGATGGCATATTTAGAATCAGCGCCCAAAATTTACCTATGGGATTTTTTTTCTTGGTAACAGTGATGGCACAGGCAGCTGAATTCCCTTATCATGAACATCTCATTAATGCTCATCTCTCTTTATATACATATATATAGCCCTAGCTTAAGCCAGGTAACTTATTTATTGATTGTCATTTTGCTTATGGCATGAACTGATGTCAATAAGTCCCACCTATACTGTAAACAGACCAGGTCTGGTACAGGAAGCCCTGAGATGTCATTGTCAGCTTAACATCTCCCAATGGTACAGAAATTTACAGCTTTGGAGTTTTCATTTGTAAACTGATTTACTGGACAAAATTTTTTAAAACTTTGAAAATTTGTAAATCTATGCTTCTTAAATCAGGGTCTACCAGGAGGGTGAAAGGCATGCAAGGAATAGAGTGAATTGGAACGATGTGGTATGCCGGGGTCGACGTGCTGTCAATGGATTGAACCAGGGCATGTGAAGATTCTGGGGTAAACCATGGAAAGTTCTGTGGGGCCTGGATGTGGAAAGGGAGCTGAGGTTTCGGTGCATTATTACATGACAGCAAGAGACTGAGTGTGAATGAATGTGGCCTTTGTTGTCTTTCCTAGCACTACCTCACACACATGAGGGGGGAGGGTGTTGTTATTCCATGCGTGGTGGGGTGGCGATGGGAATGAATAAAGGCAGACAGTAAGAATTATGTACATGTGTATATATGTATATGTCTGTGTGTGTATATTGAGTTGTATAGGTATGTATATTTGCGTTTGTGGACGTGTATGTATATACATGTGTATGTGGGTGGGTTGGGCCATTCTTTTGTCTGTTTCCATGTGCTACCTCGCTAACGCGGGAGACAGCGACGAAGCAAATAAAAAAATATGAATATAAAAAATCACAGGAATTGAACAACATGGAAGGTAAATGGCTAATCTTTCTGTGTGATCATTCTCCTGATTGAATGTAAGCCAACACTGTAGACTGCTTTGCTCCCACCTTCTGAAGCTTATCTTGTATATGTACGTATATGAGGTTACAAAACATTCATATAACTCCACAGATTGACATAACATCTGTTATTTGCTTACAGATAAGAATCCAAGCTCAGCCATTTTGATACCAAATACATGTTAGATTTTTATTTTATATTTATTATACTTAATCACCGTCTCCCGTGTCAGCGAGGTAGTGCAAGAAACAGACGAGGAATGCCTTAACCCACCCACATACATTTTGTATATACATAAACGCCCATACATGCATGTATACATACATATACATTTCAATGTATACATACATAAGCATACATATATACACACATGTACGTATTCATACTTGCTGCCTTCATCCATTCCTGTCGCCACCTTCCACACATGAAATAGCACACACACACACACACACACCCATTACAGCAAGGTAGTTCTGGGAAAAGACGAAAAAGGCCACATTCGTTCACGCTCAGTTTCTAGCTGTCATGTGTAATGCACCGAAACCACATCTCCCTTTCCACATCCAGGCCCCACAGACCTTTCCATGGTTTACCCCAGATGCTTCATATACCCTGGTCCAGTCCATTGACGGCACGTTGACCCTGGTATACCACATCATTTCACTCCATCCTTCCACCTCCAGTTTGGTCTCCTGATTCTTGTTCCTTCCACCTCTGACACATATAACCTCTTTGTGAATCTTTACTCACTCATTCTCTCCAAGTGTCCAAACCATTTCAACACACCCTCTTCTGCTTTCTCAACCACACTCTTTTCATTACCATACATCTCTCTTACCCTTTCATTACTTACTTGATCAAACCACCTCACACCACATATTGTCCTCAAATGTTTCATTTCCAACACATCCACCCTACTCTGTACAACCCTATCTATAGCCCATGCTTTGCAATCATATAACATTGTTGGAACCACTGTTCCTTCAAACATACCCATTTTTGACCTCCAAGATAATTTTCTCGCCTTCCACACATTATTCAACGCCCCCAGAACCTTCGCTCCCTCCCCCACCCTGTGACTCACTTCGCTAAGATATATATTATTTATATCATACTTAGTTGCTGTCTTCCGCGTTAGCGAGGTAGCACAAGGAAACAGATGAAAAAATGGCCCAGGCCACCCACATACACATGTATATGCATAGATTTCCACACACGCACATATACATACCTATACAATTCAACATATACATATATGTATACATACACAGACATATATACACATGTACATAATTCATACTTGCTGCCTTTATTCATTCCCATCGCCACCCCACCACACATGAAATGACAACCCCTCCCCCTGCACGCATGCGAGGTAGCACTAGGAAAAGACAGCAAAGGCCACATTCGTTCACACTCACTGTCTAGCTGTCATGTATTATGCACCGAAACCACAGTTCCCTTTTGACATCCAGGCCTCACAAAATTTTCCATGGTTTACCCCCAATGCTTCACATGCCCTGGTTCAATCCATTGACAGCACGTCAACCCCGGTATACCACATCGTTCCAATTCACTCTATTCTTTTCATGCTTTTCACCCTCCTGCATGTTCAAGCCCTGATTGCTCAGAATCTTTTTTCAGTCAATCCTTCCACCTCCAATTTGGTCTCCCACTTCTCCTCGTTCCATCCACCTCTGACACATATATCTCCTGCTGAGATGTAACATAATATTCACTTGTAAATCAATAAAATGAACCTCAAAGTACAGGGAGTGAGGTGTTGACTTACCAACAGGTCAGTCAGCTGGCATATGCATACAGACATGGAGTCCACTGTTATTCACAGATGGCATGGAGTGGATAGTTTTTCAGGGATATTGGGGGCATTTCTGCTTGTAGTAAAGGGAACTGTTTTTTTTAAGGTTATGGAGTAAGTCTGTCATCATTGATAGAAATTAATGTGAATAAATGTCCACATAATGCATCAAAAGTGTTATCACAAATGTTTAATGATATATGCAGGCTTCCTGTTACATCAGGAAGGTATTTAATGTACTATATGGTTGAAAATGTAGGTAACATTATTAGGTGTGCTGAATAAAGTTGGATGAAGTATGACTGTCTTGGAAAAATTATAATTAATTGAAGGTAATTGTTGCGTATTCTTATAAAGCACCCTTCCTTTGTTTTCTCATCAGGTATGGCAGTCGTTTGATTGAAACCTTCAGCTCATTGTTAACAGATATGAAGAATGAAGGTATGGTCTTGGTCCTACGAGCAGTGGAGATGATACTCCGTGTACTTCCTTCAGAGGGTGCCTCTCTGGTACAGCCATTACTTCCCAGCATGATCAAAGCAGTTGCTGAAGGAGATCAGTACCCAATGGTCATGTCTATGTACCTGTCTGTGGTGGCTAGATTAGTCCTGTATGCAGAACACATCTTTACCTGGGCTATTAACCAAGTTAGTATTATTAAGTTGGTCAGTGTAAAGAAAATCATAATAAATGTTATGTTAACAGTACTTTAGTTATCATCATTTTTTACCAGAAAGCTCATTTTTCATATGTAGCAACATTTGCCCTCCACCATTATGTTTGCAGTTTTTTAGAAATCACATTAGTTATTCCATGTCACCTGAATCATATAAAAGAGCCATTTGTTTCATATTCAACATTTAGTACATTTCTTATATAAATGAGCTTATTGAAAGCCAATCTCAAATGGCCAGTTTAGCATTTGCAGTAGAACTCCCTAGTTGGAATTCCTCCAGATGCCTATCCCCTAGGGATAGGGGAAAAAGAATACTTCCCACGCATTCCTCATGTGTCGTAGAAGGCGAATAAAGGGGACATGAGCGGGAGGCTAGAAGCCCTCCCCTCCTTGTATTTTAACTTTCTAAAAGGGGAAACAGAAGAAGGAGTCACACGAGGAGTGCTCATCCTCCTCGAAGGCTCAGATTGGGGTGTCTAGTTGTGTGTGGATGTAACCAAGATTGAGAAAAAAAGAGAGATAGGTAGAATGTTTAAGGAAAGGAACCTGGATGTTTTGGCTCTGAATGAAACGAAGCTCAAGGGTAAAGGGGAAGAGTGTTTTGGGAATGTCTTGAGAGTAAAGTCAGGGATTAGTGGGAGGACAAGAGCAAGGGAAGGAGCAGCACTACTCCTGAAACAGGAGTGGTGGGAGTATGTGATAGGGTGTAAGAAAGTAAACTCTAGATTGATATGGGTAAAACTGAAAGTGAATGGAGAGAGATGGGTGATTATTGGTGCATATGCACCTGGGCATGAGAAGAAAGATCATGAGAGGCAAGTGTTTTGGGAGCAGCTGAGTGAGTGTGTTAGTAGTTTTGATGCATGAGGCGGGGTTATAGTGATGGGTGATTTGAATGCAAAGGTAAGTAATGTGGCAGTTGAAGGGAATAATTGGTGTACATGGGGTGTTCAGTGTTGTAAATGGAAATGGTAAAGAGCTTGTAGATTTATCTGCTTAAAAAGGACTGGTGACTGTGAATACCTGGCTTAAAAAGCGAGATACGGGAGTGGGGGGCTAGAAACCCTCCCTTCCTTGTATTTTAACTTTCTAAAAGGGGAAACAGAAGGAGTCATGCGGGGAGTGCTCATCCTCCTCGAAGGCTCAGATTGGGGTGTCTAAATGTGTGTGGCTGTAACCAAGATGAGAAAAAAGGAGAGATAGGTAGTATGTTTGAGGAAAGGAACGTGGATGTTTTGGCTCTGAGTGAAACAAAGCTCAAGGGTAAAGGGGAAGAGTAGTTTGGGAATGTCTTGGGAGTAAAGTCAGGGGTTAGTGAGAGGACAAGAGCAAGGGAAGGAGTAGCACTACTCATGAAATAGGAGTGGTGGGATTATGTAATAGAGTGAGAGAAAGTAAACTCTAGATTAATATGGGTAAAACTGAAAGTTGATGGAGAGAGATGGGTGATTATTGGTGCATATGCACCTGGGCATGAGAAGAAAGATCATGAGAGGCAAGTGTTTTGGGAGCAGCTGAATAAGTGTGTTAGTGGTTTTGATGCATGAGACCAGGTGATTTGAATGCAAAGGTAAGTAATGTGGCAGTTGAGGGAATAATTGATATACATAGGGTGTTCAGTGTTGTAAATGGAAATGGTGAAGAGCTTGTAGATATATGTGCTGAAAAAGGACTGGTAATTGGGAATACCTGGTTTAAGAAGAGAGATATGCATAAGTGTACGTATGTAAGTAGGAGAGATGGCCAGAGAGTGCTATTGCATTATGTATTAATTGATAGGCTTGTGAAAGAGAGACTTTTGGATGTTAATGTGCTGAGAGGTGCAACTAGAGGGATGTCTGATCATTATCTTGCAGAGGCGAACGTGAAGATTTGTAGAGGTTTCCAGAAAAGAAGAGAGAATGTTGGAGTGAAGAGAGTGGTGAGAGTTAGTGAGCTTGGGATGGAGACTGGTGCGAGGAAGTAACAGGAGAGACTGAGTACAGAATGGAAAAAGATGAGAACAAAGGAGGTAAGGGGAGTGGGGGAGGAATGGGATGTGTTGAGGGAAGCAGTGATGGCTTGCGCAAAAGATGCTTGTGGCATGAGAAGTGTGGGAGGTTGGCAGCTTAGATAGGGTAGTGAGTAGTGGGATGAAGAAGTTAGATTATTAGTGAAAGATAAGAGAGAGGCATATGGACGATATTTGCAGGGAAATAATGCAAATGAGTGGGAGATGTATAAAAGAAAGAGGCAGGAGCTCAAGAGAAAGGTGCAAGAGGCAAATAAGAGGGCAAATGAGAGTTGGGGTGAGAGAGTATCATTAAATTTTAGGGAGAATAAAAAGACGTTTTGGAAGGAGGTAAATATAGTGCATAAGACGAGGGAACAAATGGGAGCTTCAGTGAAGGGGGCTAATGGGGAGGTGATAACAAGTAGTAGTGATGTGAGAAGGAGATGGAGTGAGTATTTTGAAGATTTCTTGAATGTGTTTGATGATGCAGTGGTAGATATAGGGTGTTTTGGTCGAGGTGGTGTGCAAAGTGAGAGGGTTAGGGAAAATGATTCGGTCAACAGACAAGAGGTAGTAAAAGCTTTGCGGAAGATGAAAGCCAGCAAGGCAGCGGGTTTGGATGGTATTGCAGTGGAATTTATAATAAAAGGGGGTGACTGTATTGTTGACTGGTTGGTAAGGTTATTTAATGTATGTATGATTCATGGTTGTGGATGAGAGAGCTTGGGAAGTGAGTCAGTTGTTGTTCGCTGATGATACAGCGCTGGTGGCTGATTCATGTATGAAACTGCAGAAGCTGGTGACTGAGTTTGGCAAAGTGTGTGAAAGAAGAAAGTTAAGAGTAAATGTGAATAAGAGCAAGGTTATTAGGTACAGTAGGGTTGAGGGTCAAGTCAATTGAGAGGTAAGTTTGAATGGAGAAAAACTGGAGGAAGGAAAGTGTTTTAGATATCTGGGAGTGGATCTGGCATCGGATGGAACCATGGAAGCGGAAGTGAATCATAGGGTGGGGGAGGGGGCGAAAATTCTGGGAGCCTTGAAGAATGTTTGGAAGTCAAGAACATTATCTTGCAAAGCAAAAATGGGTATGTTAAAAGGAATAGTGGTTCCAACAATGTTGTATGGTTGTGAGGCGTGAGCTATGGATATAGTTGTGCGCAGGAGGGTGGATGTGCTGGAAATGAGACGTTTAAGGACAATATGTGGTGTGAGGTGGTTTGACCGAGTAAGTAATGTAAGGGTAAGAGAGATGTGTGGAAATAAAATGAGTGTGGTTGAGAGAGCAGAAGAGGGTGTTTTGAAATGGTTTGGTCACATAGAGAGAATGAGTGAGGAAAGATTGACCAAGAGGATATATGTGTCGGAGGTGGAGGGAATGAGGAGAAGTGGGAGACCAAATTGGAGGTGGAAAGATGGAGTGAAAAAGATTTTGAGTGATCGGGGCCTGAACATGCAGGAGGGTGAAAGTGTCCAAGAAATACAGTGAATTGGAACGATGTGGTATACCGAGGTCGACATGCTATCAATGGATTGAACCAAGGCATGTGAAGCGTCTGGGGTAAGCCATGGAAAGTTGTGTGGGGCCTGGATGCGGAGAGGGAGCTGTGGTTTCGGTGCATTATTACATGACAGCTAGAGACTGAGTGTGAACGAATGGGGCCTTTGTTATCTTTTCCTAGCGCTACCTCGCACACATGAGGGGGGAGGGGGTTGTTATTCCATGTGTGGCGAGGTGGCGATGGGAACAAATAAAGGCAGACAGTATGAATTATGTACATGTGTATATATTTATATGTCTGTGTGTGTATATATATGTGTACATTGAGATGTATAGGTATGTAGATTTGCGTGTGTGGAAGTGTATGTATATGCATGTGTATGTGGGTGGGTTGGGCCATTCTTTCATCTGTTTCCTTGTGCTACCTCGCAAACGCGGGAGACAGCGCCAAAGCAAAATGAATGAATAAATAAAATGATTCATGGTGTGGTGCCTGAGGATTGGCGAAATGCTTGCATAGTGCCATTGTACAAAGGCAAAGGGGGTAAAAGTGAGTGCTGAAATTACAGAGGTATAAGTTTGTTGAGTATTCCTGGTAAATTATATGGGAGGGTATTGACTGAGAGGGTGAAGGCATGTACAGAGCATCAGTTTGAGGAAGAGCAGTGTGGTTTCAGAAGTGGTAGATGATGTGTGGATCAGGTGTTTGCTTTGAAGAATGTATGTGAGAAATACTTAGAAAAGCAAATGGATTTGTATGTAGCATTTATGGATCTGGAGAAGGCATATGATAGAGTTGATAGAGATGCTCTGTGGAAGGTATTAAGAAGTGGGAGGCAAGTTGTTAGAAGCAGTGAAAAGTTTTTATTGAGGATGCAAGGAATGTGTACGTGTAGGAAGAGAGGAAAGTGATTGGTTCTCAGTGAATGTAAGTTTGCGGCAGGGGTGGGTGATGTCTCCCTGGTTGTTCAGTTTGTTTATGGATGGGGTTGTTAGGGAGGTGAATGCAAGAGTTTTGGAAAGAGGGGCAAGTATGCAGTCTGTTGTGGATGAGAGAGCTTGGGAAGTGAGTCAGTTGTTGTTCGCTGATGATACAGCGCTGGTGGCTGATTCATATGAGAAACTGCAGAAGCTAGTGACTGAGTTTTGTAAAGTGTATGAAAGAAGAAAGCTGAGAGTAAATGTGAATAAGAGCAATGTTATTAGGTACAGTAGGGTTGAGGGTCAAGTCAATTGGGAGGTAAGTGTGAATGGAGAAAAACTGAAGGAAGTGAAGTGTTTTAGATATCTGGGAGTGGATTTGACAGTGGATGGTACCACGGAAGCGGAAGTGAATCATGGTGTAGGGGAGGGGGCGAAAGTTCTGGGAGCATTGAAGAATGTGTGGAAGTCGAGAACATTATCTTGGAAAGCAAAAATGTGTATGTTTGAAGGAATAGTGGTTCCAACAATGTTATATGGTTGCGAGGTGTGGGCTTTGGATAGAGTTTTGCGGAGGAGGGTGGATGTGCTGGGAATGAGATGTTTGAGGACAATATGCGGTGTGAGGTGGTTTGATCGAGTAAGTAATAATAGGGTGCGAGATATGTGTGATAATAAAAAGAGTGTGGTTGAGAGAGCAGAAGAGGTTCTTTTGAAATGGTTTGGTCACATGGAAAGAATGAGCAAGGAAAGATTGACCAAGAAGATATATGTGTCAGAGGTGAAGGGAACGAGAAGTGGGAGACCGCATTGGAGGTGGAAATATGGAGTGAAAAAGATTTTGAGTGATTGGGGCCTGAACATGCAGGAGGGTGAAAGGCGTGCAAGGAATAGAGTGAATTGGAACGATGTGGTATACCGGGATCAACGTGCTGTCGATGGATTGAACCAGGGCATGTGAAGCGTCTGGGGTAAACCATGGAAAGTTCTGTGGGGCCTGGATGTGGAAAGGTAGCTGTGGTTTCAGTGCATTTTTACATGACAGCTAGAGACTGAGTGTGAACGAATGGGGCCTTTGTTGTCTTTTAGTAGCGCTACGTCACACACATGAGGTTTTAGGGGATTGTTATTTCACATATGGTGAGGTGGCGATGGGAATGAATAAAGGCAGACAGTATGAATTATGTACATGTGTATATATGTATATGTCTGAGTGTGTATATATATGTATACGTTGAGATGTATAGGTATGTATATTTGCATGTGTGGACGTGTATATATACACATATGTATGTGTGTGGGTTGGGCCATTCTTTCGTCTGTTTCCTTCCGCAACGTCACTAACGTGGGAGACAGCGACAAAGCAAAATAAAGATAATGAATAATTTTTATTATTTATTTATTTTATTTTGCTTTGTCGCTGTCTCCCGCGTTTGCGAGGTAGCGCAAGGAAACAAACGAAAGAAATGGCCAACCCACCCCCATACACATGTATATACATACACGTCCACACACGCAAATGTACATACCTATACATCTCAATGTACACATATATATACACATACAGACACATACATATATACCCATGCACACAATTCACACTGTCTGCCTTTATTCATTCCCATCGCCACCTTGCCACACATGGAATACCATCCCCCTCCCCCCTCATGTGGGCGAGGTAGCGCTAGGAAAAGACAACAAAGGCCCCATTCGTTCACACTCAGTCTCTAGGTGTCATGCAATAATGTCCGAAACCACACCTCCCTTTCCACATCCAGGCCCCACACAACTTTCCATGGTTTACCCCAGACGCTTCACATGCCCTGATTCACTCCACTGACAGCACGTCAATCCCGGTATACCACATCGATCCAATTCACTCTATTCCTTGCCCGCCTTTCACCCTCCTGCATGTTCAGGCCCCGATCACTCAAAATCTTTTTCACTCCATCTTTCCACCTCAATTTGGTCTCCCACTTCACCTCGTTTCCTCCACCTCCGACACATATATCCTCTTGATCAATCTTTCCTTACTCATTCTCTCCATGTGCCCAAACCATTTCAAAACACCCTCTTCTGCTCTCTCAACCACGCTCTTTTTATTTCCACACATCTCTCTTACCCTTACATTACTTACTCGATCAAACCTCCTCACACCACACAATGTCCTCAGACATCTCATTTCCAGCACATCCACCCTCCTGCACACAACTCTATCCATAGCCCACGCCTCGCAACCATACAACATTGTTGGAACCACTATTCCTTCAAACATACCCATTTTTGCTTTCCGAGATAATGTTCTCGACTTCCACACACTCTTCAAGGCTCCCAGGATTTTCGCCCCCTCCCCCACCCTATGATTCACTTCTGCTTCCATGGTTCCATCCGCTGCCAGATCCACTCCCAGATATCTAAAACACTTTACTTCCTCCAATTTTTCTACATTCAAACTTACCTCCCAATTGACTTGACCCTCAACCCTACTGTACCTAATAACCTTGCTCTTATTCATATTTACTCTTAAATTTCTTGTTTCACACACTTTACCAAACTCAGTCACCAGCTTCTGCATTTTCTCACATGAATCAGCCACCAGCGCTGTATCATCAGCGAACAACAACTGACTCACTTAACAAGCTCTCTCATCCACAGCAGACTTCATACTTTCCCCTCTTTCCAAAACTCTTTCATTCACCTCCCTAACAACCCCATCCATAAACAATTTAAACAACCATGGAGACATCACACACCCCTGCCGCAAACCTACATTCACTGAGAACCAATCACTTTCCTCTCTTCCTACACGTACACATGCCTTACATCCTCGATAAAAACTTTTCACTGCTTCTAACAACTTGCCTACCACACCATATATTCCTAATATCTTCCACAGAGCATCTCTATCAACTCTATCATATGCCTTCTCCAGATCCATAAATGCTACATACAAATCCATTTGCTTTTCTAAGTATTTCTCACTTACATTCTTCAAAGCAAACACCTGATCCATATATCCTCTACCACTTCTGAAACCACACTGCTCTTCCCCAATCTGATGCTCTATACATGCCTTCACCCTCTCAATCAATACCCTCCCATATAATTTACCAGGAATACTCAACAAACTTATACCTCTGTAATTTGAGCACTCACTCTTATCCCCTTTGCCTTTTTACAATGGCACTATGCACACATTCCGCCAATCCTCAGGCACCTCACCATGAGTCATACATATATTAAATTACCTTACCAACCAGTCAACAATACAGTCACCCACTTTTTTAATAGATTCCACTGCAATACCATCCAAACCTGCTGCCTTGCCGGCTTTCATCTTCCGCAAAACTTTTACTACCTCTTCTCTGTTTACCAAATCATTTTCCCTAACCCTCTCACTTTGCACACCACCTCGACCAAAACACCCTATATCTGCCACTATATCATCAAACACATTTAACAAACCTTCAAAATACTCACTCCATCTCCTCACATAACCACTACTTGTTATCACCTCCCCATTAGCGGCCTTAACTGAAGTTCCCATTTGCTCCCTTGTCTTACGCACTTTATTTACCTCCTTCCAGAACATCTTTTTATTCTCCCTAAAATTTAATGATACTCTCTCACCCCAACTCTCATTTGCCCTCTTTTTCAACTCTTGCACCTTTCTCTTGACCTCCTGTCTCTTTCTTTTATACATCTCCCACTCAATTACATTTTTTCCCTGCAAAAATTGTCCAAATGCCTCTCTCTTCTCTTTCACTAATAATCTTACTTCTTCATCCCACCACTCACTACCCTTTCTAATCAACCCACC